>NC_091103.1:18532500-18891250 GCF_024713975.1 Paralichthys olivaceus
TCTGTAAGTAGGACTTCACAGCTGGAAACAAAGTGACCCTACTGTGATCCAATTAATGACATTTTCTTTCTCATTCTATTATATATCTGTATACTGTTTGTAACTGTAGCTGCTGGGATTCCTGCAAATGAACAGCAGGTGGCAGTGTAAAACCAGACATTATTGCAGCTGTCAAAATATTAGACATCCAAATAAAAGCACCATCTTATTTTAATGTATGGATTATTATGATTTGTTTATCATTGATCATTAGATTGTTGGGGTGAAATTGAAAGGTTAGATGAGGGATTACATGCAATTCTAATTATTCGTCATATAGAACATGTCTATGTCACAGTCACCTTAACTCTCAGCCCTCTGAAAACAACCCTCTGAACCACCCTTTTAATTGTCAAAATAAATGTGTGCGATGAATTCGTTGCAGTTTTACAATATACCTGCACCATCCCACCATCCTGCTTGCCTGTTGCAGTGTGAGTAGAATATGTTGCTAGGCAATCATTCCTGTGTTGCAAGGTCCCTACTGCTGGCCACCCTTCGCTGCATCTCTTTGAAAACTCTACATTTCTATTGTTTCACAGATGCAGTGACACAAGAACTAAATATCCTTGTTTGTAATGTGTCTTGTCTGCGAATAGACTTTCCTGGGATAACATTTCATTGTATGGAAGAGGGGAAAAATCTAGTCAGTCTGAAGTTTACAGAGTGAATCTACTGGATATAGGCCCAGGAGCGACAAGAGGTTAAGGTGCCTTTGTCATAAGTGACTGTTTTTAGGTGGAAAGTCTGTTAAATGACGACAAAAAGAAAGGTAACAACCAAAATGACCACAAAACAAAGATGACAACAAAGAGACACAAAACCAAAAAAAAAAAGATACAAATTGATCACAAAAAGACGTACATATGGAATGACTAAAACTATTTCGACACACAAAACCACAGAGACCAAGAAAATGACCACAAAAAGAACCAATAGTGTGATTCAGCTTGTTCATATTCAGTCAATTGAGGTACATTTCTGATTCATCACAGTGACTCATATTGGTATATATTTATCGCAACATTTCCTGTGGAACGTATTCGCACTAAGCGACAGCGGTTTGTATTCTGCCTCCCTGCATCATTTACACTGTGAATGTATATATTTCATGATATGACTAATACACTACAGCTACTTTTTTAATCCATTCATTTATTCAGTCTCTAACAGCCACGATGTTCCTGTAAGCTTGACAGACAGATCTAACACCAAACATCTATCTAAGGTGCTGGAAGAAGCACAGGATATTAAAGCATATCAGCCAAATAAAAAGAAACCTGCGGTGAAATGAAACAGTAAATTTCTTTCATAGAATAGATTAAAAAATGATGAATATTTAAAACGTAACAGAGAGTGTCCCTGCATTTCTTAATCATCAATTTAATTAACCTTGATAGTGCGGAATTTGGACAAAAAAAAGGTCAGAATATACACAAGACTGATTATACTTAAAATACCAACATTTTTTTATTTTCCTTCAAAAGTAATATTTAAATCTTTTGGCTTTTGTATTTGAAATAAAATCAAATAAAAGACATTGGTTCCTGAAATGTAAATACTTTGAAAAAACTACACAAATTAATTTCCTCCTCTCAAATTGCATACTCCAGTCATGTGAATCCTACCTTCATACCTTGGGTTTACTGATTTTTATTAGAGTTAAAACAGAATACAGAGCAAGATATCCACAGCAAATTGGTAAATTAGTGTTTGGTTTAGTAGAATTAGGCAATGCACTGAACACTGAACATAATTTCATATCTCAGTGCAAACACTGGGAGAGAGTTGTCACTGTAGATGTTTAATGCATCATTATAAACCTATTACAGGACAGTGGAGCAGAGAGCAGCCATGGCTCAGGAGACAGAGCGGGTCGTTCACTAATCGGAGGGTGGATCCCCAGCTCCTCCGCACTGCATGTGGAAGTGTCCTTGGGCAAGACACTGAACCTCAGACCAGTGATTAGTACATGTTGATGTGAGCGACTGTTTCACATCGTCTCTTCATGCACAGGTTGGAGAGATAATGGCAACCCAAGTCTAAAGTGTTTCAAAGAAATGCTAATGTTCACTATTAAGTGGCTGCATGTTGGTCATAATTGTCCCAGTTCCTTTGATGGATATTCTTACGGCTGAGTAACCTTCTGTGAGTGTCAGAAATCTGCTCTTTTAAGATTCTCACATGCTCCCATCCCCCTTCCTGCAGTTGTGATTAGTGAGCTTATGAAGCAAGATCATTTTCTCCTCTTAATACTTCTGATATTATTGTTCTTCCACTAACTGTAGTTTAAGCGTATTTAAGATATCATCTGAATTTAAACTTCAAACTGTAAAAGACTGCTCATGATGTCTGTGCTATTTTTCTTTAATCTTATTTTTTCATTCTATATACTGGAGATTTCAGCTGGCACACTTTCTGCTGTGGATTTCATTTAAAAGCTGCAGCCGGTGGTGTTGGCGGAGCTTCTCAGAACAGGAGTGGGACTTACAGAAGCATCCTGGGGTTCAGATAGAGAGGGAGCTCAAAGTCCCAGACATCAGTTGGAGAAGGGAGGAAAAAGTTTCACATCCGGGTGACAGTGTGACTTAAATGTGTCTGTTAAAGTGTGTATATTTTAAAACCACACTCTCAGTTTGGCTTTACAGTAAGTCAAAGGACAAACCTTAACCCAAGCACAGGGTTGGCTTATTTCACCCAAAAATAGAAAAATAGAAAAGAATGAAAAATAAGCTAATTAAGTAAAAAACTGGGCCCTTTGAAAGAAAAACTCTTTAAAAAAAACACTGTTTACAAACCACTACATTAACTCAAACACCTGACCTAACAAATGAGACAAAATGGAGACATATACCATGGCTGATGAGACCATTATGAAACAATAAGGGGGGAAACAAAATAGACAACATATAAAACGTCACCAAAGAACCCCTATCCCCCCCCATGCTGGTAAAGCACTTGGACTTGTCCACTGCATTTAAACAGGCTCCACCCTAAGACACATGTTTGGCCAAACCAGGAAGTGACGAGTGATTCAGCAGATAAAGGTAAATCAAAGACACAGAAAGATGAATTTATTCAGCTAATAAGGACAAAACAGTGTAAACCATCATTCACAATAGAATGTAGCACTAAACAAGATTTTTACCAACAGTGCTTGTGACTGCAATGAAAATAACAAAACCTGTGATACTGAGTAGTAAGTGAGAGCGTACACCTGAATTGAATCCATTTTAATGTGTGCGGAGACAGTGAATTTTACCATTTATTTAAATTGTATGTCCTTCCAAATGTACAGTTAGTATAAATGATTTATCTTGATTTTTAAAGCATCACTCGACTGGGACCTACATGAATATCCTGTTTAACCATTAGAAAAATGAAATAATATATCCCGAACTAAACTTTGTCTTTTCAACTGCTGTGCTTGTTTTAACTGAGAGTGGACCTCTCAAACACTATCATCTCTTTGTGTAATTCAAATGAACATTTAATGTGTTTATTGCCAAACTGAGGCACTTGTTGCAATGATCTAACACAGCGTAGATGCAAATATTATCAACCATGACTTTTGTCGTGAGTTGTGTAGCTTTACAGGGATCTAACAAAACGGGCTGCCCTCAGAGCTGAGGCTTTCCCACCGGCGACGGCACATTCATTAATCTGCCGCCTGTAGCACTCACAGACTTCTTGGACTATGTTAGCAGCCCTTAGAGAGAGAGAATCTTTTAAGTTAGTTTTTAACCTTTAACCGCTCTGTCCTGTCGGGTTGCTACCGTATGAGCACCGAGGTGTACAGACACAGAAAGGGGAGAGGGGCGGAGACGGCCCTCATATATGATATTCTCCAATGGCCTCTGTGAGTCAACCCAGACGGCTTCACAGGTCCGTCTCCGGGGTGGACGTCTGAACCGCTCACAGACTGTTCCTGGTAATCTCCAATTTAGAAGAAGACTGTATAAACACCCCGCCTAAAGGCCCCTTAACAGCTATGAAAAAGCTTATACTGGACCCGAACTTCCCTTATGTGTGCTTGTTGCGTTGCCACAGAAGAATCAACTACAGATGGTTCTAATGAACGACAGCTTTTATTAAAAAAAATTATAATATTAAACAATAAAACATATTTTAAATGTTTTACATAATTAATCTAAGGGGTCTATTAATCGAAGGGTGTTACCTGACCATTTGCCTCATGCTCAAATGCTTAACCAGCTTGTGATTTGACACCTTAAAAGGCGAGTAGCTTCTAGCCTCCTATGGTATAAGTAGCCTATTTACTTATGTTCGAGATCGGAAAGTTTCCCTCTCCAGAGTTGCACTGGCTCATCCAGCTAGGCCAATGGTACTCTGAAGGGTGTAACCGCAGCATCAAGAGACATAAGTAAGATCGCTGTAAAGTGGTCAGCTTCCACTGCCAGTTCACCTTGTGTCGGGCAGCAACCTACGAGCAAGTCAGCGAGAGCGTGTTATGTTCTAAGTCCTCACCTCTTGTGCTGGAGCAAAGACTTTGGCATCTCTAGCTCGAGAGCCGAGGTAATGAACATTAGCATTACGCATCCATTGGAGTCTGTGGCTGAGACTCTCGATCCAGTTGAGGCAGCTGTTTTTATACTGTGCTGCGTTAAAACCAGGCTCTGTGGTTTTAGGGGAATTCCAGTTAAAGAACCGGTTAGAACCAGCTCTCATTTACAGGGCATACAACCTTTATACTTCTTTTTGGACTCTAGATACCCTCACTAACCATGGGCCCCCTCCCTTCCCTGTGCTGCAATAGCAGAGAGATGTCCGTTTTTTATGGGCCTTAAGTATAACTGTGAGGGACTTGTTCAGTAACAACTTTTACTTTTGGACTCCCTTTTTTCAACATTAAAAATAAGTACATAATAGCAATTACTTAGCAACAACAAGAAGGAATAAAAGACAGCAAAAGGGGTTATGATATAATGATAAATGAGATTGTAGGAATATTCAAAACAAAACATTTGATAAAATTATTAAATGCGATAAACAGATGGATTAAAAATGATTGAATGATTGAGTATTAAGTGAGCTAATAATTCACGTGAATAAATAATAAAAAAAATAAACATATGCTTCTTCTTTGCCCTTTGTTTCTCTATTATCATAACACACACACTTATGAGCCTCAATCCACTTGTCTTCACATAAGGATGGGAACCTTCATCAATTCCAGGATTTACACACAAACACATGATTATGCACTCTATTATCTTAAAGTAAAACTTTAAATGAAAACAAACTTTCATACTTAATCATAAATGAATAAGAAAGCTCAATCTTTAGAAGTTGACTGTAAATAAATGCATTTCATACCATTTGGTTTTCCTCCTTTAGTTTTTGGTCTTTATAGCTTTGATTTCTATTCATATGAAGTAAACGTGTACCATATGATAATTAAAGAAGGTCCTGAGACCAACCCAATCTATGTGGTAACAGAAAAATGACTAAACAAATAAAACATTTGCACATAATGCAAAGACCGATTGACCACAATGCTGCAAGATGATTAATAGCATGGGAAAGAACTTTTCTCTTTACTCTTGAGAAATCCTGGATGGGTTCACCTACTCAGAGTAAACAGATGAGGATTGATAAAAATAGACATAGTGTTTTCTATGGATTTCTATGAACCAGGAAGGTTTGGCAACCAGTGATGTCATCTGCAGCACCAATATATTAGTACTCTCCTCATCAGCAGCAAGAGGTTAGTGTGCTTTTGTCTTGTTTTAAGACAAGTCATCAACATATATAGAATGCATAGAATTATACTGTACATGGATGATATGCAAGGGATTGTTATGCATTCTGTCAATCCTATGTACCCACATCAGTTTTCTCTATATGAATCCCAAATCTTGATAAACCTGTGTCCCTGCTGTTCTGTTTTTTAGTTATTTTTTCCCCAAATACTATTAAATCTGAGTAGAATAGCCATCTGTCTTTGCAGAAACCAACAGGCAAAATTAATTGAATGTAACAGCAGTGACTAATCAATTATGATGTTGCAGAAGTTTGATTAAATCAGTAACTAAAGCTGTCTGATAAATGTTGTGTGGTAGAAAGTACAACCGTTCCCCCTGATATGTAGTGGAGTACTTATATTTGAGTAAGTGTGCATATAGTTACTTTCCACCACAGTTGTGAGAATCGGTCAAATCTTCTCGGCTACAGTAGTTTTCCATCATTTGGCTTTCAGTCGGAATCAGTCTGCGTTGCCAGGCGCTGCACAAGTGTCTTTATTGGTTGCAGCGGGATTAACTTTCTGAAAGTAATCTCAAGTCGAAAAACAATAAGTGACTTTTAAATCCCTCTTCCTTTCCCTCACAAACACATGTACAGATGCTCCCCTCAGCCACAGCAGCATAAGGTCTTTATTCTCTTTCACTGAAGAGATGCCATCACCCACAGTGAAGTTCATCACAATCACTGAGGCTAAATGATATACGATGCTGTGCTTATCGAGAGTCAGGCATTAGCAGCTCAGCTCAATTAACACTGTGGTATTAATAGATTTCACAAGTAAACTGAGAGATGACATGAGGCACAGGGAGAAACAATATTTAGAGACCTGGTGATGTCAGTGTGATAACAGGAGCAGCCGGCTTTAAATTAAGATTTTTCTTTTAATTTTCCACACGCGACTGTGTTTTAGCCAGGAACATAAACGACTGGGCGTATTTTAATTACACTAACCACTGAGTTTTTATTGAACATTTAATCTCATATCATTAAAGTCTAACAGCAAATAAAGGCAGGGACTAAAACATTAGATTAGGTTTAAGCATAAAGGGAACTAAGAAAAGAGAAAATACTTTACTAAAGAGCCAATATTAAGTGTAGAATTTACAAGTGGTCAGTGTGGTGGGAATTTGCATTTAATTCCCTGGTGAGGAAATAAACAATTTCACTGAATAATTGTAATCAAAGCATTTCACACTGATCAAAGCAGAATTACAGAGTATACTGAACACAAACAAAGTTACAGTATTACTATTTGGTCAAATAAGGACAGAGTTCTTAAAGCCACGGCAGGCTCAAGAATCAGACAAATGTCTCTTCTGATAAGTTGCCTTTTCTACACATAGGAACACACAGCTGTCCTCAGTCACATCACCATCGATCCATGATCATGCATCCTGCAACCTGCTGCATGGAGGGAAAGGTGGACATTGATATATCTTTTCAAACAGTTCACTGGTTTATCCAACTCACAAATCACAAACATTCCCATGTATTATACCTAAGCAATCATTCCTAGCAGAGCTTTATGTTGATTCAGGCTATTTGAACTGACCTCACTGAGAGTATTCATACAGTTAGATCTAAAAATGTCCATTACAGTCAGCTTGTGACAAATGATCAGCTTGTGACACATGGGAAATTCTCACTCAGGTCAATGAAGTTATATACAGCATATAGGATTTCCAAAGGGATAATCAATACCCTGTTGTTCTGTATAAAACCCACAACAAAGATCCACAATAATATCAATGGCATTTAAAATGAAATAAAATGTCATTTTGTCAAATATCAACAGTGCATATTGCTGCAAAAAACCCATCTACAACTGAAAGGCCATGGTTCATCTCTTGTCTCAAACACTGCTGACCGTTACTGGTCAAAATCATGAATGCTACTGACATGAAGTGTGAGAAATAAGGACATGCAGAGTTTCTAAAACACCATAAACAGACATGTTTATGATGCCTGGTTGAAGGCAGGTCAGTCCGCTGATGCTGGATGAGGCCCTCAGTGTACACATCCATACGTCTCTGTCACTAAAGCATGTGAGTCTGGAAGCTTTTGGGTTCAGGCCTAGTCACACAAATGTATGGGTTTACAGTACATGGGATAAAGGAACAATGACAAAAAAATGTGTTTGATTCTTTTGAATGAAAACCTTCCTTTTACTTTTCCATTTTTCTTCTCAAGAGAAGATAAAATAAAAACCTTTACCACTGCTGAGATTAAAACGCTGCCTGGTCCCCCTGGACAATGACCCTAAAAATAAACCAGTGTGCTGCCCTCACAGATGAAAATATATAGATTTGTCTTGGTATTATTTTTGCACTAGATGGGTTATAAGCGTACCTTGCCAAAAAGGAAAAGTTTAACCTTTTACCTGTATTCAGGTAAAAGTACTTAAAAATAAAAGTTAAAATATACCATTACAAGTACATTCAAATGTAATGTCATATAGTGCGATCTAATATATTTTCATATAGTTATATTATGCCATCACATGTTCTCAATACAGTCACTTTAATGTTTTGTCATATCGTTGTGCTGCATCGTCTCTATTTTTAATTCCTTGTGTACACATATTTATACTTGCATCTTTATATTTTTACCTATTTTCACTGTCTACTTAGTTTTTACTGTGTTATCAATTAGAAATCTACAGGCTCGCTCCACTCAAACGTTTATTGCAGTTGTACAATGAAAATAAAAATCTCTTAACAAAAGTAAGAAAAGTAAAAGTACTTGATGCAAGAAGTGACTGAACAATAGTCAGAGCCGATCCTCCTGAGAGCTATCAAGAAAAATCTGAGAGGTCACGAAATGATTCATGGGTAAGATAAGAAGAAAAAACATCTCACTTTGGTGGAACTGAAAACAACTCATAGACTTCTGAAATGAAGCTATAAGAAAATACACTTTCTGGATTAGTGAAGTACAATTTAAAGTTTGACCTTTCTTGAGGAAATCAAGTCACCTTCCTCTGCTGCTTTCAGTTAATGTCTGCAACAGCTTTAAACATCAAGAGTGAAATTGAAAGAGCGTCCATTATTGAGAATATCCTTTTGCTGATCAGTGAGAGGCTGCAAGTCTGGCTGCAACATCCCTGTGAAAGTCGAATAAAAAATGTGAACCTTACATTTAACAAGGGATATTAGAGTTTTCAGCAGAAAATAATCCTCAGGTAGTTTTTCAGGGCAGCAACACAAGTCCCTGTTGTATTTGAATTTAGAACCATTTCATGTTCCCGCTCTGCCCTTTGGTGAGAGCCATCCCCAGCCTCCACTGGCACGTCATGTTGCATAAGAGATTATCTTAACTGTTCTTATCTCTTCTCTGTCGTGGTTTGTAGGAAATCAAATTTTTCAAATCTCTCCTGTGGCTTCATGGAGCAAATTAGTGTGTGTGTGTGTGTGTGTGTGTGTGTGTGTGTGTGTGTGTGTGTGTGTGTGTGTGTGTGTGTGTGTGTGTGTGTGTGTGTGTGTGTGTGTGTGTGTGTGTGTGTGTGTGTGTGTGTATAAAGAGGCTTTGTGCAACTGAACATACAGATACAGTACGTCCTGCTGTTGTGTCAGCATGTGTGTGGGTGAAGGTTTGAAGGAGGTGTGTTGGTAATGTGACCTTGTTTTAGATGCAACAGTCAGAGCAAAGTAATGCACACCTCCACTAACAGTTACTGTGACAATCTCTGACAGATGCTCCTCCTTCCAAACGTCTTGGTCACTGATGTTAAACAGCTCCTCTGTGCAGCCCTCGCTGCAGAGGAGTTTAACATCTGAAAGCATCCATTCCACCTGTTTGGTCAAACAGCAGCATGACTAAACAAGGACTCCCTGCTGCTGCACGGCTATTGATGATCAGGATTCAAAACTTATGACTCACAGCTTGAGTTAATAATGCCATTGAGTTTGCTGCAGGGTGAAGGTCTCCCTGTAGTCATGCTAATCTCTTACTAGAGAGATGTCCATGTTCTCTGCAGCATCCAACACTGGCTCTGATATCTTTACCTGTTTACACTGGGACACACACAGAGCTGTATGTATGTATGTATGTATGTATCTACAGTGTGTACAGTATGTGTGTACAATATGTATGTACAGTGTGTAGGTATGTATATGTATGTGCAGTATGTATGTATGTATATGTGTGTGTGTGTGTATGTATGTATGTATGTATGTATGTATGTACAGTATGTATGTATGTATATGTGTGTATGTATGTATGTATGTATGTACGGTATGTGTGTATGTACAGTATGTATGTACAGTGTGTACAGTATGTATGTATGTATGTATGTATGTATGTACAGTAATTATGTATGTGTATGTACAGTATGTATGTATGTATGTATGTATGTATGTATGTATGTACAGTATGTATGTATGCATGTATGTATGTATGTATGCATGTATGCTGTGCAGCTGTGAGGGTGGAGCTCAAAGAACCAAACAGCATCAGTCAGCTGCTCTGATGGAGCTGTAATGATTTTACAGTAGTTCTGAAGCTTTTGGCTTCAAATGTTTTACAGAGACACCATGCTAACTTTCGTGAGTTGAATCATATTTTATGAACTGGATGTAAACCTGTAGTGGCCCATGTTGGAAATGGTGAATACGGCCCAAATAGCACAAACCAGATTTGAGCCCCCTTTGGTTGACATGCGGTATGGTTATGGTTTACTCGTGGACCAGATCTGGCAAACATGAGTGGACCAAGTGCCAACATTACACACAGTCAGTGTGACAGTGGGCCAAACCTGGGCCAGCAGACTTTTTCTGTGTGGAGTAGAGTTCAGAGATTTGAACCCTTAAATTCGATCCGGTGACACATGATACGCCGTCGCATATATACTGAGACACTTAATGCAGTGTTTGTGCCACCCCATCTGTGTGTAACATGCACAGGCCCTGATGTGATGACTTAATTTGAGTGCACATGAGGGGTGAATGGTTGAGGGGCCAGGCTGTATGCAACTCTTCTCAGACATAGGGGTGACGTCCTTTTCGAAAATTGTCTAAAACCCACTGAGCTGGTTGGAAAATAGTGATTCAAACGTTGAAATGTGTCATGAGAGTATTACTCAGCAGGATTTTACTGCAGGAATTAAACGCCCTGCATAAGAAAATGGAGAATGTCTTTGATTTTTAAGTCTTTGATTCCAGACAGGAATAGCCTATGTCAGGCTCCAAAAAAGGAAGGGAGGGGGGAGACAGACAGACACAAAAAAATGTGACAAAATCTGCAGGGGAAAAAAAAGAGATGTACAAAATGTGGTGCTGAGCAGCAGCCGGTGTGAGCGTTGCGATGTGAGCTGATGTGGAGCAGCCAGAGGCGCACAGGCGTAATGCATCCTCTGTGGTCATGCATGTAGAAAACAGAGGGAGGGAGTCTGAGGCAGCCTTATCACTGGTGCCCATGTGTGCGCGGCGTGGCGGAGCTGCATCCGTGCGCTCTCGGCCGTCGAGGAAAAAAGAAACCCACACACACAGGCGAACGGTTTTGTATCTGTCGCCACACCCATCACATAAAACCAGACACTGAGGTGGAGAGGAGGGGGGGGGAGAAAAGAAGCGTTTTATGGCGGTGACAGCGACATGACAACAGCCGAGGGCTATGGATGAGCGACAGATGAGTCACTCGCATCCACCAGCTTCGCCCCTCGTTCATAAAGCTGCGGCACAAAGAGGCGCACGGTGCCAACGCTGATACGACGAGCGGCGCAAAGGCCCGTGTGGATGAATGGATGACGGGCGGTGATGGTGCACGCGGGGCCAGTTTAGGAGAGGTGCTTAAAGACGTGGACGCGGCTGTTCTGTCAATGCGCATGATACTGCGGCTCCACTACTACGGCACGCTCCAACTCACCTTGAGTGTGCGCACGGGGCCGCGCGCCTGTCATTCCGGGTGCGCGGCTGTGCGCAGAGCCAATGCGCAGCTCCAAAGACTCAATCGGCAGCCAATCGGACGGCGGCGAGGGGGCGGGCCTGTGGCTGCGTCCTCACACTTGGTTTCACTATGCGCTCGTAAAAACGGCTCCGTCTACTACAAGCGCGGCGGTGCAGGTGCTCTGTCTCTTCGGGAGAGGATGCGGATGGAAGGACGGGGGAGGGAAGGGATGAAGGGACGCGCCACGAGGAAAGAGAGCAGGATATGAAAAGGGGGATCGTGCCGAGAGACCGCGAGGTGCAAGGTCGAATATGAGAGATTGGTTGAACGGGGCACTTTGCGTGGTAATAGCTGGTCGGCAATAGTACTATGATTTGGTATGTGGCCACTCTGATAGCAAGTGTATTCAGCACCAGAGGAACGGCCGCTCAAGGTGAGTTGAAGTGCAGAATATGTGGTGCCGCACATTGCATATGATCCGATGTCTGCGTGTGCGCCTGCTGCAGCTTTTCCCTAATCGCACCGTGTTTTTTTTTTTATTGTATGTCAGGTCACATAGAGTGTGGAGCTATTTCATTCTAACACAGACTCTCCCATGTGTCACGTGAAAGTTCATCCCCGGTTTAATCACCACAGGGAAACAATTGTCTAATGCTTGGTGCATGTGCATGATGATATCTGCTGCTGCACATGCCACTGGTAGAAACCCTGGAGTCCACAGTGATTGACCATGGCAGAGAGAGGCTGATTGATTCTGTCTGTGGGTTCAGGGCCTGTGATTTCTGATTTGAAACACGCAGAGTAAATGGGAGAATAATGTCCCTGCATGCAGCTAAGTGGGGAAATGTGTGCATTGTATCATAGCAAGCGGTTCCACTTGGGCTCTCCAGAGAGGGGTGTGACCGTCTCAGCCCTCAAGATGGAAAAGTAACTAAATAATGCATCACGTGTCAGATAAAATGCACTCCTGGATTTGATCGAGCCCACTACTACATGCATGGGATCCATGTGCTGAATCTCCACACTGCACATGCATAGGGCCACAGTGCTGAGTGTGTGATCCTCTGAGCAGCACATAAGCTGCAAGGCTCGTCTGGCGCTGATCTAAGTGCTTCATAAACTAGTCATTCTTGGAACCTGCAAACTGCACAATATCCCTTTTGTTCTTGTTTTTCCTCCTTAGCACTCTGCATTGACCCATGTACTTACTTAACCTTGCTCTTCCACTCATGTCCAGATGAGGGAGACATGTGCCAAGCTGTCGCCTGGTAACTGATCCCAATGACCCCACATACCCAGTCAGAACTGGTCTGCCCACAGGTCTGGCTCCTCCTGTGATGACAGACCCACAGGAGGCGATGAGCACAGTGTGAAAACTTCCCCTTTGAAAACCATATTTAAGAAAAATGTTTAATTTATGAGCCGAGGACGTCTCAGCGGTGTCACTGCTTAAATTTTATCTCCATTTTATGAAGGCGTGAACGTGGCTCAATATCGATTCGTAGGTGTTGTCTGGTATCTGCATTGCTCTGGAGGTGATTTACTTTAAGACTACAGGCTGCACCAGAGAGTCACACATTACAATGTACTAAAAATGAGAGCTGGTTCACTTCTTCTATTGCACTGTCCCAGAGTATAGTGGCTGATCTTTGTCTGGCGCTGCACAGAACCTCTGAAACACATGTTAACACAAACTGTGACTTGTTATCACCCCTTGTTGCTCATGATGTAGACAACACAGCAATCTGTCTGCTTTCTTGACAATGTGTGAAGTCATACTTTTTGGGTAGCTTCATATGTTAATTCAGACAGACATATGTAAAGTTGACTAGTGGCTAGAAAATATGTCATTGTCATACTTACGTTTTGTGTAGTTTGACTTTTGGAAAATATGTTTTAAATAAAGCAGATTTGTGCATTTTTGCTGAGAATTAGATTGACACCACACAGTTAGCTTAGCTTAGCACAGAGACTGAAAACAAAGGGAAACAGCTAGCCTGGTTCTGTCCAATTGTACAAACATCTACCTATAGAATGACATCTTCTGGATTAAACATAATTTTGACCAATACAAAAACTGAAATTCATTAATAATCCATTTTATTTGCACGGGGTCTAACATGTTATGTTACTACACCCGTATTTTTTTTAAGTTTTTATACACGTTAAAGTACAACATGTTCATTTGTGAGTTTTAAAGTGGGAGGTTAATAAGTTTTCTGTTGTTGGGTAGCTCAGTCCCTCCCTGCTCCCATTCTTTGTGCTAAGCTAAGCTAACTGGCTCCATTTTCAAACATCTTTTCAGATTTGACCCAACATGTTTACCTAATTCTTTAAGTAATGAAAATTACACAAGCTTCTATGTGCTTACTCTGATATGAAGCTACAAATCATATACTTTCCCATTGGATACCATAGACTGGTGATATCAGCCCTCTCCATTGAGGGATATAGGCAATAATATATACCAAGAAACTGGTGGTCCACACTTGACCCTACAGTTTATCCAATAGAAAAAAAAACGTGGAAATAACTTCTGAAAATCCAAATTCTGTCCCTTTTGGGAGATATAGAGCAGATTTTTAGGTACCAACAGACTGGAAACAGATGGTTAAAAACTAATATGCTCCAAACCAACAAAAGAAAAGTAGGATTGTTGCAGCTCAGTGGGACCGAGATTTGGCTCCTTTCTCATGAGTGGTATTTTGTTATGTTTGCACTTTGCTGCGGCACAAACAAAGGACCAATGAGTCTACAGCAAAATGAAGACATGACATCTTTAATTTCCTGCAGAACATTTTAAAACTGCTCATGTGAAATAATTAGTCTCTGTCCATATTTGCATATAATACTGACTTAGATGTGAGGCTGGATATATACAGTTTATTATGAAACTACATAATCAGTTTGTAGATTACTGTCGAAATCAAATTGTAGTTGAAAGTTGTAAACACAAACTCACAAGAAATTGTGTAAAAGGTTCCATTTAGATTTAAATTCACACTGGACAGAACTTCATGATCTTAAAGTCGGAAACTGGTTTAATTGAAAACTTTATAAAACAAGAAAACAGCACAAATGTCATGATATTATTTCTTGAGGGTTTTAAGACCCTTGAATTAGTAATCAAACAGCTTTATTACTTAAATGATTGGATTTGGATGTAAAAACGTAAAAAGAAAAGCTTTTGTACAACATACTTGCAGGACCCTTCTTTTTACAACCAGTCAGTGATTTGCACAGGATTGCTCAGGTATGAACAATCAGTCACAGTAAATGGTGGTCAAAGAAGTTTTCTTGTGCCAAGTGCCCATTGGGGAGGCAGCATATGGTCAGGGAGACGGGGGGTTAGTTCAACAAAGTCAATGGTGACTTGGCAACCAATCAAGGTGAAGCAAGAGGGACGCTGATGGCAATATAGAAGTAATTAAATGTCATTGGCAAGTGTTGAGCAGTGGTATATTTGAAGGACTATTTTCAGCCTGAGTCACTGATGACAGACTGACTCTCCTCTCCGGTCCTGAGCTGGGACTTGGCATTTTTTAAGCGTTTGTTGAACTGGCTGTTGGCCAGATGATATTCATCTGTAATTCCCTACTTGTGTGATGGCTCCTTGATGTGGCACACGATCTAGAATCTCCCTCGTGAACCGTGCATTGGCACACTTGTTCTTGTCACGGGTTTCTTCTGAAGGCCCGTTTCTTCAAAGACAGAGACGTATAGGAGCAGACAGGATTTGTGGAGGTGTCAGAACTGTCACTCATGTATCTGGGGCCTCCCAGTAGTGCTGAGGCGATGTCTGAAAGCGCTCCCACTGTCTCTGCGTGTCCAGTTTCAGATTGGCTGGGCTGTCTTCAGTTTTTGTCAGGATGTTGAAACTGTCTGGGACATTGTTCAACGCTGCGTTTCCATGATTTGACAGCAGTGTTTTAATTTGTCTGACATCCATTGTGTTTCAAAGTCTTTTTTCTTTACACGTTGTCTTCACCACAGTCGAAAATCAGAATTCAAACCTCATAAAACTATACGAAAAGAATAGAAATGTCATTTTTTTAAATTTTAATTTCTATTTGAATATGTCTGATATTTCTGCATCTTATGCAGCAATTCATGTGAATAGGTTGTACTATAAGAATTAAGGTCGTCCCTGAGAACCTTTGCAGTATAATAGTCAGTTCAGTCGGTTTATTTAAAAGCAAACAAAGCTTCAAATGACCAAATAATAGATTTATTTTTGGCTCAGTAAAGTTATGCATTTGATTTGCTGCAGTTTTCTTTCTTGTTTTCCTCTCTAGCGCACAAGTGGGAGAGCATGTTTTAGTTTTGATGGACTTGCTCTGAGGCTGACACTAGTTTACACTCACTGTGTGTAATTTGTATAACAGTAACAGTTTTGCAGATGTGCAAAGAAAATCAGAGTAGGATGTGATGCTCTACAAATGCAAAACCTCTCATCCTTAACATTGTTTTGGTTCTAAAAAATACTATGATTTATCGATCATCATAATATCATCTGGTTATTTTATATACGTTCATTTATTCATGGAATAGACGTTGCTGCCTTAGTTGATACATGAATGTAGTGGAGGGAGAAGTGCAGTGTTGTAGTTGCATCTGTAGATAAAGAAGTATCAATAAGAAGAATATGGAAAAACTTGAACAAACCCTGCCAAGTAGGTTAAATTTAATTTGCTACTTTCCACCTCTGACTGTGTCATTGGTTAAAGGACAGGAAAGATCATCTCAACAGTATTCAAGTCTTTGGTTCACTTGAGCTTTAAGAACCAAGACGTCCTCAGCAGCATGATGCAAACAGCCCTAACTGCTTTTGATAAAACTCCATCAGCCGAACTAACCCGTTTCTTTAAGTGTCAATACAGTGAAGTCACTCCATCTTTTTCATTAATCATCTACATTTTCAGCAGCATTGTGTCATTACTGTTTTTACATCTCACATTTTCTCAGCTTTGTCTTTTAAACATATTTGCCTGACTGAAGCTCAACTTCATCTCTCCTACTCTACTCATTTTTCTCCGTGTCGTGCTACAGTCATGAGAGTGAAGCTTAGAAAAGAGCTTAGGAGAGAGCGTGTGCTCAAGGGCTGGATGGCAGACTCTCAGCACTGGGCATGAGCCAGCTCTTCCTGGTGATGCCCCCTCCACCCTCCCTCTCCGCTCTCCTCCCTCAGTCCACTCCCAGCAGAGTCTCCTTGCAAACAAACCCTGCAGCATTCTGGGAATGCCAGATCATGCAGCTCTGGTTGGATGGACTAACTCTCTTATCATCTCTTTTGAAACATGTAGTGCTTCTCACAAGTTAAATACACTGTGTTGTTTTGTTGATCCTATACTTACTGGATGCATAGTTAAATTATCTTTGGAGCAAAGACATAAAGTCCATCTGTCCTATTAATGCAGCTGAACGTTATATAAGTACAAACCTGTCTGACCTGTTTTCATTGTAAGTTGAATATCTTTGGGGTCTGACTGGGTGATCGGAATATAACAGGATTTTTGAAGATAGGTCTCAGACTGGGACGAAAGAAGACTGATCGTAAAGATGATATAATTATTTGTTTGCTTGTTTGAATGCTGCAATACATTATATTGCAATTCCATTTTCTTAACAAGTGACTGCTCAGTGTTGTACTGCCTTAAAAAGTAAGGTAAGGTGGAGGTTGGGTAAATGTTTTATTTCTTAAAACGGTGTCACTTCTGCACAGCAGCACCTTATGTTACAGGTCCTGCAATTTCCTGCAAAGTCTTCTCCTCATTTCCAAGAAATGATCTGGAATTTAGATGTTAATCACAAGGATATTTCTTGGGAAAAAAATGACACAACCAAGCATAATAATTATAAGAGAAAGGAACAATGTGTCACTGTCCAAAGTTGTTAAGTAGGCTAGCTGCTCATTCTTTATTTAATACATTTAATAATAACTAAGGTTTAGTTCATTTCCTTTATAATAAGTTCTGAACTGCACAAGACTTTGTTGGAAATATACTTGGAATTTACAGGTAAATAGCCGCTAACTTATAGGAAAATTAATCTTCTGGTAAATTTGCTGGGAAATATGGGACCTATGCCATCTCACTAGATAGCAGACCTCAACATCAGTTTCTTTTTAAAGTAAATGTGATCTTTGTTAAGCTTAACCGAGAAGTTTCAGTTGCCTAACTAACCTTAAGGGCAACATACGCTGG
Organism: Paralichthys olivaceus; assembly: GCF_024713975.1. NCBI lineage: Eukaryota > Metazoa > Chordata > Actinopteri > Pleuronectiformes > Paralichthyidae > Paralichthys > Paralichthys olivaceus. The sequence continues at coordinate 18,550,392 of NC_091103.1, forward strand.
TAGAACATTTCATGAGGACTTGTTGGACATTGTCGGGGGAGTGGATTAGTTTGTAAAGTGTTGGGGATAAAGTCGCAGACTCCTGATTATACAGGGTTGGGAGTTAGAGATAAGGATATGGACGCTGGTATCGTTGAGAAAAGGCTGATCTGATAATATCGAGGCCCTCCATTAGAGAAGGCAGAGTTGATCTTCTTAAATGTCTTTGAATTTGAACAATGTCTACATATTCCAGGGATCAATTTCCATGGTTCTCTGCGGTGGTGGTGGATGAAGGTCTACAGGCTGACAGAGGCTGAACTGTTTTTTAAAAAGGGCTGATGTCGTCATTCATCCTGGAGGAGGACTGGATGCTGTCCCAGAAAACACCTCCCGTCCTGTCAGAGGTGATCTGATGAAGCAGTTTAGTCAATTCTTTGTATTAGGAGCTGTCGGACTGTTCTGTACTTCCTGTATAGGCAGATCATACAGAGCTATATCAATCAATGAATCAAGTCCTAAAACATCCCACATGTTCCACTGTCTGTAGGCTAACATGCTTTTCGTCCAGGCATACATTTTCATGCACATTTTTGGAATAACCCTGCTAGTCCTGAAAAAAGAAGAGGTGCAAAATCCTCAAACGTCTGGTGATTTGCAGCAGTTCGTTTCAGTGTAAAGACTTTTTGTATTTTGAAACATTTATACGTTTCATGAAACCATCAGATCAAAACTCAAATATATTCAGTTTGTTATACATGATGAAGAAAGACGTTATTGGGTAAAAAAAAACATTATTGGGTAACTTAACTATCAAAATAGATTCTGATTAATATGATTATTTGCTGCAGCGCTTGTAGATTTCTGGAGATGTGTCTACATTAACACATGGATGAGAGAGTTCCTGTATTGTGTGAAACATTATATATGCTTAATTTTGACAATAATCCACATGATTTGGAAATGTAACAAAACTAACAAAAGACAATCAGGCAAACAAAAATAACGATGCTTCTGAATCTAAACTTTTTCCCAATGTATTGAAATGAGACTCATAAATCCTCTCAATGTAATTCAGCAGCTTCTGTACCCTGATATAATGATTCAAATCAGCACCATTTTCTCCCCAGATTTACTCCACCTTCAATCAGGAAGACATTTCATGCTGCTGAAAGGATCTTTTCAATCCTGAATCTGCCGTGTTTTTTTTTTTTTTCCTATTCTGAGGAAACACATATATGCATCTGCCAGAAGTGCACATCTTCAGAGATAAGTGTTGAATCCACACTGAGCACTCTTACGTTGCTCTGAGCTGAAGCTCGAGTGTGTGCAATGAATACTCAACAATGAAAATAACCTGATCGAATGTAAAAATGACTGAATTATAGTGAGACTGAGGAAGTTCTGTGACTTTAGTGCCAGAGATGTCCTGTAAAGTGCACCTCTTGTAGAGTTGTGCTTCGCAGAGCTGCTTCGCCCTCTGAGCCTTCTCTGGCAAACACAGCCCATTTCACACATCTCTCTTGTCTGTCTCTCGTCCTCCCTCTCTCCGTCTCCTTTCCTTCTCCCTCCTGCTCTCTCTCTGTCTCCCCTTTTTTCTCCCAATCTCTCTCTTCCTACCCCTGTCTCCCTTTCGTTCTCTCTCTGTCTGTCTCTCCTCCTCCTTTTCTCTCAGTCTCCCTTTCGTACACTCTCTCTCCTCCTCCCTCTCTCTCTGTCGCTCTTTCTCTCTCCCCCTCCCTCTCTCTCTGTCTCCTTTTCTTCCTCCATCCCCCTCTCTCTCTATCTCTGTCTGGCTGTCTCTGTTGCTCCCTCTCTCTCTCCCTATGTCTCTCAATCTCTCTCTGTCTCACTCTCTATCTCGCTCCCTATTTCTCTCTCTCTCATTTTCACTCTCTCTCTCTCTCTCTTTCCGTCTCTCTGTCCTTGCTGGAGCAGGTGTCAGCACATCCCTGACTGAACATTGCTTGTCTGATCGGAGACCTCTGCCATTAAAGAGAGCTAAATAATGAAGAGAGCCAATCTATCTCGGATTGTCATGCAAAAGTTAAAGCAGCAGTCGTTGTCACACGCTGGTCAGCAGATTTAGACAGAAAGCACATACCCTCTGGTCTGCAGACTATTGTGCCAACTGTGAGCTGAATGTTTACACTTGGACTATGAACTAGTTATGAATGCAGTGCTGCTGAGTAGTTGTGCATAGTGATCGCTGTCACTTTATATTATATTTGGAGCTGTGTGTGTGTGTGTGTGTGTTTCTTCTCTGCAGATGTGAAAATTACCAACAAAGATTAGGCTGTTTGCCAATCTCATAAGAAGCAGCTTCTACCTTGCCTGCCAGATTGGGTGTCCCAGTAGATTGAGATGAAGTGAAACCTGAACTTTTGGATCATGTTCCAGAAGCAAGAAAAACTGAGTCTAAATCCCACTGACATTTGTATCTAAGATAATAATTAAAACTCAGCCCTGGAAACAGAGTTTTCTTTTAAAGCATGTTGTGTGAATTGTTTTTTGTTTCCATACGGGCATTAGTAATCTGAACCATCTAATCTTGTTTATTCAATAATGTGGGAAAACCTTTTGCTGCAATGTTCCATGGCAAAAATAAAATAGTTAAGAAATTCAAATGGAACCCAGTAGAGCAGACGCCACCAAGGTTGAGTCACCTCAAATTCAATCACTCACTCAACGGATTTCACACACATTGAAATATCAGTCCCCTTAACATAACATAACATAACGGTCAATGAACTATTCTCTGAGAAGTCAATGAAAACGCCCTATTTCACAATTAAAAAGAAAGTGCTAAAACAAATTTCCTGGATCCACTCCCTGGTCTGGATTCTCACTAAAATTGAATGGGTTCTTTCCTGTCCCATATCACACCCTTCAACTAAGTCTTGTGGAAATTTGTCCTGTATTTTTTGTGTGATCCTGCTGAATAACAGACAAAAAACAGACAATGAAAACATAAGCTCCTTGGTGGAAGTAATAAAGTAGTTAATAAAAGACAGAACAGTAGTAAAATAATATCTACATTAATAGTTTTTAAAACATAATACACACACACACGTATAAATACAGTTTGTACTCCATATTCTGTTTTTGTATTCTGTGGTACTTTAGCTGCAGTAAACTTGAATTTTACAGACCCAGATTAACACACGCACGCACTGACACACTCAGACCATTCTCTTATGTGACCTTCAGCACACACAGGCTGGCATTCAATTACCGCCCTGTCAGTGGCCCATCCAGCCCAGTGGCTGCACGTCCTTGAGACTCTCTCCAGCCTCCGTCCAGTCTATATTCCATTACATCCTCCACATCGGGAACTCTGTCCAGCATAAAGTGGCGCTCATATCCGCACACACAGCTCTTCATGCAGCCTTTGCAGAATCTCCTGCTGCAGTTAGCAATGGGTTAAATATTGCGCTGGCGTCAAAAGAAAATAATTAAGCACCCTGGACCAGACAATCCAAGCAGTGCTCATCTAAAACTGTCCCTCGTTGAACTCCCTCAGTTTTCATATTTTTCCTCAATATTGTTCAATGTGTTATTGGACCTCATTAGTGTCAAAACATGTCTCCAGCTCTGCTCTGCCTGATTATTGCCCAAAAATGCCTCCAGAGTATATTTACTGTACAAATCTGATCATTTCTCACAGTACAATGTTGTGAAAGAGCCATTTTTATCCTCTGCCTCTTGAAAAAACGACGCGTTGAAATCTCCTGCAGATTCAACCTCACATGCCCCCGTGGTTCTGCTGCAGTGATTCATGTGCCGGTCTGGACAGCTGCTGATTGACCTCAAGCAGATGTCTCACTCTGGTTTATGTTACATAACATTATGTGTATCGGTAAACGTTCTCCTAAGGCTGCTTCATTCAGTTCTGGATACTTTCCTTCATATTGGTGATTTGCTTTTATTTTTTATCAATTTTTATAACACCTAGTGGATAAAAATAATAACTGCAGTTATCGAGAGTGAGATATTCCAAAAGCCAAACTCTCACTTGTTTAGTTAAGTCAAGTAATTGATTAGTCAATTGACAGAAAGAATTGGTAATCACTTTGACAATCAATCAATCGCAAAGTAATTTTTCAGGCAAAATGTCCTTCTTCTAAAACTAGGAAACCGTGACAAGTTAAGTTTACATCATGATGCACACAAGACACTTTGAAGTCTTTTCTGTTGTAAAACTGAAAAATACTGTTTGAAAATACAAAGTTCTCAACTTTGTGTCCAAATAAATTCCATATTGTGGCATCTCGTTCACGTCTTTGTGTTATTCCAGGTTGTAATAAGCTCATTACTGCAAAGTGCCAACAATGAGCCCATTAGTGACAAAAAGGTGAGATTAATGCTGTATTGAAACTGATTTCAAACTAGGGAATGAGTTTTAGAATGAAAAAAAACCTGTTGGTTTTTACACATGTACATTTAATTTAAGTGAGAGCTCTGTGGACTGCCCCAAGCAGCCGATAAGACGGTCCTGAATTGGGTTTGTTAGAGTAAAGCATCTGCTAGTTTTACTTCTTTTGCCCAAAAATATTTTTAAGAGACGATCTGAGGAATTTATAGGTCAAAACAGTTTACAGTAATGGATCACTTTATTTTTGTGATAGTAAATTAAACATCTTTGATTTTGTCTGCTGGAAAAAACAAGATTTGTGAAAGCATTTGGAAACCAAGAATAATTTTTAACACTTTTCTGGCATTTTAGAGATCAAATTGAAAACCAATGAAAATAATCATTAGTTGCAGTCCTGTTCCTAACCTGCGGTGTCACTGCCTGTTTAACCTTTGCCCAACAATGAGGAATTATTGCTTTTGTGCATGTACTACCTGCTGAATATGGGAATTATCGAACAAGTGACTGAATTGTTACACTTCAGAAATTCATGATCATAGCAGTAAATCTACTGTGTGCCCGGGATAGATGCATAAAACATATTGGTCTCCTGAACTTATTAGCTGCCTGATTTATCCAGATCTTACTCAATAGATTTCTGCCTCTGTGTATTTTGGAGAGTTTCACTCTTCACTCTGCAACTTTAGTTCGATTTAAGTTTACAGTGCCAAAGCAATCCAGAGTTGCCACCATTTTTAAACCTATATTGATCCCTTTACAGCTACAAAACTGATTAATTGGAAGATCTGCTTGGACGATTCTGTCACATATGTGTCTTGTCGAGAACATAAATATTTCGCCTGAATAAGCCCTCGTAAACTGCACATTTCCATTAAGGAAATTAAAAAGTTCAAAGCGGTGCCTGAGATTGTGCTGATTCTCTTTGTGAGGATCTCATAAAGAAATTTGAGAATTATTAGCCCTCCGATTTATTATCTCAGGACTCTTCTCTATCTAAGACGTGCTTCCTTCACCCCCAGGATCCAAAAATAATGCCAGTGAGAAACCTGAGCCGATGAACGTCTGCAACCTGAACTGTCTGCAGAGAATACAATAGATTTCAGCCGCCGTCACTGTTGTGCCACAGGATTTGAGCCTGTGTTTCATGTCAAGTGACTCTACTTACTCAAACCAAACAATGTGTCCAGTGTGTTTCATTATGGATGGGAGACTGCGAGCACTTTTACCCTGAAAGCCACAAGAGCTGGACCCTGTACAGTAAATGTTAAGACAAACTCTGAGTATCTGCCATAATTTGTCATCCAAAGCCCCCAGTCTTGAAAATCTGCAACTGTGGCACCTATTTTTTTTTTCAGTTCATGCTTAGGTGTGATATGTGTGTTTGAGCTCTATTTCTATTGCTCGGCCTCACTTTTGGATTTGCATTCTTGCGTCATGTTTACTTAACTTTATCCTTTATGCATTGGGCTGTGCATAAGGCCTCCTCTGCCAAAGCAACATGGTCTGTCTGCAGCAAATATATTTTCGATGGGATAAAACCTTTTTCCAGATGTCCAGTAAATATCAAAAGTCTTGCTGTAACCTCAGCTGTCCAAATAGTTCATCATTTTTTGAACTGCATTTCAGCATTTGATAAAGACTTTGAAATGATCAGATTTAAAGCAGCAATGTTCAACTCAACCAAGAGTCTGAACAGGAAAAAAAAGAAGCTACTCCCAGCAGACAATTAGCTTAGCTTAGCTTAAAGGCTGGAAACATCCAGCCTGTTTTTGTTTAAAGGTTAAAAAAAATCTGCCTGCCATCATCTCACGTTATTATACATAAGTACAAAGTAAACAATCGAGATAGAACGCTCAATTAAAAGGATTTAGAGTTGCTGGGAGGCTCTAGCTTCAAAGACAAAGATAATAATCATGTTTTCCTGAAACGTGTAACCTTTCCTATGAGACCGTTTCAGTTTGTAATTCAGTGATCACATTTTTTCTGTTATATTCTTAACAGAATGTCTAAGATAATGTTGGCGTCAACACGAGCAGCGTATTGCTTGTTCAAAGGGGTTATTGTAATCGTTTTTAAAGGTGTTATAAATGAGGCTGCAATGGAGTGTGCTCAGGTGTGAATTTCAGGCCTTTGGCAAGCCTGAAAGGATTAGTTTAACAGTTTTCTGAATTTGTTGTGCTTATAACAGCATGGGACAGGTTTCTGCAGAAGCGCATTAAAAGGTCATGGTTTGTTCTGTTTGAGGGGCAGCGCCATGCCCACAGAAGCTTGAAGCAACAATCAACTCCATGCTCATTTAGTATGAGAAATCTTCACATGTCCTGACAGGCTGCACTGTGTTTCATCAGACACACACTCCCCCCTCAGCTTCATTCTAATGAAAAATGCTGCTTTATTACCGGTGTGATTTAGATGTTCCAAATTAGTGCTTGTAGTGTAGTTTTTTCATTGATGTACTGTCTCTGTGGCTTGTAGCTGTCAATTTGCCTCCTATGAGCTTTTACACTTGTAATATTCACTGTGGGTTGGTTGGAAGCCGATTCTCTTTTACGATTGTGTTTGGACTCGTGCAGCTTCTCGTTCTCTGCTGCTGCTCTACACTGACGAGCTACAGCGGCTGTCCAATGCTCATGTGGGGTTCACTGAGTCGTGCATGTGTTTCACTTGGTTTGTGTGGCTCATTTGAGCTCACAGTAGCATAGCATAGCTGCTTTTACCTTCTTACTAAGGAGGCACAAGCAGATTCCAGGGCTGAGGCTTGTAACTGGCTAACCACTTGTCCACTTTACAAAGTGTAATTTGATTAAATCTGCCCAGTTTCAATCCAGAATCGGTGCTGGTTAAAATGAGTAAAGTGGATTAACTGTGTCACAGGATAATGCAGATTAAACTGGTGAACACAATCCCTCATAGATTGTGCATATGGCCTGTAGGGATGGAGTTGAAGCATTATTTTTCAGACAGGAGAACTGGATGAAAATATTTTGGTCTTAATTTCAGTGGATATAGTTGAAAAGGCACAGGGCTCGCAGTCATGAAATTTCCATTTCACACAACAGTGATGGTGGCGGAACGTGAAGCAACGCTGCCACCGACGGTCACCCCAACGCAGTTTGAGGCCCTAATACCTCCAACTCCCAGCGTGTTTGTTCTCCCTGTTTAAATGTGCCCTGATAATGCAAATGATACTGCTAATGAAAGCGTTACGTTATTCAGCTGGTGTTTCTCTGGAGTGAAACGTCAGCATGTCTCTTGATCCCTGAAGCGATTTTCCCTCTGGGCGGAGGCGGGCAGTCATGCTTGCTCTGACGGTGGAGATAGTCGGTTCAATGAAAGCGGGGGTGGCAGCTGGAGAAAATCCATTCCCAGAGTGAGCGTTCTGCTGAGGCAGGTATGCCGACCTTTCAGTCATCTGATAGGTCAACGCTCGGCAGCGCGCCTGGACATTCATGGCTAAACGCCAGTTCTGGTGGTGCTCATAGTAAAGCTCATCTGAGCAGCAGCCAGTATGATCAATGGAACCCTTTGGCAGCTCATTTATTGTACAGTATGGCACAGCCACAAAACACTCACCAACAGATGCAGGGGACAGATGATGATGGAGCCACGAGGAAAGCTGATAAAAGTGAGAGCATTTTCCTCATGTGTGCGGTGACCATCCAGAGTCTGCACAGAGATCCTGTTGTGGGCCATGAGCACTCAATGCATCTCAAGCAAAATGAAGTTTTAAGCCATTGTGCAGCACCTTAGTCAATCCCCTTTAATTATTGTTTGAAAATTAGTCTTGGATGTCTAGAATACAATTAGATTCTTCTGCTTTGTCTGCAGGATTTCTTGTTGTCCTACATGTCAGAGTCCAGATCCCTTCGAGGTGAACATTAACATTCCTATGTTGTACTGAAAGCTGTGTTCCTTCTCATCTCAGGTGCCCACGCAGTGAGAGAGGAGCCCCGGTTTGTGACGGCTCGCGCTGGAGAGAGCGTGATCCTGGGGTGTGACGTGTCCCCTCCCCTGGACGGCCAGCAACCCCCCTATGTGGTGGAGTGGTTCAAGTTTGGAGTGCCTATTCCCTTCTTCATCAACTTCCGCTTCTACCCTCCTCATGTGGATCCAGAGTATACTGGTAAGATAAGTGTAGCTAAACAAGCTCTGAAAGAATATAGAGATGCTGTGAAAAGCAGTTTTTATCTGACCCATTTAATGATGAATCAGGAGCAAGATCTTTTTATTTGGCAAGTACAGTAAATCCACAGGACCGATACAAAGTAGACAAATAGGCCATATAGAATAGAAAGGAGTACTAAAACAACATACTCTGTAACTAACTAACTAACTAACTATATGTATACTGTATATATATATATATTATAACACAAATGTGAAAGATGGTAACTTTTATTTAATAATTTGCAATCCATTATTAGACGTATCAAATTAGTGCTTGTTTTGTTTTTCACTTAAAAAATTCAGATTCTGCAGATCACACCAGCTCTGAGGGGCTTCACAGCATCTCTCAGTTCATTGTTTTTGTTTTTATGGCTGCATCAGCACTGTTTTGGTTCAGGGTCACCGCTCTTGGTTCAGTTTTCCAATCCAATTTTATTAATTTAGTGCCAAATCATAACCTACATTATCTCAAGGCTCTTAACATAGTAAGGTCAAGACCATATATAATTATAGAGAAACCCAACAGTTCTCACAAAGAGCAAGGGCTCAGTTTTTGGCCACAGCATACAACTGTTTCCAGAAACTCAGAGATTCACCAGGTGGCCTGAAACAAGATGTATCTGCAAGCTGCGTAGATTAGCAAGCAACTCATTCAACTTGCCAACTAAGTAACCAGTTTATGACATACACCTAATCTAACACTTGGGTTATTATGATCAGGGTTTTGTTGAAACTGTCTTTAGGAGATGTTGCTTTAACTGTTTGGTCTATTTGGACAATGTTTCGTCCAGGGCAGACTAAAGAACAGAAATATGTCTCTGGCAACTGAGTGTATGTCAGGGTTGTGTTTAAGGATACAGGAGTTCAATGCACGTCATAACATTACACTGGAAAAGATGCAGCGTCTAGACTGACAAAAATAGAAGAAGATATTTGGGCGTTTATCTGGGTGTGATTTTCCATCAGTGCCAATCAGAGCCGATATAAAAACATTTGTCTACTACTGTCTCCTTTTAACTGAAGTTTTAGGGACTATAGATAGTATAGACTGTTTTAAATGACAAAGGCCACAAAGGCCGTAAACAGTTTATATTTTAGATGAGAAGATTGATGGCTTAAATGTTTCTAATTACAATAAATATGCATTTTTCGCCACATTCGCTACCACATCACATGACCTTCCAGTCTCTGTCTCCTGGCCCAGACAGTGTGTCTGCGTCTGCCTTCGCTCACACTCCTCATAGCAGGAAATTGGTTCTTCTGATGTTGCTTCAGTGTCTGTGACAAGATGGCGAGCTGTTGGAAACGAGGTCAGAATTATCCCTTTCTGTTCGCACCTCTTTTCCAAGCACAAAACCCCCGCCTGACCCGGCAATACACTGTGAAGTAAAGGCAAAGCATGGCTTGTCTAAAAACCTGGGGGATTCATCTTCCTAGAGGTAGCGTCATGTGGTCATAACAGATTTCTCTGTATTTATAAATAGGGATCAAGTGTGAATAATATTGAATTCGCTGAAATTCCTCCCCTGTGGGCTTTTTCCTCACAAGGTCATCGCTGCAGATGAGCCTAATGGCAGTGACTCACTGTCTGGGGAACCCTCCTTTTTTGTTTTGTAGTGGCTACTGTAGATTCTGGAGCTGCTGGAGCGTTTCATTGTTTACTTTAACCTCCTGACTAACAGCAGGGTACAGGTGACCGGCACTTTTCAAACAGCATCACACTCCGTTGCGCTCACTCGGGCGAGCAGTGGGCCGCTGCCATAGGCTGTCAGGTCCGCCGTTGAGGAATTACCAGTGAACAGATGCAACACACGTATGGTCAGTCTCATTACAGAAATTAAAGTGTATTTCAGGGATTGCATGTGCATGGTGACAGTGTGATAATGACACCGGACTGTGGTTTCTGAAATGCTCTTTTAGGAGCTTAATATATCTGTAATATGTCATTTGGGCTGGTCCTATGAATTGTTATCACTCAGTATGAAAACAGTTAGCGATAAAGTAATTATGCTGTTATACAATCACACAGTGGCTCCCACAGTAAAGCAGATTCACCATGAATACTGTATTTATATGTAAGTGCAGAATTTTTAAATTCCATTGATATTAAATCCCTCCACTTAAACCATTACTTTGACTAAGTCAGTGACAATTGTTTGGTTTCACTAATAATTAAGTTTAATATGTAAGAGGAACAATCTTCCATTTATTGCCGTTGTGTATTTCCCTGTCTAATTCACTGCTTAATGAGAAGTGGTGCACACCGTCTCTCCACACAGACTCAAATCTATCCGGGATCGTTTTCCAGTTTGTCCTGCAGCTATATGGAAATTACAACATTTAAAAACATCTATTTTGGTGCCCACTCAGGCAAAAGCATGCTCAATAATTCAGACGTGCAGTTTGTGAAATTTTAGTGTCAGATTCTCCCGCTTTGGGACTTGCTGTTGGAAATCATAGCTTCAGCATACACAGCGTGTATAGGAAATGTTTTTATCCTGATCGGAGACACTTTTCCTACTATCAGGAGGATGTTGGGTATCGTTGTAAAATGCCACGTTTTGACACACTCTGCGCTGGTGAGAGCTGCAGCCCAAGGTTTTATGTTCTCAGGTTGTCCTTCCATTCGCTTCTCTGTCCCACTCTTGTGAACGTGATACCTCCAGAATGTCATGAAGGGATTTCTTCAAATTTTGTACAAAGGTTCACTTGGACTCAATAATGAAGAGATTATAGTTTGGTTGTGGTCAATGTTGTTGGGATTTCACAACACAATGCCTCATGTTTTATATCATTTATATAATTTGAAATTTGCAATGTAATGTTATAAGGCGAAAAGATGATTTAAGTGTCTGAAATCTCAATTTAATGCTCATTGAAAACTCATTAGTATTAGGGAATAATTGGCAAATGGCCTGTGACCATGTTTCTGTTATTTAACCTGTGTAAGGTTTTTTCCTGTAAAGACAATTCAAAATGTCCTACAATCACACAGGATGAAAAAGTGTAGAAAATGTTTAACTGTTATCACTTTAATTACAGTGGTGCTATTCTTGAATATTTTTTTTCCTCGTTCTAATCTTGGCTCTTTGGCATTAAAAGTTGCAGCAGTGCACCGTGTCTGCCAACTCTGTCACTTTGGATCTTTAGTTTTTCATTTCCGAAGCTCTCTCGTCTGACAAAGCCCATGATGTCATCTGAACAAGGTGTTAGCTCGTCTGTTTTCACAGTTGACAGAACCCTGTACTGTGTAAGTGGTGTATGCCCAGGAGAGCGGTCCTGACGTGGATACAGTGCTGTTAACTCCGTTTACAGCTGCACCTTCTCAATTCTTGACAAATGGGAGGCTGATCCCTACCCTTCACGCCGCTACCCACCCCACTCAGCACTTCAATGCCCAGGCAAGAATAGACCTGACTTTTTACAGACAAGCTACCTTTTTACTGCAAGACTGCAGTCCCCACTCCCCTCGTGCTTCCTCTTGGCTGTATCGATTTTCTTATACCAAAAAAACATCAGTGTTCTTACCCCAACTATGGTAGCACTCCCAGGGTTGGGGTATCTATCCCTCCCATTTATATACAGTGATGGTGGAGCAACTAATCCCACCCTCAGCATCAATATATTTGCCTGACACTCAGTCTGAAGTAACAGGAAGCAGCGCTTACAGTACATCTACACATCAAAGTTGGGAAAAATGCTTCATTCGAGAACACTCGTCAGACGGAGCAGAAGCGAGTGTTTTAGTCTGTCGGGCTGTCAGAGGCAGCCATGTGAGCAGCGGGCTGCAGGCTTGAAGACAGACAGCTTAGCAGCAGAAGATTTCACCAGGCCTGGTTCCAGAACTTCTCTCTTCCCTGGTGATTTCCTCCTTTTAGAATTCCAATTTATCCTCAGCCTTGAAGTAGAAAAAGGCGTGGATGGAGAAGTTTTATAAGAAATGGAGGATTTCTGTGAAGGAGATTTCGGGTCCCTCTCCACAAGCACACTGAACCTTTTTAATACTGATATGGCTCGCAGGTAGTTTGATGCATAAATATTAACACTTTGAGCTAGATTCTTGATCATTTGAGGTGAAAGATTCTTAAAGTTAATCAAACTGTTTATTCACTAAGCTACCGCCGGCAGCTGGTTACTTTGCTTGTTAAAATGAGTAGACACCAAGGGAAACGGTCAGTCTGAAGCTGACTCACACAATATTTGTTGTTAATTTAATTTAAGCAAAAAATGACAAGATGCAGTTTTACAAAAGGGATTTGTTTGATATTTTCAGAAATTGGCTCATTGAAGCAATTAAGACATGTTATGGTTATTTAGTTTTTTTTCTTTCCTCCTGTTTGTTTCTTGGATGTGATGTAATGTGACATCACAATACCACATATGTGTGAGCTGGAGGGCATTATGCAAATAATGTACCCTGTGCTGCTAGCTAGTGACTAGTCTGGCACACCCTTCACCAACGCCAGGTAAAGCGATAGCTGAGGCCAACATTTTCTACACATGCTGGAAGCAGTTGACCAATCACAACAGAGTGCACGAGCTGGCCAATCAGAACAGGCTGGGCTTTATCAAGAGGGGGGCCTTAAAGAGACAGGAGCTAAAACCAAGTTTTTCTGCTTCCTAGCTGCATCAATAAACAGTAATAGGAAACTGATGTTTTCTGAACATTAGAGCACGTAAGCCTTTTCAAATAAGAACCCAAATTAAATTTAGGAACCTGAATATGAGAATATTATTTCTCCTATAAAACAAAGAAAACGGATGGAAATGTCTCAGATGCTTCTGTCTCACTTCTAAAGCTCAAAAGATAAAAATACACATGTAGAGTATCATGTTAGTTTAATCTGTACAAACCTGTTTGACCACAAGCTAGCTATATGCTTGCTGTTTCTTTATAGTCAAGAAATAGGTATGAGAGGGATGTGGATTTTTTTCTCAAATAGAAAAATTTCAAAACTGTTTATCCACAAATTTTCTTTTCATTAATTATTCTTTGAGTTTGTGGCATATCTAGAGTCTGTATTGTGTTTAAAATCCATTTGAGTTTCCTCCAACATTGTAAGTCAGGTTGGTTGAAGGCTCTGAAGATATGAATTCACAATAAGTGAATGCTAGACAAACTGCAGAAGGGTTTTCTCCCTGAACAGGAATAAGTCGGTAAAAACGATTTGTTTGTCACACGCCACTTGAACTTTCTGCCTTGGGCTTGTGCTTATTTTAATAACTTTTAGTTCAAAGTCTGAGTTCATGGATTATTTTCAGAGAAAGGGGAAAACATGAAATTTATGTTGCACCTAATACAAACAATTCTCAGTGAAAGAATATACTGTACGATCTTTAAATCACATCAACAGTTTCTTAATTTCCTGATCCTGCTCAAAAATACTACACCATGACTTACAGGCTACTGTAAAAAAACAAAGGTTGAAGTGGAGCACTTAGCCCCCATCTGCTATAATGGATCTCTGTGGTGACCAGCAGAACTACAAGGTGTGAGTTCAAATGGAGGAGCTGACCATCGCTGAGAAAAGAGCATGCATTTGTCATGAAAAGCAGAAAACGCTAAATACATTGTGCTGTGGAGGTTAGTCCTGGCGTCATTATTTTCTCTTTCCCTTCATGTGCAGGTAGAGCCTCTCTGCATGGGAAGGCCTCCCTGCAGATTGACCCAGTGCGCTCCGAGGACCAGGGCTGGTACGAGTGCAGGGTCCTGATGCTGGAGCAACAGTACGACACCTTCCACAACGGCAGCTGGGTGCACCTCACAGTCAATGGTGAGTCACTTGATCATACAGGCTGTGCTCTGACGTGGGAATACTGTATGTGTATGTGTGGGTGTAAATGGAAAAAAAAGGGACAAAAATAACTTACTTTGTCCCATATTTAAGCTCCATTTGTATTAATCTGGAGTTTGTTCAAAAGGGTCTGATGATAATCATATGTTCAGCCCCTCAGTAAAGAGCCTTTAGTGCTGCACATGTTACAGGATTTCACTTTTTACATTTACATTTAATTTCTTGTACTCTTTGCCTCCGCCAAGGACGTCACGTTTTCACTGCAGTTTGTTGGATTGTTAGCAGGACTCCGCAAAAACCTTTTGCAACCAGAGCACTTTTGGGGCGGATCCAGGATTTGTTATTTTCACTTTCTTTAAAAATGTGAGAGAGTGTTTTTCAACATTTTGGTTGATTTCTCAGAGAATAATTTATGGATCTTGATGAAAAAACATCCGGCGGTTTTATTCCCTGATATCTATGAGTATTTGATATATAATTTGGTGCGGATCCAAATGAAAATCTGGATCTAGTAAATTTACATGTGGATTCATAAGGGAACTGATCACGGAGGTATGCGCTCCTCCAAGTGACATTCTAGTTGTTTTTCGGACATTTTTGCGACAGAATTTCAGATCATACAGTTTTGTTCATGCTGTGATAATTTCCATGTCTGTTTCTCATCCTAACTTTGGTTCTAGTTTAAATCGTGACTGTGCTTTTTGTAGCTGTGAGCAGCTACAACTGTCTATCAATATATTTGTCAACAACAATAACACATTAGTGAGTGTTGGCTGATGTATAAACAGACAATGATTCATAATCTAGTTAAGCAATAATATAAAATACTTCATGGCTTCCTCCTGTAGTTGTAATTGTTGACTGATTCTATATATTTCTACTTGAACTCCCTTATAATGTGTCATAATGCTTAAACATGCTGAAAAGGAAGATGTAATATTGTTATTTTAATAATTAGTGCAACATTTCCTTAAAGTGTTATATTAAACATCTAGAGCGGAAAAAATGAGTTGATTCATTGATGCTGTTTCGGATCACTGCTGCAGCTTCTTTTTCAATGAGTCCTCGGGTAAAACAGGATGAGAGTCTGGTTAGAGGAAAATTGATTGTGGCCTGTTTCCCTTGGCCGTTTGGCAGGGATCGTCTGTGATAGTCTGAGAGCAATCAAACTGATGACCAGGCGGAAAAAGAAGGAAAAAAAAAAAAAACTGCACCTTTGCATTTCCCAGGAATGCCCCAGTGGCTCAAATAATCCTGTGTAAAGTGTGACAGAGACAGTGGTACCATTGTGTTGTAACGGTTTTAGCTCTGTGTCTGTTTCATGTAAAGAATGCTTTTCAGACAGATATTATATTAAGCCGCTTCATATGTTTTGCAGGAAATGCAATTGAATGAATGCTTCGCTGTTTGCATGTCCAAGATGCAGTAAAGTAAATGCAGCAGATCCATGTCAAGTAGTAATATGTTTAGTTTTGTGGAACCATTTTATTCGTGTTGTCTGTAACATGAGTGTTGAAATATGTCCTTTCAAAAAGAAGCTTCACAGGTCTCTAACTTCAGAAAGCTGTAATCCTCTGTGTTGTCAGAGAGCGAGAGCAAAGTGCTGTCAAGCTCATTCTCATGTATATTTTTGGTCTGTGAACTTATGAGCGCTGTGCAAAAACTCATGCATATTCGATTTGATGCATATGTTTGACAATGGAAGCGATTCTCGTATTTGAATAATGATTACAACGCGCTGTATGCAAAATACTGCGTAAGGAACCATTTATAAAGTCCATTGCACCGCATAATCACTTTGGAATAAAAAATGCTGATCTGTATAAATGGTTATTATCAATGCGGAACATTATGTTTTCTTTTGTGCGCAATTGTGTGTCGGGGTGAGTTAGTCAGTCACACACTGCAAATTACTTGTGCACATTTGTTCTGCGTGTAGCGCATTACATCAACGGTGACATGTAAGCATCTCTGTGTGTGTGTGTGTGTCCGTGTGTGTCCGTGTGTGTTCCTAAATGAGATCTCTGTCTGCTGGTTGAAGTTGTAGATGGGGAGTGAATAGGTCGTACTCTGCCGCCAAGTGTCACCTGCACACTCTCGTGATGTTTGGAGTTGTGAGCGTCTGTGGCTGTGTGTGTGTGTTTGTGTGTATGAATGTCTTGTTGTGTAGGCATACTGCATCTCTGTTGCCCGCCTCATCAGTATTCTCTCTTAACTCCAACTGCTCCCTTCCTCCCTCCTCTGCTGCTCTCACTCCTGTCAGGCCTTTCATCAGACACCGAGCTCTTCAGGCTGGAGGAGAACTAATAATATCCCTGAGTGTCATATATGTATTTGGCATTTTTAATTATGGCATTTTACAAGACCTCTTGTATTTAACGTGTAGCGAACGAGCTGCAGCGCCAGTCTTGTGCGGCTTGTAATTTTACAACGATTCAGTTTTTTCTGGGTGCATCATTTGAATAAAAGACAGACATTTGTGGAAATATCAATAGCAGCAGTTGTTTCAGCGTCTAGTCGTAGAACAGGGGAATTCATATATAAGACTTTATGCTACTGTCGTCCTCTAAATGGCTGCCTGTGAGGGAAGCAGGTGCCATTTTTGTCTGGCCTGCACACAGACACTAAGGGCACCCATTTCCTTTGGCCGTTGGTATTTGCACACACTCCTCCTTTGAGTTCCTGTTTGCTGGCCTTCACTTCCTGCCAAGTGGACAGGGAATTCATGCCCACTCAGTGGCAGGTGTCAGATGGCAAGGCCTTGTGCCCGAAAAAGACACTAAGGCTACTCTCTCTCTCTCTCTCTCTCTCTCTCTCTCTCTGCCCTCCCTCCTTCTCCTCCTCTCCTCTTTACTCTCGTCTCCCCTGTCCTTCCTTCTTCTCTTTACTTCTCAAGCATCAGCAGCCTTTTCAGAGATCAAAAACTATAAACATCACACGGCTGCGTTAACTATCTCGCACTGAGACATAAAAGATTAAAGCCTGCCACTGTGTCACTGGGTTACTGATGGTCTGGCATTTAGGTCCCATTTGGTTGACCCAGTTGG
The DNA here is from genome assembly GCF_024713975.1 of Paralichthys olivaceus. Lineage (NCBI taxonomy): Eukaryota > Metazoa > Chordata > Actinopteri > Pleuronectiformes > Paralichthyidae > Paralichthys > Paralichthys olivaceus. The sequence continues at coordinate 18,567,755 of NC_091103.1, forward strand.
TGCTCAAATGTCAGCTCATTTTTCCAGCAGCTCCGTATATTCCACACTAATGGGCCCGATGTGGCCACAAGTGGAGCCCTCAGGACCACATGGGACCCTATGGTGTAAATTTAAATAATGCTCACATAGAATGAAAGCTCATTCCATTAGAAAAAAATGTGTGGCCTACTTAGGCAAATGGGCAACATTTTAATAGTAATTTAACAGCCTTAATATATATTTTCAAGTCTGTTCAACATAACAAGTCAAAAGTGTGCTCTGTTTTTTCTGTATCTAAACCTGACACTGATGTCAAGGTGCACAGACACATCCTGAGGTAAATTCTGAAGGTCCAGCTTACTATTTTCCTTATAATTGTTTAATTTAGTTTATTTATTCTATAATAATTTACAGATTTAAACTGTCAAATAGTGGTGGTGGTGGTGATAATCTGAAATATCATCAGAAGATAAACCCATGATGAAAATAATTATTATTTTGTAATCTCATGTTAATAGACAGTTGATTGCATCATTGTGTGAGTCATAATAATTACATGTTACAAAATAATAGTAACGGGCTTTTTTTTTAATCTCTGTTGAGTATTTTTTGCTGATTATAATTACTATCTGAGTAAGATTGCCAATGCAGGACGTTTAATTTGAAAGTAATATGTTCAGAGTATTGTATTATTGCTACTGAATACTTCCTCCTTCAGTAGAAAAGAGCAGGCCCCACCTTTACTGCTAAAATCCATAGTTGTTTTAAGTGGAACAGTGAAGTTAAACGGCAATTTGTGATAAGTCCACATCCAACATGTCTTCATATCTGTCAACCAAGTCACGACAAGACTCACCTGATGTCACAAAAAGACAATATGACGTAGCCTGATCCTGCCATAAAAGAAAGAGGGGATGGGAGTTTGGTTGCAAGAATTGTGGGTATTCCAACATCTTTTGTAAGAAGTTCCACTGAAATGTTTGAGGCTGATGATGAGAAATCAATGAAAATGTGTCCTATATGTAGCCGGGCTCTCTCAGGAGCAGAGACAAGACAACAACAGATAAAATGATGCAGCAGCTCTTGAGTTGTTGAGTAAATAACGGCGAACGTAAACCTGCAGTATTGTGTGGTCCACAGAGAGGAGCGGTGTGAGCGCAGCCTCTTCAAGCATCTTTTAATGCATATAATTGATGAAGAGTTGCAGTAAGTAGGGCGACAATTTGACGCTCAGCTTTTTCCCAGAGGTTTCCCAGCCACAGCGATACTTCTTCTGTGATGAGATGCACCCGACCATGTGAGACAACTCCCAGGTTGTTCAATGTTCCTGCTGCCGTCACCACCGTGTGCCACCTATTTCTTGTCAGCTGATGCTTAATCCCTGCAGCAAAATCTAAATTAGCATTAGAATTAACAAAGGCACTTAAAAGATGCAGATCCTCAAGTCAAAGCAGTGGTGGAAAAGTACTGTACAGTACTCAAGTATAATATGAGTATTTCTATTCTCTGCTGCTGCATACACTTAACTGCACTATATTTATTTGAAAGTGTAAAGGCACATTTAAGATTCAGATTAATAATAGAAATAAGTAGCAAATAAATTAAAGACAAGGTTAGACTTTACATTTATAGGCTACCCAGCATTAAATAGAGTAACTGAACTGAGCCCAGCTTCAACATTTAAGTCCAAATGCAACATTGTTTTTTTCGTAACATGTTTTACAAATGTTTGCTTTATTTACATATGACATACATGTATTTCAAAATGTCTGTGAAGATTCTCAGTCATCCAGGTCATGGTTGTTTAAAAAAGGTTGAATCAAGGGCAACTGGACTTGGTCATAGATACTTGAAGGCGTTTCACCTCTCGTCCAAGAGGCTGCTTCAGATCACTGAAGAGGCTGCTTCAGATATGAAGAGAGGTGAAACATTCAAAATTATCTACAACCGCATCCAGTCGCCCTTGATTCGGCCTTTCTTGGATTTACTTGAGAAATATTGGATCATTTTACCTTTTTTGGGCCTCAAACATATGAAACCATGTGAGAAGTGAAGAGGGGAAATGCTGACAACTCACAGACATCATTTTCACAGAAAATTTACTTGAAGTCTATTGGTGGAGTAAAAATTACAATATTTTATTCTGAATTGTATTGTAGAAGTGGCAAGTAGCAAATAAATATAAATACCATAAAACTGTTCTTAAGTGAAGTACTTGAATAAATGTATTAGAGTAGAACTGACTCGTGTGGATGCAGGAATAAGCAGCTCCGACATAAACTTGTTAGGATAAAAGCACAAACAAAGTGAAACATCTGAACTAAGTTGCCTCTTAATAACTCAAGTGAATCATCATGATGTGTTGACTGTGACCATTGACCCATCAAATATGTTGGTGAGAGGTACATAAACCAGTCATGCATTTTATTAGGCTCTCCATTAACGTAATGTATCATATAATGTAATGAGGGAGAGGGCAGTGTGGACAGGCAGATGTCTAAATGTGCTAATTGGCCGATTTGATGACTCCATACCAGGTGTTTGTGTGCAGCCACATCGCTCCCAGCAGCGTGCAGTGACCCACTTGTGTACGGCACCTTTTTTCTCTTCGACTAAACACGGTGCCACTATTTATAATCAGAATGCAATGTTGAAACAGCAGCCGGCTGAGGAACCTGCAGCTTGTTTGCCTGCAGTAGGAGATGAAGAGCTCCCCTGAGGCCGTTGGTGAAGCTCAGAAACATCAGGTGGCGACACAGTGATGTCGCTAAGTGGCCTTGTTAGGGTTTGAAAAATAAATGGCAGATTGTCACTAGCCCTGGCTAATGTCCATTGTCCAACCGGGACACAAAACTGTGGAAGCAGCATATCTGACACACTGTTTTGCAAGCACTGTTGTTTCTATCCAGTCAAACTGGGCTTACACTGTACGATTTGTGACTGTTTTTGACCAAAGTTTCTGAGATGTACGCATTAATGCAGACTGAAATTCAGCTCCGTCGTGTGTCGCTTTTCATGTCGTGCACACAGAGTGGTGGAGGAATCAGATGTCACGACTGGCTCTTTGATGATCTGATGAATTTCTGAAATATCGGAAATTTTGGTCGGCCACCAGTTATAATGTTCAGTTTACTTAATGATCATAGAATAATACATCTTGTAGAATATCTTAAACAAGAAGAGTTTCAATATTTCATCTGAATTTGTTGATATAAATGGTTGGGACAAAATATTGAATACACCTTTCATAACACAGATTGACAGCACCACAGACTGCAGCCCTTCAGATGAGCAGTACAATTGAAGCAACACCTGTACAAACTAAACATTATGTCTGCAAGACTTATGTGTCTGACTGCACTGAGTTGCAGTTATTAAATGTACTTTGGCCTCTGAGAGTATGTTGTTTTAATCTAAGAAATACTTCATATGTTATATCATGTCTACAGTCATGCTTGCAGCTCTGTGAGGGTGTACTTTGGCACCGGTATGATATTTACCATGTTTTCCAGCTGATTTCAGAATAAAAGCATGTAATGACGTATCCAATTTCTGAGGATGCTGGGAAAGTATTGGACAAATTAAAGGTTTTGCCTCATGGTGGCGCTAGATTAAAAGTTGTGGAGTCAGCTTTGTCATTTTTCATTTGGGAACCTGGAATGTAGAAAATGTAATGTTAATGCAGGTTGTCGGGATATTTCATTCCAGACCAAGATGGTGGACATCATCGAAGCCAGGCTTAAAATCCCAAAGAGTCTGAAATCGGAAACTCTTTCACAGATTTTAATGCAATTGTTATGATTGTTGTTTCTGTTTAAATTTCATAAACATTTATGGTGATATTGACAACTGTTCCCTTTTCACTTTCTCCACAGCCCCGCCTTCATTTACAGCGACGCCGCCACAGTATGTGGAGGCGAAGGAAGGGGGAAGCACTCTGCTCAGCTGCTCTGCCCAGGGAAACCCAAAACCAATGATCAGCTGGCTGAGGGAGGGGGAGGAGCTCACTACCAATGCAAAATATTCAGTAAGACAAAACAATGGCCATAATTCTGATTTATGATTGTGTGCAAAAATAGACATGGGGCTTGTGCACAGATGGTGTCGTCCAGTGAGTCCATCTGTGCTCAAAGTATGTAATGGACTATTTCTCACTCAGGCAAATATCCAGTTATTATGTTGGTGTGCTGCAGAAATATCCAGTGTTTTGTCCTCTGTCAATGGCTCAATATATGCTATAGTGTTAAAAGTGTTTGGCATAAGTTGGAGTATAGGTTCACGTGTAGGAATATACAAGGTTATTGGGAATACTCTTTTATATCTGAGAAATAATGTGTTTTTAATCTGTTCAAAGATGCAGACATTTGGACCACAGTCTGCGACACTGTCACTCAGCTTCCTCCTGTTTCTCTGTGATCTGTCTGCTTAACACTCAAAACACAGGTTGAATCACCTGAACTATTTTAAGAAGAACTACTGGAAGCACACCTCTCGTCTCTTTGTTGTCTTGGAATGTCTGATTTTTAGTCCTGTGGATAAACTCCCAAACGTAGACAGCCTGATGTCATGAAAAGATATTTCTGCTGCAGCCTCTGGGTTGTTTGAAAGCAGAGACACGTCTCGGCTACATAAACCATCAACACTAGTTTTATTTACGGTTAGAGAATCACACATTTCTCGCATCGTTCCAACGCAGATGACTTGGAATCACCAATCACTTCGATAAAAGACGATGCACTGCAGCCACAGGCTTAAGCATCTTGAGAAAAAAGTGCAAATCTCACTTTTTCTTCAAGTTTGCTCAATATACCATCACACGTACTCTCTCCTCCTACATGACGGCTGACGGCTGAATGCAACACGCTCCCACCTGGGAATTTAGTTGTCAGTCAATCTCTGAAGAAAAAGAAATCAGACGTAGGTGAGGGAGCTCAAGGTGAAATCACAGCAGCTCATTACAAAAAGAACCAGAATGTTTTCTTTAACATAACAGGTTGTTGGTTCTAGTATAAGAGAATTAAAGAGCGTTTTTCATGCAGCTCATAATTGATTTTGAAAGGTGGGACCTTTTAAAAGGTGGATGCCTCCTTCCTTTCCCACATGCCTTCATGTCGGCCTATGTCACTGATATGGCAGACTGCTGCAGGGGCTATCAAATCTTTACTGCTGCCGGTGTGATACAATGAACAGGAAGTGACAGGATCATACACGAGTGTCTGTTAACGGCATCTTCCCCCTTTTTTCTTTTAATTTTCCCTTATTCCTCCTCTAGGATCTCTTCCTCCGTCATCCCCTCAGTAAATGATTAGACAACATTCTGATGCATTATTAATTCCCTGCATCAATATTACATTAGGGCTAATATAAATGTTACATTAAAGATGAAAATCAGTGCGAGCCAAATGCCACGCTTCGCTAGCATCATCGCGAGGTTCTGAAAAATATTTAGAAAAGCAGCTCAGCTTTTTTCGGCTTTCTTCTGTTTACCAGACATCAAACCTGGGAAAGCTCCTTCATGTGGTGAGACGAGGGGTGAGTGTGTGTGTGTGAGTTTATTTGCTCACCCGCATGCTCAGATCCATGGAGACGTCATGGAGAAAAGGGGGAATGTGACAGACAGGGTTAGAGAGATGAGCACTCCTCCTCCTCCTCCTCCTCCTCCTCCTCTCTTTACATCGTTATGCAGAGCTGTAGCTACAAAACAGCGATATTAAATAAAACGGTTGTGCTGGAGAGGACAAAAAGGAGGAGGGGAGATTATGAGGGTTCTTCTCCACAGTGTAAATCACAGACAAAAAAAAGGCAAGCAGGAAAACGACAGAAAGCTCCTGCTGTTTCAGAACCGCCTGTCGGTCTCTGTGGATGTGTCACAGAGATTGAGATTCTGCTTTCATCTCATATCCCACCTCCTCTATACGGATCCTGTCCCTTTTTCCTCATCTCCTGCAGATTTCCTCCTTTTGTTTTATCTTTTCTCCTTCACCTTGGATCAAGTTCAACCACAGCCCGGCATGTATCGATGACCATTATGTGTTGAGGCATCCTGCAAAATTTACATCTACAATCGTGTGTTGATTTTTTGATTTTGATAGATTGGGTGCAACATGACTTGAGAGAAAACTTTGCAGAAATTAAAATAGTTTCTGGTGGATAAATACACTTCTGTTCACTCCCATGCACACTTGCATAATATCACAAGTACCTTGCTCATTAGCTGGGGGCGACTGCTTTATAGAAGAGGGATTCATCACTTTCATAGCGATGTATCCACAGCAGGAAAAGATTAAACTATTACGACCAGGTGAATTTCACACTCATACTGTAAGGATAATGATAATTTGTCAACATATGACCCGTCGTCTCATTCACGTCACTGCTTAGTCCCATACCACCTGAAATCCCACAATGCCTTGCTAAGTGATTTGTCCCATAGAAAATGAATGAAGGTGAACTTTGTTGTGCAGCGTGCTCGTTCACTGGAAGACCTCCAGATCAAATTCCTGCAAATGACACAAAGCAAATTCACACATTTACAGTTCTACATCTAAGAGTCCACAGCAATCAATGAGAAAATGACAAACAATGACATTTATTTTTACATATTTCATGATTATATTTGATTTATCATAACAAAATGCCTCAAATGACTGGTAAAAGTTAGAGGTACACGAAGGAGGCAGCACAGGAATAGAAAATATGCCAAATCAGCACAAGTGTGATTAAAATAATGATAATTTTAATCAACATCTTATTGATTTAATCTCTTCCAACTTTTTAATCAATGCAATTGGCTGGCCAAGCCTCCAACTCATGCTTTAGGACACGTCAGTGTCTAGCTCTCAGCATCCCACACATCCTGTGTACTGCAGCAGTGATACACAAAGTGTTATCTTGTGATAGACAATGTGAGTGACGATGATGAAGTTTGCCAAAAGCTGTAAAACACTTGAGGGACAGATGAATAGCAATAATTCTGCAGGCAAAGCAGATTCTCCCTCGGCTGCATGAATGGACAGACTACAGCTGTGTGTGACTTGAATGGACAGAGCCTCTGGCAAACCTGTTGCATAATTTATGAGGGTGTTTCTATTAGGTTTGGTTAATGTGTTTCTTCACCACTTATTGGTTCTCATCAGTGCCTGGACGCAGCCGTGCAGCAACATTGAGTTTGACGTTTCCACGGTTACCACATGCAGGAATCAGACCTGGAGTTGATCAAAATGTGACATTCATGACTTTTAAGTGTCAGATTTGTTTTTTGTAAGATTGGACTCTCTGCAGTGATTTTGATCACTGATTAACTCGCATAGTTGCTTCTCCAATGTTATGATTTGAAATCTGTTCAATTACGATTTTCTCTCGATCAATGATCAGTTAGTCAACGAATTGTCGAACCTCTAATCGGAGCACTTCCCTGCACCACTGTCATTTACAACCTGGAGCATACATGCAGCAAATGTGCTTATCACGTTATCTTGGTGTTTTGTGTTAGAGGTTTATCTGTCTCCTGCACATGTGACCACAGGTACACGATGGCAGTCTAACCATCCTTGGCATCACCAGAGATGACAGAGGGGCGTACACGTGCCGAGCCTACAGTGACCACGGAGAAGTGCTCCACACCACCCGTCTGCTGGTTCAAGGTACTGTATCCATCCCGTGAGCACTGTGCTACACACGGCCTCGACAAAGCAACTCTCCAGTAAGCACTGTTCATACATGTATTTGCATGGTTGACCAGATCTAGAAATATGTAAAAATATGTTTCCCACTCACTACCTGCAGCCTTATATTGCATTTGCACCACTCATGTTACATTATTTAAAACTTAAAGGCGTCTTCTGAGGTAGCATCAAAAAGCAAAGCCATGTAAGTCAATGGTGTAGCCTACTGATGCATGGAACACACCTTGTGGGTCTGTATCAGTCAGTCAATAGCTCAGTCTGGGGGCCTCGGCTCTTGTGCACAGCCATGTGTGTACAACAGGATCTGTCTGTGAGCACGTCACTGTCTCTCTCCGGTCCATTAGGCTCTCTGCTAGACACAGATCAGATAGATGGTTGCGATACCAGCCCTCTGCTCTTTCAGTCTCCTGGTACAGCAGGACAACAGTGAGTATTTAACAAGCTACGCAGCGCCTTGCTTCTACGGCAGAGATGGAGTATTTTAATCCTTGACTTCTGGAAACAGAGCAAAGGAATGACTCTTCTCTTTGGTCCCACTGGAGTGAATGTATGTGCACACACGCTGCAGACATGCATTAAGACATCATTGAGAAAGTACAGAGTGTAACCAGTGGTGCATGTGATGAAAGTGCAGATGAAAGTGCCTCCATCATATATAAAAACAGGATTATGCTCCTTGTCTGTTCTGCTACGACACAGAGGAAAACCTCACATTAACAATTTAAAAAAACTATTTTCATAAAAATATCTTTCTAGAATTATTATTGATAGGAGGTTTGGGTGATTGGGTGTAGTATTTGGGCAGAAAAAAACTATGCAATAAATAGTTTATGTAAGACAGAGAAGTTTTCTCTCACATTTTTAGCTTTAGTCAAACAATATAACTTTTTCTTTTTAAAGTTAATTCATTTTTATTGTAATATTCCATCCTCATTCTCAAAAGATCAGATTAAACCGTAACTAGACTAATACGTTTGGTGTCACAAACTGGCTTTTTAAGAAACAGGCTGATAGAACAGATAAAATATTGCATTTGACACTAACGCTGATGTTTTATCATTAGCCACTGTATTTACCTCATTAACCTCTGTCATATTAAACCAGCGTAATATCAGTATTAAATATGCTACACCACTGAGTGCACATCGTTTTAACTTTGACCTCATTAAATCTTCTGACTATTTACACTTGAGTAACGATAGAAAGGCAGAGTGTAGCAGTGAAACTAAAACGTTTATCCTGATGTTGTGTTTGGTTGGATATTGGCATGAGAAGTGCTGTGAAAAAAAAGAAGGAAGATTTGATTAGGACTCGTACCCAGAGCAATAACATGCAGATTTCTTTGGAGTCAGGAATCTCACTGCAGTGATCTGTTTTTAATTGTTATGTGAGACACCCGCACGGTGCAGTCAGCAGTCCCATCTCATGTTCTGTATAAAGCTGTGCACGCTGAGAGGAAAATAACCAGGAGGCTTGTATCTGGGCCCACTCATAAAAGACAGCTTACCTTTCATGGCTTCTGCTGTTTTATTGAGAGTTAAGAGCAAACCTAGAGAACCTCGGGGATGAGGAGGTTACAATGTGAAGCACGCATACGCTTCAACACTGACTACTGTTAAAGTAATGATATCTGCCTGCTCACTGTATTTTACATCACGCTACTGTGATAGATTGTAAATAATACATGCACACGTTCTCACTCAGTATGTCAGTTTACATTCCCCAAGTGGAAACAGTGAAGTCCTCATGGTTTAATAGAATTTAATAATAATAATGTTCATCCCTTTAAAGGTTCAGTGTGTAGAATTTAGTGGTGAATTTGCATGTTGCAGCTGAACCCCCCTCACCTCACCCTCCCCTTCCTAACATGAAAAAGAATAACATTTTAGTGTGTTTACTAAAGAGTTGAAACAGAAGACTGAGCTGTTCCATATACTCACCAAACTAAAATACACATTTCTTGTTTCTCCCAGGGCCTCCATACATCGTGTCACCACCAGAAAACGTCACTGTCAACATATCCCAGAATGCACTCTTCACCTGCCAAGCGGAGGCGTACCCTGGCAACCTGACCTACACCTGGTTTTGGGAGGAGGATAACGTCTACTTCAAGAAGTAAAGTTATGATCAAGTTCACTTCTGTGCAGTAGCTGCTACATCTATGTAGGGAAACATGTCAGTTAAGCCGGTGGGTGAGGTTAAGACTTAACGATCACTTGCTTTAAGAGACTTTTATCCCAAAGCTTTTGTTATGTGAGTTTCATTTGGTCCCTGTGCCCTTTGCTGTGCTGTATTTAGAGTGTCTGTCAGAGGGTATTTGGTGTGTGTGTGTGTGTGTGTTTGCCTCCATGTGTGTGTGCGTGCTTGTGTCCTGTCCTGCTGCGGCTCCAGGGGGTAGTAAGCGCGGGCCTGGTGGGGGTTAGTCTGTAGTGTGCCAGGCAAGTTAGTGCGCTCTGATGGCAATACCACATGACTCAGGCCTTGTGTCATGATTTGCCTCTCATGCAGTGATGATCTGAAGCGTAGCCAGGATCTCTGCGGCGCTCCCCAGAGCAGGGCCCTGGAGCCTGAGAGGGTTTTTTACAGAGAACAAGTGACAGACAGAACAAGTGGGAGGGAGGAACAAGTCAATGGGATTTTGACTGGCAGTTAAAGCAAGTGTCTGTGGGGCTCACACACAGGAAGTACCCAGTCTAATTGTTGAACAGCTTTCACTGTGTCAGACTTGATCTATTTGCAGGATAGGTTAGTTATACATCAGAGAATCCCATAACGTTTTATTTGTACCACTTTCTAAGGTATTCTTTTATATAGGTATATTATATAAAGGTATATTATATAAAGGTATATTATATAAATATACCTTTATATAATATACCTATATAAAAGAATATAGATTGATTGGATCGATGCTGAGGATACAGGACTGTGCAATTCATCAGACAGAATTCAATTGTTCAATTATTCCAATAGTGGAAAAGACCAGACTGTGTGATTTTAACCTTCAAGTATATAAATTTGCATGTGCATATACAAGCAGAACACAATATTAAAGCAAGTAGGATAATCAAAGTTCATTTAAAATAGAAAATATAAAAAAAAATACTAATGTATTAATAGACATAATAAATGCAGATTAAATAATATATAATAAATGCACATTTAGGATCCGATTCTCACAGTGACATTACTGATACAACCAGACTATGACATGAAATGACACAGTTGTTTGTGCAATCTTGAGTAAAGGTGAAACACAGCAGTGCGCACATGTGCTGACCAAAAAGGTGGAAGAGGAAATCAGTTTTTGCAACTCAAGAAAAAAAGAAACCCTCGGAGAGCTACATTTTCAAATCAACACTATGCGCAGATGGATGACATGAGCTGTTTGCGTTCCTCTGCTCTCTTGTTTTATTCTATTTGCATCGTAGTGGTATAATTCACCACAAATTCATCACACATTCTGATGTGCATCAAACTGACACTGCACAGTCTCCCACAGATGTTATTAGATCTGTCTTGCACAGTGTGAAATGAAATAAACTTGCACTATGGTTGCTGTTGCAGAGTCTAAAGGCTTCTGTAGGGGTAAAAAAAATAATCTTACTTAGAGTAAACTGGAAGAGTAACCTTTAACCTCTCAGTTCATCCCATGATTCAATAGTAATAATAACATGACCTGTTTTTTATTTTTGTGGATTAAATGTTGAATTGTTTTTGGTTAGTTTGTTGAATTATGTGCAGACAACGAGAGCAGCTCCATCACAAATGGAAACAAACTGACTGTGTGCTGCATCATTAGCGTGTTTAATTTTAAATGGTATCGAGGGGAAGAACATGAAGGCAGTACCATTTGGCGACCATGACAGTTGGCAGATTGATTTGAATCTCTCTCGCTCTGTACTCTGTGTTCTGTGGCTCTCTCTCAGAGCTGCCTGCTCTTTGACTCTCTGCTGCTCTCTTATGGTACATTGATGTAATTCAGAAAACAAAACGATGGGTGCTCTGTCCTGTTGGTGTGTTTCAGCAACATGGTGTGACAAAAAAAATAATAAAAATAAATCTGTGTCTGTATCTTGCAGCGATCTGAAGCTCCGAGTGCGCATTCTCATCGACGGCACCCTGATCATCTTCCGGGTTAAGCCGGAGGATGCTGGGAAATACACTTGCAGTCCGAGCAACAGCCTCGGCATCTCGCCCTCAGCATCGGCCTACCTGACTGTTCAGTGTAAGTGTTACCGTGGCAACAAAGTGGCGGGGGAGGGGCGGGCGCTGGCTGTGTGAGGAGAAGGGAACAGCAGCAGCAGTATGGAGGCTGCTCATGGCGGAGGCTGCTCTAGTGTTCGGCAGCGCTGCTCTGCCACCGTAATGCAAAGTAACCTTCTTCTATTTCAAGGTCAGATGGTTTCAGAGAGGGAGCAGAGACCCCCCCCCACCATCACTCTGACTCAGCCTCTTTGACCGTTGTCTCAAAGGGATTCAATGATTGAATTATTATCTGCTCCGACTCCAGCCTCATTCCTGTGCACAAAGATGGAGACAGACTCGTGCTCGGGCTCCATTTTTCCTCGTCTCTTTTCAATCCGGCCCCCTCTAAATCGAACTGTGACCTTCCTCTTCATCAGCTGAGACTGATGAGAGCTCTCCTGGCCATCTGACGGTTTCAGCCGTGTCGTTCATGTTGAGCTAATTTGTTCCCAACTTAAAGCTGGTCATTGATTACTGTGCTACAGTATGAGGAGGAGGAGGAGGGAGGGAGGAAGGGAGGGAGAGCTGGAGGAGTCACAGCACTGCAGGGACTGATTTCATCAGATACAGCAGAACATCACGAAATCAGGGTCCTGGATGCTTCATGCAAAACTTACCCTGAGCCTGAATTTGTCAAGCATCTGAAAATCAATCCCAGGAATCCTGCTTGAGTTAACTAGAATCAACCACACTCCTACTTTACGGGTACTTGAGAGTCATTTTATCAAAGGTCCAACTTGTACTTACAGAAACGAACAGGACGTCGAAGGATTCCCAGAATGTCATAATGATTCTGAGTGTAATGTCTTAAAGAAGTAATTGTTCTCAGCAGGAGTCTGAGACAATTACCAGGGTTGGTTAATTGAACAGATAATTATTGGTTACTTTTTTTCATAAAATACACTTTTCCATCAAAAACAGACTCAGTCACTCATGGTTTCTAATGTTGAATCTGAAATGTATGGTTTTCTCACAGTTTTATGAGTTTATACATCAATAACATTTTTGCAAAGGTTCTATTTTGCAGCACATCATAATGTAATATTTATCTATTATTTGAAATAAAATATAAACCCTCATATCAAATTTTGGAAAAAGTGGAAGCATGAGAGATTCAAAAGATCAAAAATAAGTCTCTCTGAGAAGTTTAAAAAGATATTTAATGTTCTGAGAACTAGCTCTTTTCATCAAACATTACACCACATGTTTATTTTCTTTACACATTAGATTATATCAAACATTTGGCTCAGACATTGTTGATTATGTTTCCAACGTCTCTAACATCATAATGTCTCTTTTATGTTCAGACCCTGCCCGAGTGATCAACATGCCTCCGGTCATCTACGTTCCACGGAAACTGCCAGGCATCATCCGCTGCCCGGTGGACGCCAACCCACCTGTAACATCAGTGAAGTGGGAGAAGGACGGCTATCCTCTTCGAGTGGAGAAGGTCTGTCTGCCTCAGGACCTTTAACCTCCTTCATCCATCATTCTCCAGTCTATATTTGTTATGTTTCATTTAGCTTTTCCACTGCCCTGCATGTCTCAGTGTAAATCCAGTGCAACCTCATAGTGTTGAGAGTGTTGTAGATTTGATCACCTATAATTTATTATAACAACATTAAAATTAGATTTCCTTTTTAAATATGGTCAGTATGATTTACTTTACTTGAGATTGTTTTTAGCAAAATAAGATCACATGTAGAGATTCTCCTGCTTTAAGTTTATAAACTCTCAACAAGTTTAGCTCAGACTTATTTACAACAAATAACATATTTTTTTATCATATCAATTTAAAAATTTTTTTATTATTTAAAGTTGTAAAAGATCTGTTTCATTAATTAAGAGTTGAACCTATTGAAAGATATCTCTGAGCTCAGACCTTTCTATCTGTTGCTCTATTGATCTACTCTCTCGTCTACTGCCACTGAGTATTTCACAGTGCTGTTAAAGGCAGACTCGCTTTTATTAAACACTCCTTATTGATCAGATTTAAAGGCATTTCATTTACATTTCTTGGGCAGATCAGAAACATTTAGACGAGACCCTGAGATTTCAGGACCCCTGATTTGAAGCGTTTTTAAATGACCCCTTGTCTTGTAGTACCCCGGCTGGAGCCTGATGCCAGATGGAAGTATCCGGGTGGCGGAGGCGACAGAAGACTCCCTGGGCACCTACACCTGTGTGCCTTACAACGCCCTGGGTACCATGGGCATGTCCCCCCCTGCCACTTTGGTGCTAAAGGTACATCCCTGCTCATGTCTGGTAGTGTTGGATGTTCTAGAATAGACTGATCTGCCTCCGTCTGCATGGTGTGTGTTTGTGTGTGTTCAGGATCCCCCTTACTTTAATGTGAGGCCTGGGGGGGAGTACCGTCAGGAGGCTGGGAGAGAGCTAGTTATCCCCTGTGCTGCTTCTGGAGACCCTGATATACCAACCATCACCTGGAGAAAGGTGCATTACACAAACACACACATCTTATAATTTTTATTGAAGCGTTGCCCAGCACTTCTTAACCATGTTACTCTAATGTCCATGTCCATGAAGGTGGGGAAGCCGAGCAGGAGTAAGCACAACATCCTACCCAGTGGCAGCTTACAGTTTCTGTCCCTCAGCAAGGAAGACCATGGAGAATGGGAGTGTGTTGCCACCAATGTGGTTACAAGCATCACTGCCAGCACGCGTATCCTTGTCATCGGTACAAACAACCTGCACAGTGCTCTCATCCTCCTCAACCTCTACTTAAATGCACTTTCATTTAGTACAACTGTATTATTCACTTTAACATAGAGAAGTATGGGGCCCTCTGCACTCTACATATCCACTTAATATCTACACTGCAAAATCTGAAAATGTAACTGTATAAAAAAATAATAATAATTTTAGTAAAACCATTTTTCTCAGCTTCTCAGGCATTGGCCGGGTAAAATTATTTAAAATTAAAATTATTTCCGTACTTTGCTGTGTCTTGAAGAAATTCCCCTTATCCTTCAAACATATTGCCTCAGTTGATCTGATCTTTATTATCTTCAGTCAGTTATATTAAAGTGTTAATCTGTAGCTACATTTTTGTATCCACTGCCTCGACCCAAGAACATCTTCTAACTCTGATTAAGTGACGTGTTGACAAAGACATGAAGGGCAAATCATCAAGAAAGTTTCTGTGTGCTCTGGTGGCAGTTCAAGGTGCCACTTGTGCCGCTCTCTCGTGTGCAGTCCCAGTCGATCCCTGTCACATGTTTCTGCAGTCTGGAAGCGTAGACTACTCTTTCTCCTTCCTCTAATAATCCTTGATTGGCACAATCTGAGCACCATACAGGGATGGATTCAGTCCTAGTCCAAGCATCATGTCACTGTTTTGGCCGATGCTCGTGATGATCGCTCGTGCGTACCTACGGCTTATCAGCACATGCACGAGTGCGTGCAACAGGATACTGGCTGCAAATTACTCATTAAGAGCCAACTATCTCATCCATAACGAAGGATTCCTGAGTGTTCCATGCAGAACCTTTATCACCAGTTATGTAAATTATAGACTCCAGATTTTAAAACCTTAGGTATAGTGCTTCATACAACAGTAACAGCAGCCATTGTGAGTAGATAAATGCTGCACACAAAGTTTTCATTCCACCTCACTCTACTGGCTGGATTATAGAGGTGTATCGTATAATAAGCATGATTACAAAGGGAAGTTGTCAAAGATTATTCAAGATTTATTGCAAATATTTTAATTTGTCAATTCGGGTGCGTGGGATTCATGCAATAAAGGCTGCATGGTGTGAAATCCAAGGACTCCCGTATCATGGTCCACCAACATTTCTTGAGTATATATATTGTTACCAAAACAATATCATAAATGTGTATTTTTTACATTTTTAGTTGAGCTGGTTTAAAGGAATAGTTTAATACATTTGGTATACACTTTCAATTTCTTCATTCAATTTCTTGCAGAGAGTTAAACAAAAAGATGAAATACTTTTCTCATGTCTCACACATCCACCTTTAGCTGTACTTATGATGTGGTGATGTTGTTCCCAAAATCCTGAGCTATTCTTTTAAGTGATTAACCATCTACATATTTCATCAGAAATGTCACAGATTCCAGTGTCAGGATTTCTATATATAAACATGGAGCATGGTTAATAAGACCAGTGATCCCTCTCTTAATATTTAATGCACACATATGTGATAGAGTCAGTTCTGTTTCATTTATATCACTGAGAAATCGAATAATCATATTTTCTAAACTCATCCTTTAAGTCTGTTAAAGGAGTAGTTGGTGTTGAATTAGTGAACTGTGAGCATGTAAGTGAGGCCTGCCCCAGTAGCCCATTGCCTCAGAGCCTATGGCGCCATCACACTGCGGCACAGCTGTGCGACCAGCCCTCGGCTCACAGGTGTCACGGAGCAAACAGCTGTGCTCCTCAGGCCACGCTCAGGTCTCCCTCTCTCTGGCTGAGGAGAAGCTGGCTGTGGGCCACACTGCACAGCTGTTAGGTGGGTGGGATGAGCGGAGCAGGCGGCGCCGCTGCTCTTGAAGTCGACCTTACGCTGGTCACCACCTCAGCCAGTGTGACACTGTCCACTGAGAGAAACACATGATGCTACACAACCAAATACACACAGTTTGTGTTATTTTAACTTAATCAGTACGAGTCTGACTATGAATTACCAGTACTATGAATTAAATACAGTATTCATGTGAACATATCCTTAGCTTAATTACTGCAAGTGATATAATTTTATAATTGTAAGTTCTTATAATTGATAAGTAAATTAGCACTTGTGCATTTTTAGATTCATTCTTTCTCTGTCTCTATAAACCACACAGGCACCAGCCCACATGCTCCGGGAAATATCCATGTGTTGCCCTCGACAACCTCTGCTAATGTGTCCTGGGAACCAGGTTATGATGGCGGCTTCGAACAGACGTTCTCCGTGTGGTACGGTCCAGTGTGAGTGCTCTTACTTCCCTCAAATCATTGGCTGCTGTTCACAGATGTAGAAACACTGTACCTGCTGGTTATTGGCCTAGTTCTGTCTCACAGTAGGAGAATTTATTTATTTATTTATTCATCTATTTTTCTTCCGCGTTGGTGGTAAAACATGAAATTCCGTCAGATGCTCACAGCAGAATAGTTTTGACAGCTGACTGTGTTACTGTGGGGATGTGTATGCATGTGTGCAAGTAATGGAGCGTCACTGCAGTAACATCCCACTCACTATCAGATAATCAGTCACTAATTGTCAGATCAGAGCATTATTTTCAGACTTTTCCATGCTTCGCAGTAAATCATCCATCCTGGAATCACTGGATACTCATGTGTTGACTGTGAAAATGAAGAAAAACTGAATGTTCTGCCTCTTCGTTCTTATGTACAACCACATTTCACTTGAAACTACACATTTGTGTGTCAAAGCCCTGTAATTACTTTGGTAAGAGATAATTAAATCCATTTCACATTGTGGCCTAGTGGAGTGGATCACTATGGATATAAACACAACTAAATAAAATGTTGCTTGTTGCTTTCAAGGCTGCAGTGATAACTGACTGAAGGCCATAATTGTAATGTAGTAAAAAGATGGTTTGCATTGAAATAAGTCTCTGTTATCCTGTCAGTGTCAGTGTCAGTCTTCAGCTGTGTTTTCAATAAATGCTCTGGAGTCAGGAACTGGCTTGATATTTACTTCTTTTACAGTTTAAATCAAAGTTTTTACTCATTTAAATCTCTGCAAGACTCTAAAGTCAGAGGACGAGAAAAGAGTAGTTGATGAAAAAGGTTAAAGAGATAGTTGCACATCTGATTGTTGCAATGTTTCAAGGTAAGTAAATTACTCTGAATGTTGCAGTAACATTATGGTGATTGGCAGTACTGACAGTGCCACATTTTAAGAATTCCATGTAGAAATGTTGTATTTTAATACAAAGTAAATATTTTCCTAAGATGTTTCCTGGGAAGAACTGTATGATTTGCTTCCAACATGGAACATAGAGAGTGATCAGTTGGTCTAGTTATTAACAGCTCAGCATTGAGGCTTTTATTAATTTGACAGCTGTGAGTTATACACATTAAATGCAAAATGTGTCAAGAAATTAAAATATAATAGGGCATAAATGATAAATAATGTTCCCAATAATGATAAATTAATAATAATAAATTAATGAGTAATTACTATTCATTTGGATTTAGTTACTTGAACTAATAAAAACTACCAAAATAACATTAATTAGTCTAACATAACTCTCTCTATCATTGATTAGAACTAATCTACATGATTCTGTCCAGGAAACCTTTAAGATTTTCTCTCCATTCCCCTGATAACCAACTGAGGAGGCCTTCCTTAGAAAATTCCCCCAGTAATTAAACACTACACAAACAGCCCATCTTTAGAAAATGATGAGTAAAGTCTCCAGCACATTACCTGGAACAAAGGGGAGTAAGACCATGATGTAAGATGATTGTGCGACTTATTTTACAGTCAGAACATTAGTCACCATGATGCAGTTTTACCTTTTTATCACACTTTATATAATTGTTTTCTGTTTTTCTGTATCATTTCTGTTCTCAGGTCAAAGAGAGTAGACTTTGGTCCTCATGACTGGCATTCAATGCCAGTTTCTGGTGCTCAGACCTGGTTGGTGGTGCCAGGGCTGGAGCCTGGGACGGAATACCAGTTCAGTGTGTTGGCACAAAACAAACTGGGCACAGGCCCATTCAGCGAAGTTGTGACAGTCAACACTGCAGGTGGGTGCCGTTAGTCAAAGGTTTTTCAATCCACGTTTGGCTCTTGTTGAATTCAGATCCAACCCAGCGAGCCGCACACATACTATTTTTTCATCTGATGCAGTGTTGAAGACACTGCCCTCTAGTGAATTTTACACTTGTGTGTATATAAGGATTTAATTTCTACTTGGGATGGGCCAGGTGCAAAAATCCTAATCTTGTCCCACTCTTATTTCACTAAACTCTATTTAAACACTTTAAATACTAAACAGAGCAGTAGTCAACAAGCACCTTCTGAGTTTCACCTCTCAGGCTACACACAGTGTGTTTAACCTTGTTTGAGGTTGCCACTGGATGGAGAGGAAAAACCACATCCACCGGTTCATCAGCTCCACATAATTAGGAAAATAATAACACAAATTCTTCATATCCACACCCAAAATAGGGTTAATACATTTTAAATTAAATTAATAAAACGTCAATCAAAACAATTATCTCTTTTCTTAAAAATGAAACAGGATTTTAAGTAGAATCAGGCCATGAACAATACAGCAGAGGTTCACAAATGTATTTTTCATATTATTACATTTCTTTGCTACTGTTACTGTGGAAAGCACAATAAACAGTTTCACTGTATTTTTACCCAAGAAATGTATATACATATATTCATAATCAGTGTTGTATGCACACAAATCCAGGCCTTTCAGCCTCTCAAAGAAAAACCTGTGATATGTGTCTGAGATCACAGGAAAATATTCAAAAAGGAATTAAAATTGGTTGAATGCTCTGTGTTCACTAAAACTGTATGCATGTTCATGTACTGAGCAAAACAGCAGATAATTGTCTCTGCAAACATGTCAAATTGTACAATACCAGAGTTATTTATTAATGTTATTAGTTTCCCCTGCTTTTCACAAGACAACATGTTTGCTGTGAGAAAACATTGAAAAATAAGTTGTTATTCAACTCAGCTGAATTTAGCAGATGTTAGGAAAGCTATTTTTAGATCTGAAGTGTATTTTCAATATAAAAAGAAAAGATTTACATCTTTTAGATTCTTGTGTGTTTTAATCCACCTCATGCCTCAAGGGCATGCTGCCAATTCAGCCTTTGTTTGCCCGCTGCGTGAACAGAAAGTGAATTAAAGGTGCGTGGTATTTAAAATCAATGTCTCAGCAGAACGAACGGCACAAAGAGAGGAAAGTGCATGGCTGGATTTTCTAACATAGTAGTGGAAAGAACAACGACGTGAAGGGTCTTAATGAAGGAATATTTATTAATGTTGGTTCAAAAAACAAACAGACAAGTTCAGTCATGGTCCAGTTTTATCATGTTTCACTTATTTATTTACCAAGAAAAACCTTCGCATAATAGTTAGTGTTCAAGCACTGATAAACAGCACATAAACATTTAGTAGATAGTTCATAACATACTATGTTTTAACTGTACTACTACTGACTGGTGACTCCTTCCTTTTTTACCCTCTGCAGGTTGATACATTACAATTTTAGAACAAATGTCCTGACAACTATTAGATGGATTTCCATGGTGCCCAGTCAAATATTTCAAAATGTCCTTGATGGATTAATACATTTGGTGCAGATATTTCATGATGTCCCATCTCTGGTCCACAGGCTCCCCTCTGGGTACCCCAGAACCACTGGTGCTTCTTACTCCACCACGGTGCCTCACAGCTAACCGCACGCAGCACGGTGTCCTCCTCACGTGGCTCCCTCCAGCCAACCACTCCTCACCCATCGACCGATACATCATGGAGTTCCGCCTCGGAGAGAGGTGGGAGGTTCTGGACGACCTGATCGCTTCAACTGAGACCGAGCTCATAGCCAGGGACCTCGTCCAGGTCAGTTACGGGCAAACACATTCTGATATGTGTCTGTGAGAGATTTTCTGGTTTATTGCTTTTTATTTCACCTTCAATTTACATGGCACAAATCTGTGTATGAGAGGGACAAAAGAACAGAGTGTGTGGTGCCTCTCTCTCTCTCTCTGTCAGGAGTCCTGGTATGAGTTTCGAGTGATGGCTGTCATGGACGACCTGATTAGTGAGAGCAGTAATGTTGTAGGCGTATCAAGCACGGGTCAGTGCCTTCACAGAAATGTTTTACAATCTATACATAGAAATGAGAATTTATTTTTTAATTGTTACCTCTTTTTAATTGTTACCTCTTCGTCTGCCCCGTCAGATCCCTTCCCTCCTGCGGAGTTGCCTGATGAGGGGCTGGCGCGCCCTGTGGTGGCGGGTGTCGTGGCAACTATTTGTTTTCTGGCCGCGGCAGTACTGTTCAGTACTCTAGCAGCTTGCTTTGTCAATAAGCAACACCGCCGCAAACTCAAGCGCAAACCAGGTCGGTCTCCATCTCCACTTAATTCACATGCAGTACATATAATACATCTCACATGAATGGATTACTGAACTGAATGGACATAAAACAACTGCAAAGAGACAAATAAAGACAAAACGAGATGCAAAACAAGCACAAAGTAACAGAAAACAACTCCTAACGATGAGGCCTGTTACATGTTTGTGCCCAGAGGCCCATTGTGTCATGATCCATCCATGTGTCTGACTTGTACTGGTGGTGTTCAACAGAAGAAAAGCTACATTTGTAATATTTTTGTCCTCTCAGATCCTCCCTTGTCGGTGACACACTTCAGGAAAAGCATTGAGTCACCGTAAGTAAAGCCAACGACGGAGCCACTGCACTCGACCAGATGTGGCCGCTGCTGTGCATCTTCTTTTGCACCTTTTTAGAAAATTTCCTAGAATTTACACAACCTGTTTCAAGTCTTTTTCTTGAAGCTGCTTGATACACACATTTTGCATCCCCTGTGCTTTTAGACCATAAGGAATATGTTTATGCTGATTGAATAGAAATGGAGAAGGGGACGAAGCAGCCCAGGGTTTATTGTGCATATTGATTATAATGGAAGCTTGAGTTTTTTTCAGAGGGTGTGGAAGAACATGTACAGTAGCAGCCTCTAGTGGATCATGGGCAGATTAGGAAGAGTTCAAAGCAGCCAAGTCAGCATTTTAAATGCATTACCCAGAGTGCCCAAGCTGCAGTGTGTATATATTGATTTTTGATCCATCTGTATTCTTTAACCTCAAACGCTCTCTGCTTTCTGCATGATTCTCAGTGTTTAATAATGCTGCACATTTAATCTATAGTATCTGCTACATGTTTGTACTCATCTGTCCGTGTGTAAAACCTGTGTACATGTATGACTGCATTTCAATCTCAGAAGTACTTCATTTGTGACAATAATCTGTGTAAATCCCATTCCAGTGTAAATGTTTGTTTGCCTGAGACTTTAGAGGAGATCATTAGTTTTAGATACTTTTGTCTATTTTTATTAAATGGTCCAGGCAGGTCACGGTGTTCTCACTTCCTGCAAGTGACTTAGATAAAGATGAACCAGGCCCATGTCGTTTGTCTCCCATCGCAGGCCTCCTCTCACCCCCTTGCCAGGGGTAGAGCCCTGCTGGGACGAGCCAGCCAGGAGCAGTTTCTTGCCCCCGCCCGCCAGCCCCCTGTGAGTGCCTGCCTGCACCAAAATACAGAGTGTGCTGCACTGCACTGGCTTGGCTGCATGGTTAATGCATTGCATAGAAATGATCAACTCACTGATTATTTCCTATAGTGAAGTCTACCGCTGGTCTTTATGCATGCACAGACGTTCACGCACCATACAGGGAATAAACTGCATTAGCTCAGTTGCATGTACAGTACAATACTGTGCATATGCACTCTTTACAATGTCTGTCTACGTGATTTATTCAGTGAACCATTAAATGTCCACTGTGCTGCTCCTGGTGTGGGCAAATGAGGCCTGGTTAGATGTCATCTGCTTTCCTCACATCGCCATTTGGTGCAGCATATGGTAATTGGTCTCATGTCTGCTCAAGAAGATGTAGACTCAATGGATAAGTGATGCGGTTGTCATGGTTGCGTCATTGGTTCCCCTCTTGTTGAAAATTCTGCATTCATTATATCTACATTCATTCTTAACAAACGTGTATACTCATACTATATTTCATTCATTTAATTAACTACATTCATTCTTTACAAACTTATGTACTCATACAGTATGACTGCGCTGGGAAGGCCTCAGAAAACTAAAGGGAACAGCCTAACTTGGACAAAATCCAGGGAGAAGGGTAGGCTGCTAGCATTAAAGAAGGCCGCAAGGCCGTCCAATGAGCAGCAGCCAAGTTAGACCGACACAGGTGACTAGGTAATGAGGCTCATGGGTCGGAGTCATAAGCTGGAGCCAAGTAAGACTGACCCGTGTGCTTACATAATGAGGCGAGCCCAGCAAGTTGCTTTGTGGTGAATCTATGGATAGCACCAGATTGACAAGAGATGGATGATGGTGTTTGAAGTTGTATCGATAGTAGTGTCAGAGTTGTATGATTTAGTACATCATTAAAAAAATATTGATCTAAAGCCAAAAATCTGCAAAGGAAGTGCGACACGGTTAGATTTGGACGAATCAGAAACGTTAAAACAAGGAAGGAGTTGGGAAAAGACACTTATTGATCGATACGATGAACATATATACCAAGGTCTGAAACTTGTATTTTCAGTTAGGTTCTGGAGCCTGCTCGGGTTTATTGCTTGTGAAAGAATAAACTTTACTGCGTTGAACTTTGATCATCTCCAGTGAATTATTTTGACCGACGAGTGAAGACTCCAATACAGATAAGAGACGAATGTTGAATAAGAAGTCTGGACTTATTATCTGGCCCAGTACTGGACTTTTTATTGACCAACATTTAATGGCCAGCCAGCCAGAAGAAAGAGGTGGTCCAGCCCAGAGAGGAGGGGGAAGAGGTTTCCCCCCACCGCAATACAGACGTCTCAATCACACCTCCAACCTCAACCTGAGGATGCACTAAGTTGGGGATGTTATCAACCAGGCCACTATCGCAGAGACTGCCCAGCCAAACCTTGGACGGGCCCAGCAGCAGACTGGCAGTAGAGGGACCCAGAGAAGTCAGAGGGGGAATTAATGGCACCTGTAGTCTTAATCCAATCACAAGATGAGCCCACCATCGCCGTGAAATTCAGAATCAAGAACATCAATTTATGATAGACACAGGGGCCACTTACTCATGAATTGGAAAATCCAGCTCACAACTCCCCCTCTCCACATCAGCTGTCAAGACAATGGGCTTCTCTGGGAAAGTTCAAGTGGTACACCTAACACAGCCGGTCCCAATGGTTATTGTGGGCAAAACGGATGTTGCACCACTGCTATACTCAAATGACACACCAATCAATCTCCTGGGAAGAGACATTTTGTTTCCCCTTAAGGCCAATATTATGTGTACACGAAAAGGCCTTTATGTAGACTTCCCTGAAGATGTAAATGCAACAATGATGCCATTACAGACATCCCGAAAGATTAGAGATCAAAATAAGCCCTTGGTGTATTGGATCCGTTTGATGTCAAAAGCAGAATTGTTACAGGAGTGGGAAACATGGAAACCATGGGTGCGGATTCAAATGAGTGATGCAGTCGAACCAAGTCTGCCCCCACATTGCACTCTTATATACAGTATGATAACCAGCAAAAACAAAAAGACTATGAAGAGTTCTTGGATGAAGTAAACAGCAAGAAACCATATCACTTGATCACCCAGAACATATACCTGGGACCACAAGGAGTGGCTGCAGCCATAGTACCCCCCACAAAGTTGCAGGACTGGTTCCAAGCCCCAGGCTCCACACCTATCACACCATATCACGTTGATTGTTGCAAAAGGTCCATTGGTTAGGAATGCATTACAATGAAAATGGACCCCCACCCACAACAACTGTATCTTTGTTTCCTCAGACAGACAGTACATTAAAATATCATTTAGAACATATGATGAGAGTACAGCCGAGAAAGTCTTATTAGATGAAAGAATACCCACACACATGCCTTTAACATCAGAACATCACTATCGAATCCAAGACCAGAAAGTCTATGGTCAAATGACAAACAAAACAGATGTAGGACTAGTTTCATCAGCATAGCCTACATGTATCAAGCTTAAAGTGGGAACTAGGCTACCATATAGGAAACAATATCCCTCATAAAAGCATGCTACTGAAGGAATCAGACCAACAGTTGATGGTCTGATGAAAGTCAGTGTATTAGTAAAAACTAAAAGCCAATGTAATACACCAATCTGCTCTATAAAGAAACCACACTCCAATGATTATCGAATGGTACATGATCTGAGGGCAATCAACGCCATTGTAGATGCTGAGACACCTACCGTCCCAGATCCTCACACTTTGCTCTCAAACATCCCACCTAATGCACATTGGTATACAGTGATTGATCTGTGTTCAGCATTTTTTAGTGTCATAGCATCTGTTTGCTTTTACTTATCAGGGACAGCGATACATATACACTCCTTTGGCACAAGGTTATGTAGATAGCCCCTCAATATTTAACAGGGTGCTGGCTCAAAACCAAACACATAGATGTCCCAAGCACTCTGATTCAATATGTGGATGATTTGTTAATCTGCAGTCCCTCTACACAGCAATGTGAGAAAGACATACTGATGATTTTGACGGCACTTGCGAAGGGGGGGTCATAAAGTTAGCAAAGACAAACTACAATTCTGTCAAACAGACGTTGAGTATCTCGGAAGGCGATTATGTGCGGGTAAAAGGTAAATCGCAGCTTCACAAATAGAGGCTATCACTAAAGCTCCAAAACCACAAACTGTTGGACAGAACCTTTCGTTTCTGGTAATGGCAGGATATAGATATGAATTTGTTATTATGCATTTAAAGCTGCACCATTACGAGCCCTTATACGGGCAGCAGGACAAACTAATAACTCTGCTAAATTACAGTGGACGGAGAAAGCAGAGGGAGCTTTCCAAGCACTAAAAGGAGACTTGTAATCTGTCCCAGCACTTGGAAACTCAGATTATTCTAAACCATTTCACTTGTATCTTGCAGAAAGGTTGGGTTATGCAAATGCGGTGTTGATGCAGGAGATGCCAACAGGTAAACAACCACTAGCCTATTATAGCACAAAATTAGACAATATCGAATCAGGACTGCCAACTTGCTATCAGGGTCTAGCTGCAGCTGTTTTTGCTTTTCAGAAAGCGTCCTCAGTAACTATGGGACACTCAGTGATCCTGTACACTTCTCACTAATTACATGCCTTACTCACTAGTCCACGGTTCATTCTAACCCAGGCTACAAAAACAGGCTATGAAGTTATCTTGTCAGTACCAGAACTCACCATACAACGTTGTAACACGGTAAATCCAGCAACTCATATGATATTACCTGTAGATGGTGCCCCACATGACTGTGTCCAGGAGACAGATACTTTTATGCATGCCCGTGAAGACCTGTATAATGAGCCAATTACTGCAGATCTCACACTTTTCATGGATGGTTCCTGTTTTAGGGGTGCTTCAGGAAATCACGCAGGCTATGCTGTCATGCAGTTAAATGGAGACAACACCTTTTGGGAGGTTTAGGCAGCTCAGATAGCGCAGCCTTGTTCTGCTCAATTAGCAGAAATTTCCGCATTAACAGCAGCATGTAAATTAGGGGAAGGGAGATGCCTCAATGTATATACAGACAGCCTATGCATACGGTGTGTGTCATGTACATGGTAACACCTGGAAGCAGAGAGGCTTCCTTAGAGCCAATGGCACCCCACTGACACATGGGGAAGCCATATCTAAACTACTAGAATCAATGCACCTGCCGACAGCTCTTGAATTATCAAATGCCCAGCTCATCAAAAACAGATTCCCTTGTAGCCAAAGGCAATAATCTGGCAGATGAAACTACAAAAAGAGCGGCAGGGAGCCTTAGTATGGGTCCATTATTAGTAGCTGAGGATTGTGCACCCATCATCACTCTTTCCTCTCTAATAACGGCACAGGACAGAGCAGATGTCCATGAGAAAGCATTATGGATAAAAAGGGGGGCTATCAAGATCACAACGGAGGGCCGGCAATCCTATGCCGGCCCTCATTTCAAATGGAGTATACAGCACCAACTGCCCCTCCACCACCTGGACCAAGATGGGACACCCAGCGTCCGACAATGTCAGGATATGCAGCTCCATCTCAGATGATGCAGAATACACTGCACCACCTCCACCGTCATCCTCCAAGCTGTATCATCTTCTTGCAGAAGACACAGAGACCTAACATCCACAGCCAACCACATCCGTCAGCATGCCAGCTGATGTACCCCTCACCCCCATGTCACCAAATGATTTGCAAAGAGGCGTGTTGTCCCCATGTACACCACCCTACATTGACCCTGACACTGATACTGGCTCAGACAGTAGCATCGAGGTATTCAAGAATGACACGAGCAAAATCAGAGTGATCCTGGATCCCAAGTTCATCACCTCCTTCGAGACCTTATGTCCGCCCATGGGGACAATATCCAGGGTGAAGGGTAGGTTGCTAGCATCAAAGAAGGCCGCAAGGCTGTCCCATGACCAGAAGCCAAGATAGACCGACCCGGGTGACTAGGTAATAAGGCTCATGGGCCGACCTCATAAGCTGGAGCCAAGTTAGACCGACCCCGGTGTCCACGTAGTGAGACTACAAAGTGCAAGCTCAGCAAGTTGATTTTTGGTGAATCTATGTATGGCACCGGAATGAAAAGAGATGGATGATGGTGTTTGACGTTGTATGGTGGTGTCAGAGTTGTATGATTTAGCACATCGTTAAAAAACTAGCCAGGAAGTGTGACACGGTTAGATCTGGACGAATCATCAAACGTTAAAACAAGGAAGGAGTTGGGAAAAGACACTTATCGATCGATACGATGAAAATATATACCAAGGTTTGAAACTTGTATTTTCAGTAAGGTTCTGGAGCCTGCTCGGGTTTATTGCTTGTGAAAGAATAAACTTTACTGCGTTGAACTTTGATCATCTCCAGTGAATTATTTTAACCGACAAGTGAAGACTCCAATAGAGATAAGAGATGAATGTTGAATAAGAAGTCTGGACTTATTATCTGGCCCAATGCTGGACTTTTTATTTACCAACACTCTCATTCCATCATTCCAGCTTAATTCATTAGCGGCTGTCCCATCAGGATGCTGCCGCCACCATGAACTGGTCATTATCATAACGCTGTTTATTGTGGCTTTGTTGATGGAGTGCTTTGGCTTTGTACTGTGTCATCTGTTTGGTTTTAAAATCACCATTGATTGACAGCATAAAGATTATTTTGTTTTAAAATATTAGCTTTTTTCTTTCAAGTTTCTTTTTGTGCATGCTAAATCAAGCCAGTGTCTTGTCTCTGCATTTTTTAAATTAGGTTATCATCGGGGAAGATAAGTCCAGAGAGCTCTCCTCCTTCTCGGCCGCGCTCTCTTTCTTCTGAAGGTTCTCACGGTCCAGGCCTGTACGTCAGGAGGCTGCCCAGTCCTCAGAGAGAAAAAGACAAGGAGCTCTCCTTCTACAAGAAAACCAAGCGTGCCATAGCCAGCAAGAAATACAGTGTGTCCAAGTATGAAGCAGAGGTCACCACGCCTATTGAGCTGATAAGCCGCGGCCCCGATGGCCGCTTCATCATGGACACCAGCCCACCACCGCGCCGCATCCAGGGCTTCCCCTTTGCAGAGGAGTCTGACATGTACCCTGAGTTCCGGCAGTCTGATGAAGAGAATGATTTTGACCCTGGGCCTCTGCCGCCCATCATGCCCACGCTGCGGCCCCAGCTCTCCCCAACGTCCTCCAGCCTGGAGTCAACGCAGCCCCCCAACTACAGCCCCCGCCTACACAGGGCCATGGAAGGTATGAGCTTTGCAGAGGGCAGTGCACTTCACGCCTCAGGGCAGGCCCCTACCTCCCGCTACAGGGGCTTTCCCCAGGGCCCATTCTATGGGTATCTAGGCAGCCGCGGTGAATCAGGGATTCCACCACCATTCTACATGCCTGACATCAGCCCGCGTAGCTCTGCTCTGTCCTCCCCCCCAGGCACCGCAGACGGGCCCTTTGGTTACCCCTCTATCCCTGAGGAGAGTGGAGAGATGGAGCACCATCAGTACACTGCCTCTGGCCGTTCTCTGTCTCACACACACAGCCCTCCTCCTCGCTCGCCTGATAGCTGGCATCCTCATGAGCTACCCTTTTTGGGTCTAGAGGGTCCACGCTTCATATACCCACCTCACCATCCCTTACATCACCCCCAGGACCTCCCTGACCCACCCCCATACCCTCCTCACTCTCTCCCCCCCAGTCGACTGCACCTCTCATCACTACAGGATCCAACAAGTCCTGGACTCCTGCAGCTGGAGGTTCCTGTGGCTCCCCAAGGCAGAGACAGGCCCTTGGGGCCTCCGGTTAGGCGTTTAGCTATGCAACAGGCCCAAAGTCTCGGCCAGCTCAGACACACGGCCCACGGTGTGGGTGTACCAGTGTTGCCTTACCCTGACCCGGCAGCCCGTGCAGGGAGCCCAAGCACAGCCCCCAGTAGTAGTCCTCAGTCCTGGCTCAGCCCGAGGGCGGGGCGCCGGGCAGACCCCAGCCTACCCCCACTAGTACTCCAGCCCTCTCGCCTCTCTCCACTCTCCCAAAGCCCCCTTAGCACCCAGCCAGGTTCTCCCGATATTCTAGTACGACCCCCTCCGCGCCCCAGCATCCTCCGCACCTCTCGGTCTCTGGAGATGCCTGAGATCACCCTGCAGCCCTCGGCCACTGTCAGTTTCTCCCGGAGGTCCTCCCTGTCCGCCTCTCCCACTCAGAGCCAGGGCACCACGCAACCCAGCCCCAGTTACCACGCCCACATGTCGTATGCCTCCACTGCAGCCAGTTACCCCTCCCAGTCCCCCTCTCCCCCACTGGAGGGCAGGGATGTTTTCGGGCAGAGGCCGTCCCAGAGAAGGAGAGAGGAGGAGATGCTACCCTCAGAGCCCTCCCAGCTCCAGATATCAGCCTCAGGGTAGGTGATTTATTCCAGTAGAGAATAGTTACATATTTATTTAAAGACGAGACTTGTCTCGTCGTCTGCTCTATACCAAATTTCCTACATAATAATCCACAGTTTTACTTTGATGATTTCATTGAGGCATAATCACGATGCATATTGTACATAAATATGCAGAAGGCATGGAATTGCATTTAGCACAGACTGTGTCCCTCCTTAAAAATGACAGTTCTCTAAACTTTAATCATGTGGAAGCTATTTGATCTTAAGATCATGTATTTTTTTACCTTTATTATTTAATAGCTCATATTCAATCTATTGATCACAATAATGAAAAATGAAGTGAATTTAAAAAAAGTAATTAAAGGAGGGAGATTAAGACACCCTCAAGTTTACTGTTTTTGAAACTGACATTTGTTCTTGCCTTTTGTTATTTTGACCATTGAAACCAACAACTTAAAGTACCTTCCACAACTTCACATGAATTAAACCTGATTTGATCAATTATCATCAGCAAGTGAGGCACAAGAAAAATTTAATTCATGTTCAACTTTCATAATTTACTGTATATTTATGTTTACATTTTTATGTTTATACTATTTCTAAAATGGTGCCAGTCTCTAATAAGTTACACTTTATGAAGTATTTGTAACATAAGTATATTATTCCAGTGATAATACATTGACAAAACGAACTTTTCAGTTATTATTCACATTTGCTCAGTGGATTTATAACAAAAGCTTTTATTACTGACTTATGAGATAAAAACTTTACACATAATAAAATTACTTATTATGATGTGTGCACATTTATAACTGGAGGACTGATAATATGCTAAATGAATGGCTGTAATTCTAAATAAAAATAAGTTATAATAAAATAAAAAACAGATATTCTGCAGAGGTTTTACAGGATCTTTGAGTACAGACGATACACCAGAGGGGTTTTCCTGATAAATTAAATAGCAATAAAATAAATGTAGTGTCATCCTGGTAGAGGACAAAAGCCAGCCACTACTTGGCAACCCAATATAATTAAATGGTTTTTAATGGTTTTAACTGTCCTTTAAAGTCAAAGTAAATAATTTATCAAACATTAAATTAACAACTTAATTTGCTATCAAACAGATGAGTTACAACTTATAACCTCCTAATAAAAGGTGTCCTATTTGAGAGTGGTAACCATAAGGATAAAGACTGAGAATATGTAATTCATGAGGGAATAATAAATATCGCGAGAAGACATTTTTTCTAGTTAACATTTAGGTAGATCATAGTTCATTTGCAGAAATGTAGAGATAACACAGGAAAGCTTATATAAAAACACAGTGGAGACATATCTACTTTAATGCCCTTTAGCATTCTTATACTGCACCCACTCCTGCGCCCCCTCACACCCACCTCACCACCCTTAGAAGCTACAGTGAGACAGTAGCTAAAGCCACGAGGCAGAGACTCGTTCCTGCACCATCACTGGCCTGTAATGGAAAGTAGCTTTTAGGGCTGCTGCTTTATAGAGGGTAAGGGTCTTACCTGATTTGTTTTTGATTGATCTCAGCTATCTGGGCAGCGTTGTTGTGACCCGGTCCCCTACGCCGCAATAGGTAAGGGTCGGACCCATGTCTGAGAGGGGAGGGGTCAGCAGGGGGAGGGCTCTAATCACTCTCTCCTTTAAAGGGGAATCGCTTTGGGTTGTGCCTCCGTGCTGGATTCAAGTGAAGTACAACTAATGGTAATAATAATGACATGCAGGACACATTTGTCAATACACTTCCAAGGAGCAGTAAGCCTGCCATGCTGTGGCACAGTGCGCTGCAGTAATTAGGCTTGTGAGTAAGCAGGAGGAGCCGTTTGGACAGTAGAGAAGCATTTAATTTTGTCTTCTGATTGTTTGAACACAGACATGTTTCCCTGCACCAAAAACCAAACCAAAAAAAGCCTTGAATCAATAGAGGACGCACATGAATGAAAGACTGGAGTATTCCCCTTTAAAGTTTTGTTCCATGTGCAAAATGCCATGCATGCATTCTCTAAACTTCTCTCTATGACCAAACAAATAACTATAATTCTCAAACTAAATTCTTTGTCACATTTGTTGTCTTAAGTGCTTTCGTTTTTCTGTCATGTGACTGTTTTTAATGGCCATTTCCTCTTCCTGTCATGTGACTTGTTCTTTAACGGCCATTTCCTCTTCCTGCCATCTCCTCCCGTCAGCATGGTGAAGCCTCTGTACGCAGTGTTCATGTTTATGAAAGTGTGCTGTACAGTGTTTATGTCTATGGAAATGTACTGTATATTAACACACTGGGGCCTCTGCACACAGTCCATGTGATAATGGGAGTGTTCTCTATCTGTGCAGGACTGTTTTAAGTCTCAGATTGTGTCTCGCCCTCTCTGCTAATGCCTCTCAATCTCTCTCTCCGCAGTGACAAGTGATGGACAGCGTCTCTAAAGTTTTGTGTTCCTTTTGAAACATGTGTGGCACAACAACTTGGCTTAATGAAACATTAAGTCACGTTTTGAAGCTGTTTGTGTTCAGTTGTTTGAAAAGCAAAGAGCCTCATGAAACTCATCAAAACATAAATGTTGAGTTTCTGAGGTTTTTATTTAACTTTATTTACATATTTCTATACGAGACGGACAACAGAGCCAGAGTATTGGGTACGAGGTGAAACTACTGCTAAATCATATACTTCATACGATGAAAGAGACTATACTTAATGTGTTGATTTGTTGATGATTGATTTGCTGATTGAACACTGATATTTTTCATTCAACTTATTCTAGCATGTATCACTCATGAAATGGAAATAGTTCTTCAGGTCTCATTAGCACATTGAACGGTCATAGAAATGCTCTCACACCTTTGGCAGGGGTCAGCAACCTTTGGTGGGATGAGAATTCATGTTTGTTAACACGCCTGTCGTTCATTTTCAGTTCATGCACTTGCAGAGTTGGTCGGTATTAGAAGAAGTTTGAGCTTTTTTGTTATGATAATAGGGTTACAGGCCTATTATTTGAAGAAGAGTCCTCATAAAAAAATAGAAAAAAACATTCAGTGAGGTATGCTAGTAAAATACTAGAAGGGTGAGTAAACCTCCACCAAGGCTGTTTGGCCATTTACATCCACATCATTTTCCGGACCTACACCAAATGTATCTTGTTCATGAATATTAGCACCCTACACATACATGATTTTCCTCATCAATACTTTCTGGAGGAATTCACAAATTCACAAAAATGTAAAAAATCTTGCAATGTTAAAAGAAGTAGAAACTAATTCCTGGACCTGCCCCCTTTACCAAATTCACTCCAAAAGTAAATGAGTTCTTTCCTGGCCCATATCCCACCCCTCTACCAAGTTTCAAGAAAATCGCCTCTGTAGTTTTTGCACATAGCCAGGGCCACAACAAAGTCATGGATATCAGTCCCCCTCAATATGCCTGATTTTTTTCCATCAAGATCCATGAGAGTTTGTAATTACGGAACCATAATGACAGTATGAAGTATCAAACACATTATTGGCGTACAGTGTACGTCTGTCTATACTGTAATAAAGTTTGGAATTTCTTGCATGAAAATGTCTTTGCTTGTCATAGGTTGCTGACCCCAGACCTAGTGAGTACCAAAATAATGTATTGGGTTTAGTGTAATTAAAAAAAGAAAATATTTATTGTTACAGGAACAGTAATGAACAGTTCCACAAATTATTTTCATTTTATGAGTTTTATACAGCAAAGACCAATATTGCCTGCATATCTGAAGCAGTCATTACATAAAGACCCAAAACTGAGTAAGCACTACAAATTGAAATGTGTTTAGCGCTGTTGCCAAGATGATATAATGTCCCTGATATTTTAAAACACGATTATGGGACCACGAGTTATTGGGCAAAGTGATTTTGTGTCACTAATAAAAACCCTGTAATACTGAAATGTAGTTTAACTGCGTGACAGGGTCTTTAATGTAATGACTGCATGAGGACAAACCAATAATTTCACCAAATCCACTTTATGTCATCTATTCTTTCTTTCTTTCTTTCCTTCTCTCTCTCTCTCTCTCTCTCTCTTTCTTTCTTTTCATGTCTAACGTTTGTCATCCATCAACGCTGATATTAAGTGGATATTCATCATGTTAGTGAGAGGGCTCTCGGTAGACGTATAAGAGCTCATCAGATCATTTGATAGCTTCTACTGGAAATAGCGCCGAATGTTCCATTTAGTGTTTTCAGTCTGAGACGGGACTGAACACGACTGTTGGATTAATGCAGATCAATGTTTGCTGTGCTGTCTCTCCTCTTCTCAGGGAACCTCTAGGTGCGTCTAGTGATCCTGCCGGGTCTGAGAGCTTACCAGCACTGCTACACCACTGCATTACTAAAGCCAAGGGAGTGGCTGCCAACAACAATAACAACGCAGCCCCTGCAGGGAGAACAGGTTAGTCAGACGATTTGAGAAACAAGACACAAGAATGAATGTCTGAAGAATGAAATCTGTGGGTGGCATGTTACTCCTGTGCTTCTCCCTGCCTCCCTGCCAGGTGTGTCTCCCTCTCAGACCCAGCAGCAATCACAGACACCCCAAGAGGGAGAGGTCCTCCACCTCCACAGAACGAGGAAAAGGAAAAACAAGAAGAACCCCTATCTCTATTTGCCCTCCTTCCTGCACCGCAGGCAGGCTGCGGAGGACCAGACAGGCATTCTGGCCAGTGCAGACTCTGAGGGCCCAAATTATGGGACTCTACGCTGACACGTGTGCCCGCTAAGCCATTGGACTCGACTAAACCTCCTCCTCCACTGCATACACACTCAAACACACACACCTCAGCCCTCCCTGCTCCACCCCGGCCTCTGTATCAAGCCAACACATTTCTTGTAATCTCTCAAAGTTCATTATTGTGTGGGGAGCGGGAAACATTAATACTCCAGGGTTGGAAAAATCTTATTAGAAGACAAGAACAATGGCTTTTCTCAGTTGTCACCACGACTTGTCTTTTGAGGAATCTCACTTCAAAATGCTCTGAAAATATATAATGTATATAAAATAGTAAAACAAGGGATTTTAGCTTCCTCCTACAGTAATAATGATGTGTTGGTTGAGTATGTGACAACACGTTAAAGATTTTTCACTCACTGGTCATTGAGGGGTCCACATCTTTAGGTTTTCAGTCAAACTAAACTGTTAAGCCTGGTGCATCCTTGGACAGGGACATGAGTCTACCTTTCCTACAATACAAATAGTGTCAGTATTTAAACACAGGGTTCTTACCACAAAATATACCTCAGAGTAAACGCAGAATTGCTGTAATTCTTGTGGTATACTGTACGTACTTGACCTTTTTACATATGAAATGTATGGACAAAAAGGTTTATAACACACACCATTGCTCATTTGAATGGATAATAAGGCCTAACCTGATCTAATTTGGAAGCTTTTTATTAGCCGGCATATTGTATTTGCTTTGATTTACGATCCAGTGCCAACCATTAGGGAACAGTGTCTTAATTTGCTCGATGGGCTCAGTGTGTTTAAATGCGTCATGAGAGCACGGCGCTGGGACGAAGATCGCAGCCTTCATGAGAACTCTTGAAATAATTTGGGACTTACACGCTCAACACAGGTTGGACTCGTAGGATTGGAAGAACAGGGTGATGAATTGTGAAGTGTTCTGTCGTATGTATTTCATTGTTCATCATTTGTGAAATGTGGCACGTCTCACTGTGCCTTTTAGTTGCCTTTTTTTTTAAATTCTTTCATTTTTCTAACATTAACTGCCTTTTCCTTCGGGAGGGAGTCAGAGACTGCAATGTTAAGTGTGTTTTTACTTTCTTTGCCAAGGACACAAGAGGAAGTGCTACAGAGGATGCATAGCTCTTTTTCTCTTTTACATTTATATCTTAAATGGGTACCTGATTTAACTGTGTGCATCATAAATAATGGGACAGAAATAGAATACCCTTAAAAATAAAAAAAACACAAGAGAAGATAAATGAATGAATAAATATAACTTCAGTGGAAAAGTTCATGCGGAATGAACAAACCAGAGGATGTTAATGTTTAACTGCGGCTGTGAGAGGAGAATGTGATTGCTTCATAAAAATGTTAACAAGCCATTGGGAATATTCAAACAACGGCCACCCTGACTGTTTATCTTTAACAAGGGTATATTACGTGCTAGCTACTACTCTGTGTGTTTAAGTTTTTCGACACTAACCGATAATGAATGTATGTTTTGCTGTACAGGAAATGAATGTCCCGATGTCCCAGTACATTGAATGACCCATTGCGTGAGATGACCAGTTGGCACATCAAGCCCAAATTGTTTTACTTCTCTGAGTCGTGCGATAAGAACCGGTGGACCCCCCCCACACAGGTTCTCTCGGCTGTTTTCCTTTTATCGCTAAAAGCTCGTTCAATCACTCAAAGACATATCAGATAGATTTTTCCACCTGCTAACAACAAATCACAGGTTCTCTGACAAATATCCACACGAATGAATCGACTCAATGTATGCTTACTGAAAACCTGAGTGAGAAAATGATTATTGCCTGAGAGTGAGCGTCAAAGAACATATTCTACTTTAGCAAATTGGTTTCATGTAAGATACGAGGAGAAAAAAAATCTATATTTGTTATGTACTGTACATGGTGAGTATTGTATTTGTAAAGATAAATCCAACCATGATTTACAGTAAGACGTTGTTGTACGAGGGTGTGTGAAAAGACGGGAAGGATTCCCAAGGTGAAAAGAAATTATATATAAAAGTATTTGCTTACAGTACGGCTTTAAGTGGACAATAATGTTCATAAAACATTTTAAGGTGCCTCATTTGTCATACTTTAGCAGATATAATTTTATCTGAGATGAGAAGAAACCTTAATGTTAGTACCGTACGATGTATTATTGCCATAGCCCGCTGGCTGCACAAGTTGAGTAGTATTTTCTCTGATGTATAGTACGTGAATGCCCACTGGGAAAAGCTTTAGAAGCAGAAGTGTGTCGCCCTCTATAATATTCCTGGAACAAAGTAATGCTGTATTTTGCCCGTCCATGAGCACACATGTAGTTTCACTCCAGATCTCGTCACCTTCAGGCGTCCAAAGCAAATACACTGAAGGAAACTTTTTTCCACAGTCACAGACATGCTATAGTCATGTACAAACACCGTGCTGTGGAGGAAGTTGTGTTTACATCCGTTTGAAGTGTGTTAGGGCATAGTTGCTTTGAACATTACGACTTGGTGCTATGTTTAACTCTGTGGTGCTGTAGAATAGAGGTCTGAAGATTTCTTTTTTTTTTTGTCTTCTCTTTTTTCGGTTTCCACAAGCAACTCTTCTCTTGGCCCTGTGTGAGTGAGTGAGTGTGTGAGTGTGTGAGTGAGTGAGAGTGTGTGTGTGTGTGTGAATGAGTGAGTGAGTGAGTCTGAGTGAGTGAGTGAGTGAGTGAGTGAGTGAGTGAGTGTGTGTGTGTGTGTGTGTGTGTGTGTGTGTGTGTGTGTGTGTGTGTGTGTGTGTGTGTGTGTGTGTGTGTGTGTGTGTGTGTGTGTGTGTGTGTGTGTGTGTGTGTGTGTGTGTGTGTGTGTGTGAGTGAGAGAGAGAGAGAGTGTGTGAGTGAGTGAGAGAGTGAGAGAGAGTGTGTGAGTGAGTGAGTGAGTGATTGATTGAGTGAGTGATTGATTGAGAGAGTATGTGTGTGTGAGAGTGAGAGAGTGAGAGATAGAGAGAGTGTTTGAGAGCAGCTAAACTCGCTCCGGTAGACACTCTAGGTCCTTATCATAACAGTATCATGGTGTGATGACAGTGATAGACAATAATGGAAAATAGTAGTATAACCTCAAATAGTAGAGACTTGTGACGTTCAAAAGGAACTCAAGGTGACCTGTTTTCTATTGTGTGTTTGCATTGTCTGTCTGTGCTTCCAAGGTACCCTCTGAAGTATATTTGTGATGATATTCAGATTATTAACCCAGCCTAAAAGGAGCAACGTAACAATTTAGATTTAGTGCACACCAAGCGAGAGGGAATCCGAGAGCATCAATCTTTTTTACACACACACACTTCCTGTAGGTCTACAATCTCTGGTCCACAGCTCTGTTTTTCAAGCACACTCCTGCAGAAGCATCAGACGCCATCCCACCAAACGGATGGCGCTCCTACTAGTACTGTACAGTTATAGCCATGACCGGTCACCACACCACATTTGTATTTATTGCTGATTCTCCTGGTAGAGCAGTAGTAGGGAAAAGCTCATATATCCTCTCTTATGGGTTTTTTACGAATGGATGTTGTCTTCCGGGCTCTTTTTCGCATATTCAACAGAAACATGTACAGTGTTTTAAAGAGGGCTGCTTTGGACATACTGTTAGCTCACTTTCTTTGGGGTTTTTCTTTTTTTTTTCTTCTTTGTTTTTCTTTTCTTTTTTTCTTTTTTTCTTTTTTTTTACAACTTCTGCTTACAGCTTTTAGTGCATCACTAGGTGCTGGTAGGATGATACTTAGAACTGATATGATTTTTTAATTGTATTAATCTTGCATGTAGAGACAATACAAAAACGCCTATTTAGCAATCATTCATGGACATCCGAGCTGGTTGTTATTGGACGGAAAATAGAAATATGTAGTATTTTCTATATTCTCTGTTTTTTCATGTGTACCAGCACTGAGAAACTAGAATGTATTATTATCGTAGGCTACAATAAGCACTACATCGTCGACTGTTTTAGCTAATGCTCATACTCAAGCAAACCAAGTAGTGCTTAAAAGGAAGAAAATTTACATTTCATGTCATTTTCATCCACTGAACTCTGTGCTGTACATCACATGTTTACATTCTGTATTATGTTGTTGATCTGTTTTACTTTGTGCATAATG
The DNA here is from genome assembly GCF_024713975.1 of Paralichthys olivaceus. NCBI lineage: Eukaryota > Metazoa > Chordata > Actinopteri > Pleuronectiformes > Paralichthyidae > Paralichthys > Paralichthys olivaceus. The sequence goes on from NC_091103.1 coordinate 18,606,214, forward strand.
TCTCCAAAATGTCCGTCTTTATGTTGAAACATTCAACAATGTTCATATGTAAATATTTCAAAGCAAAAACATTTTTTTTTATTACTTTTCTCCGTTTCAATATCGAACGATAACCTGATGTTTCTTTATTTGGTCGTTGTTTTTTTTTATTCTTTTGTATTTTTAGATTTGTCATTCTGTTCTCTCACTACATCAGGTAATATGCTTCACTTAACTTTTTGTGAGCAATTAACTCATACTGTATGGTGCTGTACCAAAGCCTTATGTATAATATTTGTATTACTTTTCTCTCGTTTGCCACTGCTGTCCAGTGAAGTCTGTATCGTCTCAGATCATGTCGTACTCACTCTTCATGTTCAACTGCCATGAATCTCGTTTCTTTACTGAGTAAAAACAGAAACCTGAATGAACTATGGTCTAACAAGACTCTGGCCTGTATCCAACTGGCCTGGATTTAAAGTGACAGTTGCCATCTCAAGCCTTTATTGGGAAAATGCACAGGCTCAATGCTGGTAGCTCATCGTGACGTAGACATGGGCCTAGCACATGATCTACGCTCTATCTATGGCATGTCTGTGAGAATATGAAAGCAGTGTTGTATTCATGTCACCATATCATTTCAAATGCTTAGTCCCATACAAAATTTTCCTCTCAAATTTTTGTATTTTGATATAATAAAAAAAATTGAAAGAGATGTCACTTTTCTTGTGGTTTTGTCTGGTGGGTGGAACTGATCTGTGAAGGGAAGGGTGTAGTTCACATGTTGAACACGAGGTGTAGGTATTGGGCTGAGGATGGGGGAGATGTGTGAGTAGTTTAAATGAGGTCATCTTTTTCGTTTTCTTTCTTTTCACTTCTAGGACACACAGGCACCTGCCCATCAGTCAAAGTTCAATTTCATTTTCTCATCAAAAAATAAGTCACCTCCAATAACCCAAAAATTTACAAATGCAAATAAGAAAATGTGTAAATGCATCTGTGTTGTTCAGTGATAAATATTTTGACTTTGTTGTCTCCACCCAGACGTTAGTGAATGTTGTGTTGCAGCTGAGCCCGGATGAGGAAAGCAAACAACCTGAGAGGAGCTGAAGTGTGCCTTTGTGCTTTTGTTGAAAATTCCCTCTGGCAGCCTGGGAAGCAAACAACGGAGCAGCCATACTTGAGGAAAAAGAACAGAGCAGTGAATCCACAGGTCATAACACACAAACCTTCAAAGACCTGCATGGTCGCTTGAATTTCACAAGAGATTATTCAAGGTGGTGTTCACGTTATTAAATTTGAGTAAGACAACACAAAACAATGAGAAAAGCCTCAGGTGACACCTGTTTTGACATAACAGCAAATTCACGATGAGAAGGAACAGGGAAAAGCTTAATGACATTTAAATTTAATTTAATTTAAAATTATAGTTTGACATTATTTTGAAAAGGTTGTGCCAAGAGTTGGATGAGAGGACTAATAATATTCTGGCATCAGTCTGGTGAATATAAAGCTACAGCTAGCAGTTAGCTTAGCATAAAGACTGGAAACAGGCAGAAACAGCTAGCCTGGCTGAGTCTATATAGATTCAGTACATGTAAAATATGTTCCCCAACTCAGTATTTGATCAATACGATACACGCTATTAGGAGTTTCGTCAAGAGTCATTACTAGAGCAGCATATTAGTTGGACGAGTGCTAGAGTTAAAAAATTGATATTTACTTAATATTTCAACAAATTCTTCAAATTTAACCCAAACATATTAAGAGGATGAATGTTTGTATGCACAATGTTGACCTTGGGAACATTGGACCCTGGGAACATAGATTTTAATCTCTCTACTTTATATAAATTGTTGGGTAATTTAATCTATAACAGCAATAATCATAAGTTGTACACAATTGTTGCTGTCAAAATAAATAGTAGTGGAAATAGGGGAGTAAGAAGTACAATATTTTCCTCTGAAATATTGTGGATTAGAAATATAAAGTCACAAAAAATATAGCACTGTGGTCAAGCCCTAAAATCTGAATTTAAAAGCAGTGCTGGAGTAAATTTGTTTTCCAACACTGGTATTAGTATATGTTTGAACGGATGCTTTCTCTAAATGTTTGGTATTTTTTTGCACTATAAAAGACGTAAGACATTTTAAAAGGGGATTTCAGTGTATGTCTGGTAGAAGACATAAACATGGCTGACAGAAGTCATACAGGATCTGTGTGTGTCCTCCTGCAGAAAGAGGAGGCAGAGAAGCTGATTGTCTTCCTCAGTGGACACACACAATGAGCTGATGTATTGGGATGAGCTTCACACACACACCAGTATTCACTCCTCTCACTGTTACCACCCCACCTACTCCACATGCTTATGTAATTCCAGTACCAAGCATTACCTAACACCACACTATACACACCAGATGGGGCTCCTCGGGCTTGTATTATCAAACAGGGGGTCGGTGCACACTCCCACTCCCACATAATGTTCAGGTCCCTGACTTTATAGAAAAAAACCAGCTGCAAGACCCCCCTATCATATCCGAGGCGCGGGCACGAGAGCAGAAATGCGCGCTGCCGATGGTGGGTGCAGACTCCCAGCAGTCACACACACACACATTCAGAAAGAGCGAGAGAGGGAGGGAGGGAGAGAGGGAGGTGGTGAGTCGGGCTCTGTTCTCCCACGCTTCCTCAACCATGTCTCAGCCGGGTCCAGTTTTTCCGGTGAAGAGCTCGGTGGATCAGCTGTAGCCTGACCGTGTGTGTGTGTGTGCGCGTGTGTGTGTGTGTGAGTGAGTGTGTGTCCAGGCTGAGAGACTGTGCGATGCTGACAACATGTTCCCTGATCGAGGAGCTGAGCGCTGAGCAGCACAGAGGAGGCACACTGGAGCGACGTGCACGGTTACAGGTAGGCTGCGTGCGTGAGCCTAGTGTCTGACTGTCACTGTAAAGCTGCACACACACACACACACACACACACACACACACACACATCAATACACATGCGTTTCTTTGTGTGTGTGTGTGTGTCGTCCAGGTATTAGCATGTTGTGGGGGCCTCAATCACTTGTGGGAGTCCCCATCAGGTAAATCATCAAATGTTAAGGTGAAGACCTTTCTTGAGGTTAGGTTCAGCTTAGGTTCAGCTTAGGGGTAGGATCTGGTTTGGTTTAAGGTTATGTTAGGTTAAGGTTAGGATTTAGGCAGGTAGTAAGTATGGTTAAGGTTTTAAGTCTCTAAGACACCAATGTAAGTCAATGCAATGTCCTCAGAAGTCATGGAGACGTGTGTGTGTTGGGGGGTGAGGGTTAGGGTTAGAATTAGGCTAGGGTTAGGCATTTAGTTGTGATGGTTAAGGTTAGGGTAAGAGGTTAGGGAATGCATTTAGTCAATTAGTGTCCTCACAACTATAGAGAGATGTGTGTGTGTGTGTGTGTGTTCACTTCTAGCTTGGTGGGGACCATTGGTTTAGAGCCTACAGAGTGAGGACATGTTGGACCCCCACAGCTTCAACTGGTTGTTTAATGTCCAGGTTAGATCTGGGTTCGGGTCAGTGTTGTGTTGTGTTACAGGCATTTAGTTGTGATGGTTAATTTGAAGACGTAAGACGCTGGGGAACACTTAGTCCTCACAAGAGTGGAAACACAAGAGTGTGTGTCTACAGCTGCCTGGTGATCTGTCAGGCCCAACAGGTCAGAGTACAGCGGTGGTAAACTTTATCCAAGTGTGACCCTGTTCAGTTTGTGTCAGCTGTAGAGGAGCAGGTGATGTGTGTCTGTTTGCACCACAGCTTATGACAACACTGTTTTTCTGTCCCGAGGATTTCTCTGCTGTTTTTCTAAGAATCACTGAATGTTAAGTGGGTGGGTACATGTTTGAAGGTAGAGCTATGTGATGTAATGCAATACTGGACAACAGCTTTGCAACAAGCGCTACAATTGTGAGACTTCTTTTAAATTGAATACATTCTTTAAAGGTTTTAATTTATATTGCCTGTTTGAGCAAATATAAGAACTGTTCATTAAACTCAGAGGCTGTAGGTTGGGTTGCTGTGGGGACAAAATAACACGTTGGGTAATAATAATTTGATATATCATTGAAACCACTTGACCAAAATGAATTGCTAACTATTTTCACAATCAAGTCTTCAATCAGATAATTATTAAGCAAAGATTCACCCTACTTGTTGGAAGGTGTCTTGTTAAAGGATAGGTAATGCCTTTAATATTAGAAAGAAATCATTGTTTAGCCGTTAAACATAAAAATATATTAGTAACGACTGGAGTCTCCACAGTTACTCTGGTTGTTCCACTGTCCACAATCCTGCTACCTGGATAAAGCTTATGATATCTAGCAGTAAAAACAAAACGCTATCCTCTATCAGTTTTGGTGCACAGTGACAGATGCATTTTTCTTTGTGTTGTAAAATGATGCTTCAATTTCCTGTTATTTTGAAAACTAAACCAATCTAAATGCTAAAGGCGTCAGTTTTTTATTAGTAATGACATTTTGCAATCAGTAATTATCTCAAAAAGTTAAATATTAGCAAAAGAATGACAAATTGCTTCTTTTTTTGTCTGGCATGAATATCTTCAGGTTTTGGACAAAATGTTCATTTCTACCTTTTGCTTTAGGGAAGTGTTGTGGGTGTTTTTCCTACGTTCTATATTTTATAGAATAAATCTTTAATAACTGAATCAGGAAAATAATGTAATGAAACATTTTTAAGGAAAATGTAAATTGTCAACTGTCATTAACAACATTATTAAGCCTTTCGTGGGGAAAGATTAACAAGCACGTTGTGTTGATGGCACAACAACAGCTACCTGTTTGGTATTTCTTAATGAGCTCAAAAGATTCATTGATCAGGATTGACAGAAAATAAATGAAATTCAAATAGGACAGTTAATTAAGCATTTCAGTCATTTATATAATGGAAATTCCCCAAATTATAATGCTCCAGTTACACCAATGGCATTTTCTTTGCCCTTTCTGATAGTAATCAAAATACTTTTGGTTCTTTTTTTTTTTTACAAGCCATGACATTGAGTTTAGCTTTAGGATATTGTCAGATATTCTACAGATCAAGAGCCCTACATTTTATTGTGAAGCCTTTAGCAAGCATAAATACTAATAATAATCTGTGTAGGGACAATAGGTACATGTTGTAATGCAGTCCATTACTGTGCACAAGCAATTGCCTCAGAAATAATTACTGCAGAGTTGAGCCAACTCAGACAGAGCTGAACATAACCACAACAAAGGTAGTAATTGTTGCAGGGATGTTGTATTGGATTTCATTCACCAACTCTGATCTCATATTACTGTGTGGGAATCTGTGTGACGCTCAGTATTGAGTTAGTGAGCCAGTAGCATAGTAGCATGAGTATATCCTCCAACACTACTGTCATTATCCCAAAGTATTTGTCTCAGGGAATCAACATTTCAGTTTTTCTCTAAATCATCAGTTGTTTTAAAGGTGTATCAAATATGTGCCTACACTTAAGAAATGTAAGTCCTACGTGTCTTCGTTGGTGACAGACCAGCATGTTGATTAAATATTTGGGTCTTTGTTGTCGACAACTTAATCGGCCTGCTGTTCACCCTGCTCTTTGCTCTTTATCTGGGATCACTCTGATTCTGAGGGCTGCAGGACAAAGATTGAGCTGTGACACTGACTCAGATGAAATAAAGTTAATCTCACTCTGGTACATTTCAAGAAGATTAGAGGATCATATGACCCCTCCTCCCCACACACACACACACACACACACACACACACACACACACACACACACACACACACACATACACACACCTCCTCCTCCCTCTGGAAGTGACAAAGCTTCAGTACAGATGGTTGATTTTAGAAATGTTTCTGCGTTGTGGCTCGGGTTCGGACGATCTCAGGCAGATTGATGGTGATGATCTGTCATAGCTCGTGGTCAAAGGTTCCTCTAAGGTTTCATTTCCCTCCTCGCGCTCCTGTTGCCTCATCCTCAGTCTGGATGAGCATCCAGTCACGATGGACGGGAGACCTGCTGCCATGGCAACCACAGGCCTTTCTCTACTGTGTCTCTGCTTGTGTTGTCTCCATTCCAGAGCTATGAATGAGAGCATGAAAAACAACTTTCCTCTTCTTGGGGATGTGCAGCAAAATTAAGATATGGTCCAGTTGGATCTGCAATGATCAATATGTTTATTTTAACAATAGATTATATGGCTATTTATACGTGAAAAGGGATGCAGTGCAGTGATAAAACCAACAAAGTATTATCAACTGACTTTGCAGTGTGCTACAGCTACGCAGCTCTACAGGGCACATCAGCGTCTTTCAATTTATATTTTTCTTTTCAAGCCTTTATCTTTACCATTTTGGCTCAGGCTAACTGTTCAAATTTGCATAGTTTCTAGCTAAAGCAGGGCTAATAACCATCTATACATTACCCACCCTGCAAATGACTCTCTCATAGCCACTAGCTAGTCAACATAGAGGAGGATTTTGCCACTAAAGAGACAGATATTTCCCTCGGGATTTGTATTAAAGAGTCCAAAAACTGCCGGCATTATTTTTTGTAGGTGTTTTAGACTAATCTCTATCAAAAGCCATCTGCACATGAATGCATATAAATTAAAAAGCCGAAAGCAGATTCATTTTGGTCAATGTGTTCAGTCTCTTTTGTCCTCCACATGCACTGTTTTTGGGCAACTAAAGCCTGCTCAAACCAAAAGGCCCCCAACACCCAAATCGTGTCCCTTGCCAGCAGATTGCTTATTCACATGCATAATCTGTTTATAGAGGTAACAGTTGACCTTAAACAGTCCAGAAGCCTTTTGATGTCCTTGCAATGGCTCTGGGCCAGTTGCATGTAATTGTGTTTGGGTGTTGTCAAACCCTGATAAAGAAAAAGGTGAAATGACAGTTTCTGTATTCTCTCTTCATCAGCCGTAAGTCCTCCCTCCTCTCATACGTGACTCACTGCGACACATCTGCTGTGTGTTTGTTGCTACAAATATGTAGGCAGCCATGCTTCATGTCAACACACTTGATGATAAGTGGATTCATACACAGTGTGTGCAAGATGTTGTAGGCTGCCCTATTTTTTCATGAAAAACGCCATGTAGGTCATAAGATACCAGGGCGACATCTTTGTGTGCTGCTCCAGGCTCCTGACATCAGAACAACGTCTCCGCCTTTAAGTGTGACAGGTAGACGTCTTTCTTATCCCTGCATCTGGAATAGTTTAGATTAATACTTTGGATATGACTGAGAGAGAGGTAGTGGGAAGATGATTTCCTGCAGTGTGCAGTTCCAGGGCTTCTAAAATTAAACCACTGTCAGGGATTTTTTGTTACTTGGTTCAAAATACTTTTGTTGTTTCTTGCCTATAATTCTGCGCAGAAAAGTCAGTGTGCACCACCCAGTTCCCTCTGCCATAGATAATGTCACACACAGAGTGAGATCACCTCCTAAAACTAAATTGTGACAATCGCATTTCCAAAATACTCCAAACATTCCGGAATAGTTTTCATGTGCTGCTGTGTTCATAAGACCGAGGAGTGTTTGTATATTTTCCTCTCTGCAGTATTCAGTTCATCTCCTACAAGGTCTTTGAGATAGAAACAAAAGACCATGACTTCTTTGCCAGGCAGGCAGCTTTAAAGCTCACAGCTAGTTCAGCCTCCTCTGCAATGTGAAGTACAACATGTTCCTACACTTGAAAAGACTCGCTGTCTGATGTGGTACAATCAGCAAGGTCGGCCATTGTACTGTGTACCACACAACGTTTTTATCATCGCAGGCAGCCACTGGAAATATTTGTCCTCCGCTATTACCACATAGCCAAAGTATTACACATGACGTAATGATATAACCATATCTTGATGCCTGTGTAGTACAGATTTGTTTTTGTGTTGCCCCACATATTTGAGCCATACAAAGAGACAGTAATCGTATTATGAGGTATTCCTTATCCCTCCACTCAGTTTCACATTAATGACCTTAATTACCATCTAAATTCAGTTACAGGAATTGTTGCAGATTGTGCAAATAAAAGCTCACTTCCTACACATGTAAACAATTATATAGCATTATAAGCAGCTAGACTATTAACTGAAAGTAGCTGTAAATCACACATCACCCCAATTCATGGCCCCCTTCATTGGTTTCTGGTCAAATAAACCATGGCCTGTAAAACTATATTAATTACATACACATCCCTGCATGATCTGGCCTGGTCTTATATATCAGAGCTGTGGAGCCACTAATTGTAGTTGTTGGCCTTTCTAATCTTTTCATCTTGGCATTTTATCTGTTCCCCAATCCCATGTTAAATCTAGAGGTAACTACCCTTTTAATGTTGTCAAACATTTGGAACATTCTTCATTTCAACGTTCTGTTTGCCCTAATTTTCTTTATTTTGGTCGTGTATGTTTATGCCTGTACATATGTATGTATAACTTTTATTTGGAATCTGAGTATTTTATATTTATATATTACCTTTTAAGCACTTTTTAACTGTTTTATTTTTTTGCATTAAAATAAAAAAATATTCTTCATATAACTCTCCAATGATGTATTCCCCAAGCGACCCCCTATATATAACAGCACTTTCTGAACAGACAATTAATATGCTGTCTGTGTAATGCACTTGCTCTCCTCTGGCAAGGTTGTGGTGTCTATTAGAGAAGAGATACAGTTCGAGATGTGGATAGAGCGGACTCTGATCCAGCCTGTGTTCCTGTCTGCCTGCTCACATTCTGCTGAGTCAGGGGGCTTTGTGGAAGTCAGTCAACAGCAACTCAATGAGGCTCAATGCCAGAGGGGCTGGTGGGAAACTGCTACTACAGCAGTGGTTGGTGCTGATGAATCTACTCGTCACTCCCATCACGTCTATGTTGCTTAGGGGACCTGCTTAATGGAACGAACAGGTTAAACCGCCTCCATGTTGGAGGTGTATTTTTATTGCTGTAGCTGGACCTCGGAGGTGAGAGCAGGGCCTCTTCTTTGTGCCCGCATACCCTAAGTTCATTGTTTATCGCTAAGCACCCACATACGTTTGGACGCTGGTCATGGGAAGACTGTGGAGGACCATTATGGAGAGTCTAGTTTCACTTCATCAGGACATTCCTCCTGTTTGTTTACAGTAGATAAATGAAAGAGTAGTAGTGAGTATGGAGTCTGGTAGAAGGTAAGTGATAGGGGCTGTCCTGGTATCAGTGTCCTCATGGATTAAATATGATCCAGACACATGTAGAAATACATTTATTCAAAAAATGTTATGGCTGGAATTCTTTATTCAGTATTCTATGAATAACAACAATTTTTGTGCTGGCCCACATGCTCAAATTTACAATTAAATTAAATTAATGTAGATCCAGTTGTTAACCTGGGTTTTTTAGGCCTTTAAACATATATAGATCCAAAAGCTTTGAAAATATGCCAGGGTGCATGAACAGCTTTATTTGCAGCATTACTAGCATGGACCAAAAAATGCTAATTCACATGTTTGTTGAACAACATGTGAACCCTCAGTGGGTTTTTGCTGATGGGAGTTAAAATTAATTTGTGGATGAACTATTATTAAAACACTGGTCAAATTAGACCATTTAAACCAAGAGTGTATACAACGTGGAAGTGCTGTGATAGAACGAATCTGATATTCTCATGAAAATATCCCATGAATTTGCAGCCTGACGTACATTATCTCTGAAGCAGCCCCCTCACTGTAGCATGATGTCATCGCACATTACAGTCTGGGCTCCGTGGATTGTAGCCTTGAGTCGCTCACGATGCAGCCTCATGTGGGTTAACGTCTGGTGGCTTCATCCTACATCCTCCCATCTTGTACTCATATACACAACCACCCTCTCCCTCGCTCCGTCTCCCTCTTTCCCTCCCACTCACGTTTCTCTACAGCGGGCTGTTGCAGCAAGGCGGCATCATGGAGGCTGGATGTGTGGTTGCCGCGGTGATTGAGAATGCTGCTTCAGGACCCCAGGGAGAACCAGGAAGTGGTGACGTCCTTGAGGGGTGAGTTACTCTCTTTTTCCTCGCTTTGTATCAGCTGATCTGAATTATGTAAAAGGATACACATACACATGAGATGTATGTGCAAGTATTGCGTGCCTGCATGGTCATTCACATGCATGTTTGAATGAGATGCTACATGAATAAAAAAAAAGAGTGATGTAACATTCACTGTTCTCAGAGACAGAAAGAAAAACTGTACATGTCCATCAGGTCGAAGCTCTGAGTCCTGTGGATTTTACATTTTGTCTATGTGTTACAAATGACTATTTCTGTGTCGTCCTCATGTCCTGCTCTCTGTGATAAAATCTAAGGCCTCTCTGTCTCCTCTCTTTTGTAACTCATGAAAGTTGACCTGAATCGACCTCACCCTCCACTCCTGTTTACATTGAGTCACATTTCAAGTGAAGTTTTTTATAAAGCGCTGCCTTGTGGGTGGATTCCCTTTATGACTCTCTGAATAGACGAGCTTTTCTTTCCTGAGCGCACACAAAAGGCACTGTGGCTTTTTGTTGACCCCACGGAGGATGCAACCATTTCCTGCATTATTCCTGTCGGGCCATAATTGGTACGGATGATTATATCTTCGTATGTCACTGATGATGCCACAGACTCAAACACCACAGTTTAAGTACGATATGTTTTCTGGGCCATGCTGCTGCATCATGTCATGATTCCTCAAGCTACATTTTGTGAATTCATCCTCCTCATTTGCTCCCCCTGGTGTATTAACAAACAAACTACAAGGCTTTTTAAAACCTCACAAAATATAGATGTGTGCATGTCACTTATTTAATTTAATTCCCGACCTCTGTCTCTCTGCAGAGATATGCAACCACCAGCTGACATAGACAAAGATGACTCCTTACCTCAAGCCACCACCAACAATCCTCCAGAGAAGAAACAGCCACAGGAGACATCCACTGCCATGGTACACACACACACTCTGACTCATGACTTACAGAAAAAGAACATCTGTATATACCGATGGACATGTCCTCATTCTTTCACGAGGCTGCATTTGTTATGATTCACACGGTGATGTCACACAATATGATGTCACTAAAGTCACGAGGCAGTCACAAGAGTCATTACTCACAGTGATTAAACTGTGGACGGGTGTAAATTTGAATTTGAGGATGTCTCACCTGAGTGATATGCTGTGTCTGAAAACTGCTGTGAACAGGAACTGACCTCCTGTTGTTTAATGTGAGGTGAGGTAGATTTTCATTCATCATCCTGCACACCCTTTGCATGACCAGGTACAATCTAATGTAATGCAAACTGATACGAGCAATACCGATATAAATGATATTAATAATAATACTTGTAGACAATCATTACACAAAATGTTCACATATTTTTTATCAAACAATGATTTGATTCCATTCACTTAACGCAAACTTTGCATAATATGACCCATCTTAAACAAAACACACACATTAGCATAACAAAGCTAAAACACTACAGTAACATGAATAACATAATATTAACATGACATAAGCAACAACAGCAGAACATGTCAGTAAGTAAGATTTAACGTTAGCATGACATTGTTGTGACAGAAAATAAGCTAACACAGCTGAAACATGCATTACATAATAAAAAACTAGCTAAAATGTATCATGTTCAAACGTAGGATGGTTTAACAACATAAGGATAATGTGAGAAATACATTATCATCATATAACAACAAATAGGTGACCAGGTGCAGTGTTATCTTAGAGGTGCAAAAGACTGATCAGTTGTCAGTCTGAAATATTGATTTATTTTGGGCTCCCTGCAATAAAGTGAAATAGCAAAGCACATGAATGTATTATCTGTCAGATTCATGATGTTCTACCCTGATAGGACAAGAAATTCCAAAAAGTGAAGAAAAGTACAATTATAGATATATAAATGCAGTGTGGTATAATGTAGTACACAAACATTAATATCGTTACCAAATTCCAAAGAATACTATCCATCATGTGAAAACGCAAGTAATGACATAAATCAAGATTTCAATAAGTAAATTGGATATGTACTCAGGAGAGTCTTCAACAATCACACTCTAATGTCAGCACCTCCTACAAATGACACAACATCATTGTGTGTTGAGAGTTAGAATAGATACCATGAAATAACATCTTAATATAGGAAAACAAAGCATAACATAATATTGTTAACTATTAATAACATTAGCACAATATAACCTGTTGTCTGTTATTATTACTCAGGTGCCAAACTCACGACTTTACTCTGATACCAGACGTTTGCGTCTTGTCTATTTTGCTGCACAGTCCTGGTTTAATGATCAACACAGTTATTTTAACGTATAATCGCTGCTTCTTACTGATGTTTGCTCTCTCTCCCTCTGGCAGATGGGGAGTGATGATATCACGGAGCATCCAGCCGAGCCACTCCTGCGCTCCTGCGTCAGCACGGCCAGCATGAAGGTCAAGAACATGAAGAAGTAGGTGCTCCCCATGACAGTGTTGCTGCTATTATGGGCTGTAAACCAGGGCTCTTATCCAGGCCAGGGAAATGAGGACCTATAAAACGATGGGCGCAACTCACACAGACAGTCAGCCAGCTGCAGTGCTAACACTGCTCTCACACACACAGGACATATCTCTCCCTCCCTCTGTTGCTCTCTTTCATGTTGCTTTTTTCTCTCCATCACAGTGACACCGTGTTGAATACTGATGTGCTGCTGTTGTGTTTTATTAAGGCTGACGTTCCCCAGAGGTCACTTCCCCAGGTTGGAGGAGTGTGCCCATTTCCACTATGAGACTGTTGACTTTGGCAACGTTCAGGTGAGCTTGGAAAACCTTTGAACTTTTACACTTTTACACTGCAGCAGAGTGTTTCAGTGTTTTTGAGATTGTGTCTTCAGTCCCCATTTTGGCGAACTCCAAAAACACATGACTCCGGAAATGCAATGTGGAAACTGAATCGTATAGTAGTAGAATAGTAGTAGTTTCCTGGTTAAACAGCTGAGTCTACCTAGAAACTGAAGGTGAGGTGACTGATTGAACAATGAACAATGACAAGAGCTGTGAGAATACATGCTTACAGCTGAATATAGGTAGAAGTAAATACTATACTGTGGACTACTTCCAAACTAGAATGGCACTTGGTTGAACACATACACTGTACCTCTGCCGAGGCTGAACAATCCTGCATATCATTGTCTAGTTCTTAGAGTAGAAATGTAAAAAGAAAAAGATGAAGTGGTCCGAAAATTTTCATTTTTTATTTGTCATAAAAAATATTTATCGCAATAATTAAAAATACACTTTTTAGAGTGCATACCTTCACCAAGGCCCTATAGTCCCTTACATTCAATTAAGCTGCACTTAATTGAACGCACTAATTAATATCAGTCCCCTAAAGATTTTTTCATCAATATCCATTTATCAAAATTTAAAAAAGTAGAAATAATTCCTGGATATGCCCCCTGATCAGGATTTGTACCTAAATTTAAGGGCTTCTTCCCTGACGGATTCGGCATCCCGCCACCAAGTTTCATGGTAATCCATCAGGTCGTTTTTTGCGTAATCTTGCTTACAAACAAACAAACCAACCAACAGACAAAAGGAAAGGAGTGAAAACATAATTAAATAATGAATCTGCATCTGCACCAAAACTTAATTGGCTCCTCCCAGGCCCCATCCCTATAACAAAGTTCGGTGGAAATCGGTTTTGCGGTTTTTGCATGATCCCGCAAACAAATAAGCCAACCAACAAAGTAAACCCACAAACCACCAGGAGAAAACATGGGTGGAAACACACTCTTGGCAAAGGTAAATATTGTTGCACTCTAGAGATCGGTCCATTTTGTTTAAAACTCAAACATTCTATTATTATCTGTTACTATCAATGACAGATGATCATCCAACATGTATTTTTTTAGATAGTCCATATTTGCAGTAGTGATGAGCAGCACTGAAGTAAGTTGCTCAGTCATGTGTGGAAGTGGCTTTTAACCGCCTGGTTAAGCTTAGGTGCAGTTCAGTTTGCTCGCCAGCAGAGTGCAGCAGTCATCCCTCCACAACCAGCAGCCGCCTGAGCAGCTTAACACTAAACAGCCAGAGCAATGTGCACCCGCTGAGGAGGCTGCATCCCCACGTGTGGCATTAATGGACCACAGTGCATCAGGCAGGAGGGGACTTGAATCCCAGGATGGGCTCACTCTGTTGGGTAAACGTCGGGCTGTGGTTGTGAAGGGCATGTGAAGCAGCATCAGCATCAGTTCAGTGACCTTGAAATGATCCACAGGGACAAGGAAAGCTGAGCTGGAAGAGAAATATGAGGCACTGATGCTGAAATCTGTTCACACTGCCTGTACATACATACACAAACGTGAAGCACACGCCACTGCAATTTATTCTTATTTGTGTCTGTTAGTTTTTAGAATCTTGTGAGATTAGCCCTCTTGAATGGTATCTCCCATGATGCATTTGCCTGTCTGCACATTGGGAGACCGTGGCGGCAGGCTTGAAGGGAGGGAGGGAGGGAGGGAGGGAGGGTACTGATCAGGTCTCATGTATCCCTCACACTGAACAGCACAAGGACAGCCGACTGTCTCTGTCTGCAGTCTGGCTGATTCCTCTCCAGATTATCCCCACACTCGCCCTGACAGTGGAATGAATGAGAATTGTTTTGAAACGAAGAAGGGTCGTCCATTTATCTGGAAGTCGCTCTGCCTCGGTGTGATGGATGAGCTTGTGCATCTGTGTGTGTGTGTGCGGGTTGAGCCCATTCACTGCCAAGCCCACTTTTCCCACAAGAGGAAGGAGTAGTGAGAGGGAGGGAGGGCAGGATGGCGATGGGGGGAGGGAGGAAGAGTAGAGGAGAGGGAGGAGGAGGGGTGGGGGGAGATTGAACGAGGGAGGCAGAAAGGGGGGTAAGACGCTCAGTGGGAAGCATCCTCTCCTCATATTTTCTGCTTTGAATAGCGCAGTAAGAGCGTGGTGATCCACAGCCCCTGTCAATGAGCATTTAAGGTGCAGCGGCGGCGGCAGACAGGGGACAGCAGACAGGGCGAGAGAGGAGCGACGTTTAAACCCTGCTGCCCTTGGCCAGGGTTTGTCTCGCTGGAGGAGCTGCACACAGAGAGAGAGAGAGGCAGAGCCACGTCCTCCAGCTGCGGATGGATATGCCAGATGCCTTAGTGGCAGGTAACAAGTACGTGTGGGGGATTACGCATTAATATCAAGCTCCTGGTGCCAGATATTTATGAATAAATGACATAATGCAGATGTTTTCCTGTGCAACGTGCTGAGGTTTGGTTGCACGTTGTGGAGGGGGAGGGATCTTCGAGGCGTGAGCATCACAGAGGAAGTGATGATCAAGGAAATGTTAAGATTTTTCATTTGATTTTGAAACAGGCTCTGTTTTTGTTTGTTTGTTTTTTAGTTGAATAAAAGTGGCTTTTTGTTTCTCTGTAATTCTCTGGACGATCATGCTTCCCATCATCCTTTTGGCCTCTTGACCCTCCCCTGCCAGTAATTAATTTAGCTGTTTGGATTGGACGGTTCCTGCCAACAAATCCCAGCTCTTTCATCACGACTTAGTCAAACAGCACATTCTCACTCTGTGGTTCTTTGTGGGTCTGGTGTTGGTGTATTAGTGTTGAGCAGTAACTAGGTCGCTGTGTGTTGTGTAACTGTGTGTGGACGCGAAGTTATAAATAACCAGAACTTCACTTCGCTTCCAGGTCTTTGAAGTGTTGTTTTCACTAATGTCGATCGACTTATTCCCAAACACCTGCCAGGCTTTGATCTGTGTATAAAATATCAGCAAGGCCAATAAGAAATCTGTGTGGTATCTCCGCCACCTCCAAGCGCCCATACATCTCAGCAGCTTATATACATTTCATGGTGCAGGCTTTATGGTGAAGTGAGAATATGAATCACTAATGTGTTGGCAGCATTGCAAAAATACTTATTAACCAATTAACCTTATCATGTTGGCACACATCTGTCAGAAATACCAATTGAGCTTATTTCAAAATAAAAAATGTATTGTATTTTTATAACACTGTCGAGGAGGTTTGTTTGCAGGATTACACCAAAACTACTGAAACAATTTTCATTACATTATTTGGAGGGGTGGGGGACAATCTTAGGAACAACCCATTGAATTTCGGTGCAGATTCAGGAATTTTTACTCACTTCCTTTTACATCGTTAGATTTATTTTTCTACATTTTCCTTAATCTCTCAGAAAATAATTATTGGTTCTCGATGAAAAAAATCAGGCGTGTTAAGGGGACTGATATTTACGTTTGGCTGCAATTTGGTGCAGATCCAATTTAAATTTGGTTTCCTATAGGGACTGTTGGTGGAGGTACAGTATGCTCTCTCTGAGTTCTAGTGTAACTTGAGTTTTAAAGGTTTCCATTCTCTGAAGTGGTTTTACTATTTAATGGGAAAATGGGGTTGCACATGAGGTTTTTCTTGTATAACAGGTCACATACAAAAAGGCTGTTGTATTATATGCATCCATTATTTAGAATATGGGCCCTCT
This sequence comes from Paralichthys olivaceus, assembly GCF_024713975.1. NCBI lineage: Eukaryota > Metazoa > Chordata > Actinopteri > Pleuronectiformes > Paralichthyidae > Paralichthys > Paralichthys olivaceus. The sequence goes on from NC_091103.1 coordinate 18,622,732, forward strand.
CAATATTAACTCCCCTTTTGAAATGTCTTCTCTTTGGTAGTTGGCCTTCGCCGAGGGGCAGAGTGAAGGACCGAAGGCGGGTTCGGACTCCAAAGAGCTGGTCTTTCTGGTTCAGATCACCTGCCAGGTACCATCACATATTACATGTGGGAAACAGGTTGGATTGTTAGGAATCGTCTTCTGAGGTGTCAACTCATTTGTTCATCAGGGTCGAAACTGGCTGGTGAAGAGATCCTATGAAGATTTCCGGGTGCTGGACAAACACTTACATTTGTGTATCTATGACCGTCGTTACTCCCACCTCACAGAGCTGCCACGATACGACTCGTTGAAGGAGACTGTCGAGGTACCATACAGGGGCTTTATCTGTAATCTTAACACATTGAATACTTTATTCACAGATTATAATTAAATCAGGATTTATATGATACTCAGATTATCTTTTTCTCTTTGATTTTGCATTATTAATGAAAACAATCTTCTGTTTCTATTCAGTCCGTCACAGATATGTTGGCCACCTACCTGTCCCGCTTCTCTGTCATCGCTGACAACAAAATCAACTGTGGTCCGGTGTTAACATGGATGGAGGTATCAGTCCTTCTTATTCACTCTACAGAATCAACCCTATTGTTTAGTAAATCCTGATTTAGCTCAGGACAAATTGGTGTCTTCATGTTTGAACAGTTTGAACCATGAGGTTTTCTCATCGGAGGTTTCTGGTGTTTTTAATAACTTGGCACTGGGCTCAAAAACACTTCTTTAGTGTGAACAGATTTTTTTTTTAATCCACCCCATATAATTGTCTTAGTTGTAATGCTCTAGTCAGGGTCTGCTTCAAGCCCCAGTATAAGGAAAACAATACAAATTAAATGAATCCCCAAATTTGGGGACATCCAATTCTAAATTTAAGCGAAGCAGGAAATGGTGTCAGGTTTTACGGGAACACATAGTTGCATATCATCTGCCTAGCAATGAAAATCAATATTATGTCTACACGTGATGAATGAAACTAGTTTAGCAGACTCTCCCTGTTTCCAGTCTTTCAAAGCTACAGATGCAAAACTTGACAGATATGTAAATGAACTGTGCAGAATATTTCCTCAAAGATAACAATTTGTGTTCAGATCGACAACAAAGGAAACCATCTGCTGGTCTCTGAAGAAGCCTCAATCAATGTCCCCGCCATCGCCGCCGCCCACGTCACCAAACGCTACACGGCCCAGGCCACGGACGAGTTGACCTTTGAGGTAACGTCCCGAGATACATCGCTCATCGCCAATCAGTCATTTTCATTATCAGTTGCCAGCTCTTTTATGTGTGAGCATTCATCTTTCATGGGAAGTTTTGCATGTGCGCATTTCTGATGTGCTCAGCTGTGATCGGTCTGTCCCCATCTTCACACTGTGACGCAGGTCGGGGACATCGTGTCGGTGATAGACATGCCTCCTAAAGAAGACACAGGCTGGTGGAGGGGGAAGCACGGCTTTCAGGTAAAACATCTGCCGCAGTCACAGCTTTACTGACATGTTGGAGTTAAGAGAATTCACACAGAGACACACTGACTGCTTGGCTTCCCATTTGTTCCTATTGAAACCACATATTTTAAAAATCAGCATAGCAAAAAGAATCAGCACAGGAGGGGGTGTGGCACAATAAGAATATAAAGCAAGTGATATTCAGCCCGAGGCAGCTTGTACCCTGATGCTCACCGACCTACTTTTGCACCTTCGCCCTACAAGAGTTTCCTGCAGCACTGAACGCCCCAACTGGTGCTTTAAACTTACATGTGTATCACCCTCTCTCTCTCTCCTCTTCACTCCTCTCATCCTCTCTCCTCAGGTCGGTTTCTTCCCTTGCGACTGTGTCGAGCTGATAAATGACAAGATTCCCCCCAGTGTTCAAAGCTCTGTGCCGAAGCCAGGTACTCCTCAGTGTGCGTCTGTCCGGCTGCTGATGACTTATTAAGTGCTCGCTCCCAGGATAAGAGTGGGTTTGATTTATAGTGGCTGTTGTGTGTCATCTTCATCAGTGTGTAAGAAGCATGGGAAGCTGGTAACCTTCCTGAGGTCTTTTATGAAGTCTCGACCGCCGCCACAGAAGCTGCGGCAGCGTGGAATCCTCAGGGAGCGCGTGTTCGGCTGTGACTTGGGGGAACATCTCCACAACTCAGGACATGAGGGTAAACTATTCCTACTTTCTTTTTTATTCCTATTCTTTTTTACAAGTTGAAAATACCTCATGAATAGTTTATCCAGTGAATCTGCTGCCTCTACAGGCCTGGATGAAGAATGCACAGGCCAGTTGATGTCACCTGCACATCTTCACAATCGTTACTCAAATGGCAGATTTGTTTAAACTGTGGATTAAATGCACATTTGGTGCAGTAGTGCAAATTCATACAGGGCTATTGGATTCACTGTATTTGTGTATTATAGAAACATATTGTTTCACCATCATCTCCTGACTCTTTGTTGTGTCCTTCAGTCCCACAGGTTGTTAAGAGCTGTGCTGACTTCATAGAGAAAAATGGAGTCGTGGATGGAATCTACAGATTATCTGGGATCTCCTCCAACATCCAGAAACTGAGGTTTGTGTCTCTTTTGTTATTCTGCTGTTTTTTATATTGAATTGAAATAAATAAATTAAATAAAGCCTGACTGTTAGAGATCATGAGGACTAATCACTGAAGGGGGGAAGACATGAGCTCTTCCAGTCGCTGCTTCGTCCTGCTAGAACTCTTCACACCTTAAATTGCTGCCCCTTGCAAAGCTAGTGCACTGAAAAGTGCTGGATAAAATGATTTATTAATATATATGTATTATATTTACTGATTTTATATCTAAAGAATGGTTTGTTGTTTAAAATTAGTCTGCAGGGTTACAAGCAGAGGACAAGTTGTGGGATTCTGTTTAGTTTGACGTAGTTAACAGGTTACTGGCTCTTAAAAAGTCTAAAATTCAATAATCTGAATTTTAGGTCTTAAAAAGTCTTGAATATGTTAAAATATTACACACCAGGCCTTAAATCAGTTAAAGTAAGTCTTGATTATGTTAATGTTCAGTTAACTCTGCTTCTGTTGAGCTTTTTGAGAGTTTTTGGGGTGCTGCAGTTTGTAATGTGTCCATGTGTGTTTCTTTATGACACTTATATTAGCTGAAATAAAACCATAAACAAGACTAACATGGAACTGATACTGCGTCTACAAACACCCTGGTCAGATTTAATCTCAGTACATTTGTCTTGTCTTTGGGAAAGACGGGATATACCTGCTGTCTCTGCCTGTGGTGTTTCAAGGGTTTTCTTTGAGGCTACTTCACCTTATCTGTGGAAGTATAAATAATTCTTCATATCTATGGTACTCGACAGGTTTTAAATATTATTCATTATGGTCTTTAATTAAATGAGTTTAAACTTGTCCTGGTTAACATGATCTACTAGCAAACACTGACTCAAAGCAGAAATAGATTATAATTACAGTTCATATACAACATTATGGATGTTGTAAAGAGTTTTTTTTGTTGTTGAGATGTTTCTTCCAAAATCCATCAAATACAGTTTGTGTCACGTTGTGTGAATTGAATGGCTAAATGACTTTTATGCTCTCCAAGTGGAATTTAATGAAATAACCTTGCATCAGATCCCATTAGATAAACAGGAGACACACTGATGTGGAGCTGACAGCCAATTACAATGACTACTCTCATATAAAAACATGACTGATGTTCCATCGTTTTAAGAAAATGAAAAATACCTGGTGACATGTTGATATTTCTCACAGTTTATACTCATTAAGGGCATTGAAGACATTTTTCTTCTTCACCAATTACGATGGAATATTATTAGAAATGACAAGAGATGGAAATCCTGCTAATCCTGATGTAGAAATGTGTCTTTCTTTTTTGCACAAATTCGCCAGAAAATATTTATCAGATGAATAAATTGCCCAAGCAAATGACCAAAAGTAGCTTCTCCTTGAGAGCCTTCATGACAGACGGGCAGTGGAACGACTTCCTACGCTGCTGTATATATTCTTCCTCTCTCTGTCTCCGCCCAGGCACGAGTTTGACTCTGAACAGATCCCAGACCTGAGCAGAGACGTCTTCAGGCAGGACATCCACTCAGTGGGCTCCCTCTGCAAACTGTACTTCAGGGAGCTGCCCAACCCTCTGCTCACCTACCAGCTCTACGACAGATTCTCAGTAAGAACCCGAGCAGGAAAACTGGGGCATAGATTTAAGGAGATGGGGCTGAATTTGTAGAAATAGAAACTGACGTTGTTGTTGTTAAAGGGATAGTTCACCAAAAAGGAAAATTCCCTCATTATCCACTCACCACTATGCTGATGGAGTGGTGGGTGAAGTGTTGGACACTTTTGGAGTTTCAGGAGTAAGCAGCTTTGCAGCCAAATCCAATACAATTGAAGTAAATGGTGACTGATTCTTCAAACGTAAAAAAACAACAGAAAAAAACATAAAATGCCTTCATACTGCTCCTGTGGTGTCCAAGTGTCCGCCAGCCCATTCAAATTCCCCTGAAACTCCAAAAGTGTTGTGTGGACTGAAACACTTCACCCACCCCTCCATCAGCATAGTGGTGAGTAGATAATGAGTGAATTTACATTTCTGGGTGAACTATCCCTTGAAGCATTGCGAAGAGAAAATGTTGCGTAGGACACATTTCTGGTTACTAAGTGATAAAAAGAAACAAAGAAATGACTTAAGAAATTGGGCTCGTTTTGAACTGCTGCTCAAAATTAGGTCACTGCATTATACTGAGCTTTCTAGGAACAGCAGGGGATGTGCATGCTGAACCCACATAGCGGATTAAGCTGAAACAGTGGCTGCTGTGAATATAAAGGAGAAAAAAGAAGACTCCAGGAATTTTAAGACAACTCCCTCTGCTGTGATTATCTGCCTCTCAGTGATGTGTGTTTTTTGTCCTCTGTCGACTCAGGAGGCCGTGTCTGCAGCCACGGACGAGGAGAGGCTAGTCAAAATCCACAATGTCATCCAGCAGCTGCCTCCTCCACATTACAGGTCAGGTCTAAAGCTCACTGCTGCAGCCTGGTGGCCCGGTATGGGAATGTTTGATTTCAAGAAAAGGGAGTGATGCGTCAGAACTTTAAAACATTTTCAACAACGGAGACTTAACATAACTCAGCAAGAACAATAAATACAAAAAACGGCATCAAAATCACAAATGACACCAAAACAGATGAATACATATATTATCACAACCTTATGAACAGCCCGAATCAACAAAGGAAAAAATAAACAAATAAAAATAAATTGATAAATAGCATGAACTGATTTCTTTTTTCTACATAAAAGTTTCATTCTAGCCCTTCATTAAACTTTTCCTGTCTATCCTAATATTTTTTGTGTTTATCATATAATACGTTTAATTGGCATTTTAAATTACTAATTGTTGATTATTGTGAAGATAATGTGGAACCAAAATCATCTCTTATCTAACTGCACCTGAACCACATAGATCCCTTTCTGATGTGTCTCAGTAATTAATAAGTCAACAAATCATTATTCAGATGACCAGTGAGTGTTACACAACAGTCCTGCTCTTCATCAATAGAGTTCTTGCAATGTGAATTCTTCTTTTCAAAGGATACTCTGAACTCATCAGTCATTATATTATCTGCTGCTGAGATGCTGGTAATCCAGCAGTGTTGTGACCTTCTCCTATGACCCAGAATTTAACCTTTTTACTGTCTACAATTGAAGATTTTGAAATTAACAGGTGAATTTTATTTAAAATATTTGCATTTCTCTGTCGACAGGACTCTGGAGTTCCTCATGAGACATCTCTCCAACCTGGCCACCTTCAGCCCCATCACTAGCATGCACACTAAAAACCTGGCTATTGTCTGGGCACCTAACCTCCTCAGGTGACCGTCACCCTCTATATCATCAGTTATCTGCATGCATCGCCCTGTTAGCACTGCCGCTTCCTTCTGTCAGACTTTCCGAGACAGTGAACTGGGGCATGTCTCAGCGGTGCAGAGAAGTGAAATAGGTTATGGTGTATTGTAACTGTGTTTCAGGTCCAGACAGATCGAGTCGGCCTGTTTTAGTGGCACAGCAGCGTTCATGGAGGTCCGTATCCAGTCGGTGGTGGTGGAGTTCATCCTCAACAACACAGAAGCGCTCTTCAGCCAGAAACTCAACGCCATCATAAGGGAAAGCACTGGTAAGTCATCTCCAGTTACCCCCAATAAAAAAAGGAACCTAAAAAAAACAATACAGGGATTATATGACTCTCAAATGCCCTTATTCCAACACCTCCACTACAGGAAACAACACCTTGTCCAGACCTAAGTCCCTGCTGGTCTGCTCCCCGTCCACAAAGTTACTCTCTCTGGAGGAGGCCCAGGCTCGTACTCAGGTGCAACTGGGTTCCCCGGCCACCACCCCGAGCCTCAGCCACAGTGACTACATCGAGGTCGGGGAGGGACCCGGAGCTCTGATGGGCAAGTTCCACACGGTCATCGAGCTCCCGATGGAGAGGTAAATTTATCACTCAACATGTCATTATTTTATTATTTAGTTATTTGAGCCATTCAGTAATTATTCTTTATTTCATTTACAAGTACAAATTGTCAACATTTTACTGCTGAAATTAATCAGATGTGAAGATTTGACACTTAAAAAATATTTTTTGTTAGTCAGGCAACAAACAGTACTAGAATATGTCACCTTAGACTAAATGTAATCACCGTTTTCAATATTTTCTTGTAGACTAGATGGTTAATCTGATTGCAATATAATTAAACTTAATTACTAATTATGCCAGATTTTCATCCTCAAGATCCATGATTTGTTCAAATAAAAATGTTGAAAAACATCCTGCAATCTAAAAGAAAGTAAAATCCTGGATCTGTCCTCTGATTCAGTTTAAGGAGTTCTTTCTTGGCTCATGTTACACAAAATCTCATGGAAATCGATGGGGTAGTTTCTGTGCAACAAACAAACACTGACGAGCACCAAACCTTTTTGGCGGATGAAATAATAATTAGTTACAATAGTAAAGTTGATTTTGTAATGTGTATTTATTTCTGCTGGTGTGTATTTCGGACTTGTTCTTTCATTAGCTGAGACAACAGGTGTCCAAGATGATTTGTTTCTGTGTTGAAGCAGCAGGCGGCCTCCTCCTGCGAAGGCGAAGAAGTCTCCTGTGGGGAACTGGCTCTCCTTTTTCCACCTGGGCAAGTCCCATTCTTTGTCTAAACGTAAACTGAAGCGACACCCCAGCGAGCCTAATGAGATAAAGAGCATTGCACTGCCAGGTCAGATCACTGCTGCTGTTAAGTCGCCAGAAAGCCTTTGCTTTTCATTATCTGCCCTTTTCAATTAATTTCTCAAATTCCTGAATTAATCTTGACAGCCATATGTGTTGAAATGTTCTTTTAGAGGAGATGTTTGTAACGTGAAAAAATAAGTTGTTGAAACATTTGCAGGTGGAAGAGGGGATAGCGGCACATTACGTTCCACCAAAAGTGAAGAATCTCTCAACTCTTTGCACAATGTGGAAGGTAACTATGTATTTCATATCATACTGCACTTGGATTATTTCATCTGTTTATTTTTCGCCACTTAAGATTCAGTCTATACTGAATATACATGTTTTTTTATTCCAGGGGAACCGCCAAGTTACCGTCCCCTCAGACCTCGTTCAACTAGCGAGGCCCTTTCTGTGGTCGGTAACGACAACCTACGGCGTACTAGAAGTAAAGATGATAACAAAACCCACCCACTCAATGAGAGTCATGGTGCTGATCGTGGCCACACCGCCATGTCTATTTCACCTCCACATCAGGAGGATGACCTCGATCTTTGTCCGCCAGCTGCAGGCATCTCTACTTTGGACTTTGACCCCATGTCTTTTCAGTGCAGTCAGCTCGCAGCAACCCCTGGACTGCAGCGCAACAGAGATGGAAACAAACAGAGGAAGAGTGCAGGTTGTTCTAGTGAATCTGAGCCAATCTCTTCTCCAAACAACAACATTAGCTGCTCTCCGTCACCAGATATTAGCCCAGTTCTCAGTAAAGGTGGGAAGAATGTTTCCTCCAAGCCGCTCTCTCCTAAACTCAGGAAGAAGTCATTTAAGACACAAGCAGACGTTCAGACTGCATCCACCCCTCTGCCACCTCTCCCCTCCTCTTCTCCCCCAGTGCAGAGACGTGACGCTCCTTCGGCAGATGGAAAACAGCCAAGAGTCTCCTACCCACACTGCAGCCCGCTCAGCACAGCGAGCCAGGCATCAGCCCTGACAGACCTCAGTCAATCTGCACAGAACCTGCCAGATCCAGGTCAGTCCAACTCCTCTTTAACACCATGCATCATTTACTCCTTATAGTTAATTTCTATTTATATAATAATGCATTGTGTAGTTTCTTATAAAAGCTTTTGTGTCTTGTCCCATCATGTCTTACCATAGCTTTGTTTGTCCTGTCATACTGTAGCGTTGTTTGTCTTATCCCTCCCCAGGAACAGATAGACTTATGAGTTCAGTGTCTGTTCTCCCTCCTCACCCTCCCTTGACGAGTGCTGCACGCAAGTTGGCCCTGGCTCTGGCCGAATCTGCCCAGAAGGCCAGCACTGGCTCCCAAAGACGAAATAACTTCACATCGCACCCTCTGCAGAGACATGAAACTTGCCACGCCCAGGACAGACCACCCCGGCCCTCTGTTCTCGATCTCTACCCCGAGGAGTACTGTGGCCCTCATGTCTCCTCTTCTGTTTCCCAGTGGCAAACATCAGCGCACAGCCCCATGGAGAGTCTCTTCTGCCCTCACCCTGTTCATTTCCCACCAGCACACCTGCGCTCCGAGCCTCTACAGGTCACCGACGGACAGGAAAGTATGTGCAATTTCACACCTAATGTAAGCCCGCTCGGGTCAGGGAGTCTGGATGAAGGCAGTGCAGAGAGACGGGACCAGAGGGAGGAAAAGGAGCTTAGAGATATCAGACAAGCAAAGCCCACCTATCAGAGTGTCGGTGTTTCAACACCCAGTCAACCTGTCTGCTCGGCTCAGAGCCCAACAACATCTCCTGTATATGTCAACACCGACTCTACCAATGTCTTTAACTTTCGTGCTGTTCTGGCTGAGACATCCATGCCTACCTCCATTGAGCAGGTCCTTCCACGGCCATTACAGCCCTCCTCAACTCATAGCTATAGCCCAGACGAGGACAGACCACGGGGCATGGTTGATGATGTCTATAGTAATCATCCTCACCATCATCATTGGCCAATACAAGCAGGACGTATGCCTGCACCTCACTGCCCTCGGCTCAACGCTCTGCCACGTCACCTTTTGGGGCCAAAAGGCCTGTACAGACAATCCTCTGAAAGCCGCTACAGCACTTTAGGATTGAGGCAACCTTTGTCACCTCAGTACAGACATTACCGCAGAGACGAGCACCTTATCAGTGGCTGCCATAGGCAACCGGACCAATGGCAGATGTCAGATGATAGAATATTTGAGCATCCAGGCATCCGAAGGGCTCGTTCTTTCCATGCCCCACAGATTAGTCGCTATGAGCTGGCAGGGACAGAGGTCCTGCCTCCGGACACTATGTTTTACCTCGAGCAGAAGACAAGCAAAGAAGCGCCCTATCAGAGGCTGATTCAGACTGGCATCCACCCTTTTCGGCTGCAGTTTGACAACACAAGAGCTGAACCCCGTTACTCTGCCTTCACAGATATGAACCCAATGGATAGTTCACACTATTATGTAGAGCCCTACCGGCAAAGCAGTGTACGACAAAGTCAGTCTTATACCAAGCGTAATGGCAGAGAAGGGGCACAATCAGATTACTACAACTACTCTCCACATCATGTTCCCCCTGTGAACAGGGAACTTTACATACAAAGCAGGGACACTGTCGTTTATGAGGCCAGGGACGCGGACATTTTTGAAAGAGTTGTATATCAACCAGTCAAGCAGGAGAGTCAATCCAAACGTAAGGATACATGTCCAGCTGTGTCTCCATATGAGAGTCCTGTCTCACCGACAGACACAAGAAGCAGAGACATAATGCACACAAGGAGTAAGTCAGACCCTGGAAATGCCTGCCTCCTCTCCACCGACAGGATAGAAAATGCTACATCTCCAACATCCATGAGGTCTCAACACGCAGGCCCTGAGGCCACCAGGCAGCCGTGTGGTCAGCAGTCAGGTGCAGAGGTAGGTCCATCAAGACGAATTCAGCATCAGCCACCGCTTCGTAAAGTCCCCTCACTCCCAGAAAGAGACTGTCTTAACCTCAAGAACACAGAGCACAAAGACAGAAGCCACTCACGAGGTCCTGACCAGGGTCGATCGATGATGACTCACGCTGCCAACAACTACCCTGGTGTTGTGAAACCCAGCATCCTCAGGAGACCCGGGCGGTCACAGAGCACCCGAGAAAATCGTCACTACTATCATCACCATGCCAAATCCCCTCTGGATCCTGAACATCTGGGATCCCTTTCCACTCAGCTCAACAGAAGGACTCAGAGCACTAAAGTCAGGCCAACACATTATGACCACATGAAGGAGTATTACGCAGCTCCCAGACCTAAACCCACAAGATCTGGTAAAGCCATGGCTGGATATTTGCCCGGCCAGGGCTGCTTGTCCCCCCGCGGGCACAGACTGCTGTCCAAGGCTCTGGGTCAAGAGGGTTTTTGTCACGCTGCACTGAGATCAGAGGCCGGGGTCTACGAGGGATTCTAACCACTGGTTTTCATCTGAATCTACATCCATTGGGGCCAAAGGAGAACCGCACTTTATCCTCTGCCAGACCAACAGACTGTTGCATTGAAAGTGTGTTTGTTTTAACCTTCAGGAGCTGCTAGAGGAAGTGCGCAGTGAGGCTGCTGCTGGGGTTCAACACTGTCGCATTCATTGGTTGTTTTATTTATTGCAATGGCTCTTGCAGACTTTAAAGGGAACAAATAAATCGTACACAGATTTTGTCTTAAATTTAGAGATTTGAAAATAACAGTAAGAGAGGGCATGCTTGAGAAAATGTTGGCTTATATATTTTATTTAATGTCTACACAACAAGAAATAACAAGCTGAAGTAACAGGTTTTATTGATATGATTTTAAACTGCGTATAGGAATGTGTATGAAACAACATTCATTTTAAATGTATTATATTTGTATAAATAACACACAGCTAACACGTGGCCAATGTACTGTACATTTTGTTTTCTATTCTAGTCTGCTCAGACGTCAACAAGCACTTTGGAGAATAATTGCGTATGAAACACTGTCTTAACGTGGTGATGAAGCCTCTTGATATACAGTCTATTTTTGTTCTGTAAGAAATGGCTTGCTCTGAATAATCAGTGAATTAGCACTTTTGGGGCAGGGGTAGGTAATGGATGATAACCACATAGTTTCTAACTTTTCACATATTTCTTTCACAACATTGTATGATGCAATCGCAGCATTACAATGTAAGTGCTATGATTTCGGTGTCAAAGCTACCATGGCAGAATAAGCTCGACATAATTGCAAATCAGCTCATTCAGTTCAGTGAAAAAGTGTATTTTGTATGCCAACGTGGTTTTGTCACAAACATTTCTTTCCTCTTTTCGGGGGAACTTTTAACGTGGTGTTTTACATGAACTTTGATGTTGTTTTATTCATTAAAGTTGCTATTTCAAATCCAAACAAGAGGATATTCTGTTAAGATATGTTACATGCATTATTTTAGTGAGAGTCTTAAAAGAAATAAAGATATATTGACAGTGATAATAGTTTGTTGAACTCTTGTGTCATGTGTGTATTTTAAAGAGGGATTTGATGTGTACATAAAAAGTCAGGATTGACTAATATCACAGAGGAGAGCCATGTGTTATGATTATTATGAACGTATTTGAGAGGCCTATGATTTTATAGTTTTGTATTTTTTTAATATTTTTTTTTCAATTACTTTTGGGATAGATATGCTCACCCTAATTTAAAAGAATCCTCCGTTTTATAATTACATCCCTTTAACATCATATTGTGAAGCACTATTCTAAAAAATAAAAACAACTATTCAAAGTAAATCACTTCAACACAACCTGAGAGCTGCTTTCTATAAAGTCACCCGCTCTGGTTGCTTGTAGCTGGTGCCTCATTTCCCACAATGCAACTACACAGTCAATGAAATTCAGGCTTTGCTAAAGGGTGGTAGCAAGATTGAAGTAGACTAAAGGGGTCTGGTAGTTTACTTTTTTGTGTGACTCCAAACTCATAATGGATCCAATACAAAGTTAAACCAGGCCAGAATCACTGATATCAATATTTGTATTGTTAAAAGGAGCTCTGTTATTAACCTAATTACATGCATATTTACAGACAAAAAATTTATAAAAATTACAATTAATAAACAGTTGCTAAAAAAAATCTGAAAATGTTGGGATATAAATAGCTGAACACTGTATTTATGCACACAACTCAAAGTAGAAGAGTATTCTAGGACAGCAATTATTTGCAGATTGATAATTGGCTGATAATTTATTTGGTTAATTGATTCATCTTTTTTTTTATATATATATATTTAGTGTCAACAGAACAAAACTCTGATCAACAGAACAACACCCATGAATACATTTCCCTCATGTTGGACAAAGAAATCAAATTGAATTTAAGATGCTTAGAAACAGCAAATATTTGGTATTATGCTTTAAAAAGTTAAAACGATAAATTAATTATTTACTGATTAATTTAGTTTGTGTTTGTGTGTGACTCTAGTAGTGACAACAAATTAGGATAAATACTTATGTCATAGCAAATAGGCACAAACTGAGTGAATTCAGTGTTTTTCTATTTTCATGTTGCTTGATTTTTATATTTCTGGAAAAAAAAAGATCAAGCAAAGGCCCCAGAACAAAGTTAAAATAATGTGTATTTTTTCCACCCACTTAATCATTAAATTATCTTGCAGCCTGACCCCTAGGTTCAGGTTGAGAGCTACTATATTGAAGTACTTGCACAGTGGTGTCTAGTCACCACCAGGTGGCACTGTAGCACTACAACAAGATTACAACACCCCTATTGCATTGTGGGGTATATTAGAGACTTAGAGTTTGCCTGTCAGACATCACATATCTGTACAGCGACACTGCAGAGAATCCAGACTATTTAATTGTTTGTATTGCTTTTGAATTTCAGGGGAAATTATAACAAGAACTGTCCAGATCTGTGGAAACATATTGAATAAATAGTTACTTTATTCAGAGTGAAAGAGCCCTCCAGTTGGCAAAAGGAGTGACCTTAGCTGCAGATGACATGCTCTGACAGTGGGTATGAGGCCATTCCTCATTTTCCATAAGCTTGTTGCTGTAGAAAGCCCATTCAATCAGGGTCTCAAGTGAGTGAAGTGGCTGGAGGATAATCAAAAAGAATCAGCCAAGGTTGTCCAAAACGCCTTGGGAATTGTTGCTTTGTTAGAAATTATTAAAGTGTTCCCCTCCAGATCAAAACAGCCTCCCATTCACAGCTGAGTGAAAGGCTTGGTCTGTGGTAGAAACCATTAAGAGAGCCTGCGGACTCAAAGCAATGTCTCCTGGCAGCTCTGCATTGCTCCTGGAGCAGTGAGCCATTGTTTATTCATCGCCACATTGGCATTCAAAGTGCATCCTCACTGTTCTCTCTCATAACCAACAAGTTGCAATTTTTATGCATGTGAAGGTTGAAGGCAAATTATTTATGGGAGACTGGACCTGAGGAAAGAGAACGGCCTCTAGCAAAATGGTTTACGTTGAGAGCAATCCTTTTCTATAGGCTATTGAATTCGCTGGATCACAGCAAGATATGCATGTATTATTCAGCGTTTCAGAGAAAGAATTGTTGCCTTGCTAGACAGCCATCTGCTTTTTGGACATCGTGATGCATTCAGGACATGCTACCTTTCAGGATCAGGTTAAAGTCTTATTTTTCAGCAGGGGGCAAATGAAATGATTGGGGGGGAAAAAAAGGTACTCTGCTATCCCTCCCTCTGGGCTTTCACCTCCCCTCACTGCAGTGAAGGTTTTCAAGTAAGAAATATCTGAGCGGTGATTGCATGCACGTCTTGATGTGTCTAGATTAGAAGAAACGTGGAGCAAGTGGAGGTTCAGCTGCGAGGGGAACTTTCACCTGTTTGAAAAATTATTCTGGAACATCTGGTGTTGTCCAGATGCGGAGATGGGATCTGTGAGGCATGTGATGTCAAACAGCAGCAGGTGCTAGGTGAGAGGACCGTCACCTCTCCAGGGGCAGGTGATCTGCTGGGTAATAGTTGCCACGAGGAGATGACTCCTTAGAGTAAAATTGCACATTATCAAGTCTTTACATTATGTAGGAACAGTTTAAAATCCTTAATGGCCTTGATAGCAGATCTATTAGTAACACAGACTGTGACTGTGAGTCTCTGGTTCATGGCACTTGAGTGGCTTCATAAAGAACCCTTTTTGGTTGTTCATTACGGTGTAATGTTCCATTACAAAAAATTATTGGAACGTTATGAAAGTACACCCCCTCGTTGTTTCTTTGATGGATCTTGATTGTGAAGTGCACAGCATAATTAAATAATAGAATTTCAGTTTGAAAAGTCCTGCTGGGACTTATTGTGGAGTTTAATATTGGTCCAAATATTGGTTTGTTTTTTTCTTCTTGTGAATAAGTATAGAAATAGTATCACCTTCAAAGCTGTATCACTGCATATACATAGCCTTAATAATATTTAGAGGATGAATTTTCAAAAATAAAATCAACATTCATAAACATTCATAGTGTTTCATAATGTCTATGTTTTCGGTAATACAATTCACCATGTCACTATTATTTCCTTTTACAAATTGATACATTTTTCTTCTCTTTTTTTTTCTTTATTTATCCATGTACATTTTCTCCTTTCCCTTATTATGTTTAGTTGAAGGTTGTAAACAGTCGTCCCAGTTGTTGTGTTTTTTTTAGTAGTTAGTGTCTGTTATTTGATTATTTGTTTTGTGTGGGACCCCCTCGAAAATGAGTTGGTTTATCCCATTTGAAAAAATACATTTCACAATCAAATAATAACTTTTCCATTGGTGTAAATTCACCTGAAACTAAGATTTGCTGTGTTGCCTTGTTAAAGAACGAACCATTCATATCTATAATAGGAGCGAATCCTCCTCAACAGGGTTGTTGCATGTTGCTCCGCCATGTTTCTAATTGCTAGTGGCAGAGTTAGCAACATGGCTTCAGCTATCAGTCGAATGCCCAAAACAAGAATTCAAACCAGGAACCCTGATCTCAATGCTATGATAAAGGCAGCGGCAAAGATTCAGTTAAACCTTTTTTTGTGCCTTTGTGAGCGTGCAAAGTGTCACCCTCGTTGGCAAAAAGAATTGCATTGAAACTGAACCAGATGATTTCATGATTCTATAGTTATGACATGCTGTGACCAACATTTAATTCATAATGAAAAGGTAAAAAAAATAAACTTACCTAAAGTATACATTTTTGTGTGACAGAGGAAGTGTGACCCTATCTCTGCCCGTCAGGCTCGCGACCACATTGTCCTCCGTGTTGATGATGCAGAGATAATTTCCTCAAGACCTAAAGAAGTAGATGGCAGTTTATATTTTTAGGCACAATCCTGTTATCTGTTCAATATCTCACTGAATTTGTAATCATTAGCAGCTGCATCCTTCTGTGCTGTAGTCACCTGTTTTAGAACTTGACAGTTCAGCAGTTCAGGTAAAAAAATAAAATAAATTTAGGTCACATAGAATTGTAAATTTTAAAGAAAACTGGAAAAAAAAGACATAAGCAAAGCCTTGGAAGTTAATGTTAACAATGGCCAAACACCCGTTTTTTGTAAATGACCTGAGTAACAACACTGTCACAAGCTTATTATGTGGATGGAATATTATGATGACTCATTACACAATATCAATGTCAAAACTAAATGGAGAAATGGAGGTATAAAAATTTGTGCCCACAATACTGAGTTGAGTTGAGTGAGTTTTAAAAGTCCTAAATAGTTTTGAAATCGGGTGGCATGACACACATCACATGATCTCACGGGAAGCCGACGTAAACAAAATAGAGACTGCAGTGTGACAGCTTGTTCCAACGTAAGTAATTCTTGCAGTGAGTAAGAATGGTTTGGGTGATCTGTTCAACATGGGTTTTTGATTTGTCATTGAAAACTCTAGGTAAAAGTCGGCCTACATGTCAGTGAACATTGTCCTCAAGGGCTAGACTGTAAACCAAATCTTGGCAATAATCTGAGCCTAACATCAGCACAGACCAAGGTCTACCCTCTCAGATTGTTGAGGGGAGGAATCAGGGATAAATCAGCCAACACTGTCGTCTGATTCCTGCCTGAGAGAAAGACAGTTCTAGGAGATCTATGACTCATTTATGTCTCAAATTACCAAGTTAACATGACAATTGATTTTCATTTAATTAAAGAGACCAAGAAAACCTTGTTGGTGCTTCAGATAACCAATTAGGCCCTGGTTAGGTGCAGAAATATATATTTTACTCAAGTGTATCCATGGTTTTTGAAATAGAAAATCAGCTGTGGTGGTGAGGTGGAGGAGAGCAGGGACACAATGCTTGGTGATTGAATAAGTGATTAGACCTCAGGTTTACACAAAGGCTCCTCAGTTGCAGTAATGGCTGCCTATTAGGACTCAGTTTTCTAATTTGACTTTCACATGCATATTTAAGTGACGATAAGCAACTAGAAGACCGTGTGCCAGCCAATACAATGCAAGGCTCAGTTTGTGTGGCAAATAATGCTCTTGACCTTTAACTGATGAATAATACCCTGAGAAACAGAATGTAATTATCCAATGCATTACAGTTGGTTCAAAAGGTAGCCACCAGCTGAATAAGCTTTAGCCATGTGAATCCATCGGAGGCATTTACTTGTAAACGATACATCTGTTATTTGGGGCATGGCTCTGTGGTATTGAATACAGTTCGATGATTTTTGAATTTTGCTAAATTTAAAACCACAAGGCATCACTAATGAGGAAATAGGAACAAAAGCCAAACATGAGAGAGTGTGTGGGTTTTATCCATCAGAAATTAAAAAGAGAGTGTTTGTTTAGAGCTCCCATCCGGATCACTGAGCATTTAGTCTAGCCATCAGATGAGAAGCCAGAGTAAACATCGCACTCAGTTGCTGTGCAGACTCAAAGGACGCCCAGTTTTGCTAATGCTTGTGCCACCACTGCAATTGGACACACTGCATTAATTTAAGGTTGCTCAGTCTCCCTTAAGTCAGACCGCTGAGATATGAAGCATGTGACAGGGTCTGAAAATTATGTGTTGAAATGAAGAAACCTATAACTGAGCAGAAAAGTAATTACATCCATGCAATCATTTAACCGACCAGAACATGGAGGCTCACTTGCTCCAGGCTCTACCTTCTGTAATTTCATAAGTATTTAGGAATGCATTTAAGACTTCAATTTAATTTCTGCATTGAGAAACAAAGCATGCTAGGTTATAATTTATCTTTCTGACATGCCCTTTTTTAAATTGGACTAAATCAAATATGCTTTAGGGTGGCGACAGAATAGTTCTATGGGAAATGTTTTTAAGCTCTCAGCGTAGAAACCGCATGTAACAGGTAATGTGGTTAAATATTCTAATTGCGTTACCTTCCTCCTGTGCTGCTATTCTTCATTCTTTCTTCATAATTTGGAGAATGAAAATAAAGTTTGTCTTGTGCTGGCTCCCTAAACCTCACTTCATAAACAACTGCTTTATCAACAGGTTCTCTAAGCAATTATGTATTTTTGCAGATGACAATATTAATAGAAATGTGAGTCTAGTGTGCACATAAATGCAACTAACGAAACAAACTTTTATTACCTCACAGAGAAAGATGTTACAAACTTTGTCAAAAAGTTGTCTTGTAAACGGCTCAATTATGTGTTTAAAGGTAATTATTGATACAATTGGAGAGCATTGCTATAATTACTCAGGGACTAATAGAAAATGATAAAAAAAAAATATATTTCTCAGCATATTAACTAAGTGCTGTAGAAAAGCGTGCTCCATCATGTTTCTGTTGACTCGTCTCTTTTGTTTTTATCCGTACACATTGTCCTTGTTTCACCTGCTCGGGTTTTCCTTTGTTCACATCACAATGACTTGGTAAGAGTGCTCCAACAGTGGGTACTTACTACATCTCTGGCCTTCATGTCTTGAAATAAATACCCTGTGATAGCGTAAATATAATGCTCCACATGTGGATTATTTCTCTGCATGTGCATGGTCTAAACTGAGCTGTGTGGATGTAAACACAGTAGCTACATTTTACATTATAATGGAGAAAATAGCATTGCTCAAGGCTCACTTGCTAAAGCTTAGCATGGTAGCCTCTGACTCCAGGGTAATTTACTGAATGTCTAGAG
The DNA here is from genome assembly GCF_024713975.1 of Paralichthys olivaceus. Classification (NCBI taxonomy): domain Eukaryota; kingdom Metazoa; phylum Chordata; class Actinopteri; order Pleuronectiformes; family Paralichthyidae; genus Paralichthys; species Paralichthys olivaceus. The sequence goes on from NC_091103.1 coordinate 18,641,136, forward strand.
GCAAAGCTGCCTTTAAAATCACATAGTTCAATGCTTATGTATTAAGTTTTAGATTTATGTAGCTTTCAGAACAAAAGCAAAAAGCATATTTATTTGTGTGCATTTCTTTTGTAGAATTTGGATGATTTCATGTGGGTTAGCCACTTTTACATCACCTTTCAATCTCTGTAATTCAAAATAAATGTATTGAACTTCTTAGTGTGACAAAGTACTCACCACGTGTTCACATCACATTCAGTTTCCTCCGTTACAACATTGTTGAATTGTTAGTGGCTGTGTTCAGATTTACCGGCAAGGTGCCGGCCTGTTGTTTGGGGTGGGGCCGCCCAACATTTCCTGGTTTTGAGGGATTGGTGATGATGTCACTGGGCTAAACCAAATGGAGGGGTAATCCTTTTTTTTTTTAAATTCAAGCATTTAGCAGATGTGTTTTAGGATTAGTTACATTGTGTAGTCAGCTACCATTTAGAAATATAAATGAGCTTCTAACGTAGTATAAGAACGTTTTTTTCTTTGTATTAGGAGTACTGCTAAGTTCAACCTGCTTTGTTGTGGTTCAGGCTGAGTAAGTTCATGTGTGAATTGAACCCCCTGCATAAATAGATGGAGTTTTTCTGCATTCGAAACAACTCGGATGTCAGAATTGCACATGAAAAAGTGCAATGGAACATGATATAAAGTCACAGTTCTGACTTGTGAACCCTGGGAAGTTTGATCTTCCCCCGACTTTACGGAGAAGCAGTTGTCTGACATCACACAACAATGGCAGCGCTCATGGAGACGTAGATACTGTAGCGCTGAGGCCCGTCAACCTTCTGTCTGACTCTTGTTTCCTCGTTTGTGAAATTAATGTGGGCGTGTTCTATTGCTCTTATGTATTGCAATGTGTTTCCAAGTATAAAATGTATAATAATAAATAACCCCTCCCCTGCTTTGTTTATGTATGAAAGGAGGCTGCACTGGTCACAGTTGAATTATCTCATCACGAGCCAAATAACCATCAGCTTCTCATGATCAGCCATGTTTGTTTATGTTTGAAGCCTTGCTTGGAAGTTGGAAGATGGAAACTTCAAGTCAGAATATCCTACGTCAGAGTTGTCTGGAACGCAGCGTTAGTCCAACCATGGAGGACCAGTAGAGCGGTGCTGCTAACAGCATGCAGTGTCTATTTGGATTCTTAAAGGTTGATTTCCTGAGTTGTTTTCCCAGTAATTTGTTTTGTTGTTTCGTCTGAGTTACACATGTGATGAAGAGCAGTGTAACAAGAATCCTGCTGAGTCTGCCTGTCTACCATCTTCATTTGCCTTCAAGCCAAACTATGCTGCACTGAGAGAGAGAGGATCAGGCACATTTTGTAGAGCTCGTGTTTTCATTGCACTCTAGGGATTTTTCATAGAGGAGTTTATACATAAAAAGACATGAAATTAAGTTTTAATATTTCATTAATTTGTTGTACAACATGGCTAAGAAGGCTACCTTATATTACAAACCCCTTTTTCTTACTTAAAGATGTCCTAACGTTTCCATTTTCTGGAATCTGTATTGATGAGCCAACACCTTAGTAAGTTTAGACTTAAATCTTGAATCATAACTCTTGCTCAAAGCTAACTTACTAAAAGCTAACTGCCTAGCTTTTCTGAGTGTCCTTTGACTAGTGTAATTCACAGGATTTTATTTACCTTTAATTCACAATGTAGACATAATAAATGTAGAATAATTCATAAGTAGTTTGTTCATAAGTTTGTCCAAATAACAGTCAAAGAACATTGTCTGTAGATGCTGCAGTCTTTTAATCATCTTATCGAAGAGCATTTGAAAGTATACAAGTACACAAAGCATATTTTTGTTAGATTTCGTAAAGATTTCTGAGAATAACTGATTATTATTGTAAAGTTTTACAAGTTGAAAATCTTTATAACTATTTAACTTCTTTTTACCTCTGCAAAGGTTGTGTTTTCACCTGTGTCAATTTGTTACCTCTGCCAAGTTTATCACCAGGATTATGCAAAAACGACAAAACAGGTATCTGAAATTTGGTGAAAGGATGGGCCCACTGAAAATGGAATTTGATGCAGCTTCATTGAATTTAAGGGGTCTCCTGGGCCTTGGTTGAGGTGTGCCCTCCACTGAGTGCTATTTTAGTTTGTAAAGCCGTGCAGTGTGTTCCTATCTGTAATTCCTAATTCAAAAGGGAATGACTGCAGCGGTTACAGAGCATGGAACAGATAATTTTTTTAACTTATCCACATCTTTCAAAAATTAAATTGAATTTAAGTTCAAGCTCATTCAAGCTGATGAACTTCTTCCCATGATGCCTTTCTTTCCCTGTGTTTTAATTCAATGCCAATTTAATTAGAAAATGTAACTTTTAATTACCTATCTAATTAATTTAATAAGTGAAAAAAAAAGACTCAGACTGACAAATTACTCAGGTGGCAGCTAGTGTTCCTTCAGCATCTCAGCAGCTCTCTTCAAGGCTGTGTACCGACATTTTTTTTTAGACTATAACAGGCTGTCCCACAAATATAGAACACTTTCATATGCTGACAACAGAAACACACACGAAACATAAGTGGAAAAGCATCTGTAGAAGAACTGTTGTGTATCAGTAGGAGACTGGATGACTAAATAAAGAAGCTGGATAACTAAATAAACTTGTAGTGCAACAATAGCAGTTTTATGGATATCTCAAAAAGATAATCACCAACAGCTATCTGAGTGTTTCAAATTAAAAATCTACTTAAATGGAAATGAATTATGCATCAACAATACTAAATATGATGGAGAGATTACATACAAGCGAAGCAGAATAAAAGATAAGATGAGAAGATTGGGAAATACTCAGCTTGCTTATTGTATCTAGGTGGTGGCTATGAAGCGGAACATCAATGTAAATTTGGCAAAAGAACACTTTGCTTCTGCAGAGAGGATTCACCTTGAGATTTGGTCAAAGGAAACTTCAGAGGATGCTGCTTGAAGCTTCGGCTCGGCAGATAATTACAGATTTCCTGTCTGAGACACTTAACCTTTATTTATTCCATTTTTGGTGTGGGGGGGGGTAATATCTTTTTTCTAATTAATCACACCTAAAACTTGCACATCAACTCCCAGTGCAGAGTTTCTCCCTCTGGTAAATATCAATCTCTGATTAAATATCAGAGTATTAAACATCAAGCAGCAACATAACTGACATTAGAGCCTATAGAGCTGTTCGCAGCGTCTTTCAGCTCTGGATTTAATCACCTCACAAACACAAGTCCCTTCTCTTCTCTCTGACACTGTCATACAGGATTAACAAACTGGTTGTGTGTCGTTTAATTAATGTAGATTTCTCTGGGTCAAACTGTAGTAGTCGGAGATAAGTGTGTTGTGGTTTTCACAGGCTTCAGGTGCTTGTCCTTCATCATTGTTTGAAATAACTAGCTCATCAGTTTCATGTATCTTTTCCCCCCGACATTAATACTATTACAAGCACAGAAGTCAGGTGGTGTTTTCTGCAAAGCTCTTGCCATTGCTTGACTTTGTTGGACTGGCACCGTTTTAATGCTTTTTAACGTCTCACCTTACAACGCCATGCTGTCCTTGCAATACAAAACACTAAATCACATGTTACTGGAGGGTTTAGTGACATTTAGTGCTTGAATATAAACTGTGGTTTTCTCATCTTCATTTAGCCATTCTACAATTTAACAGCACTTTGCAACTTGACAAAATTTCTGTTCAGTTGGATGTCTTTGGGTGAGTCACTTTCTCAGCGGGTGTTGTCACTATATAGCAAACTGAATGACTTACTGTGGTCAGTCAATGTCTCTCTCAGAATGATTTTCTCCAACAGTTTTCCGACTGTTATATTAAATGTTCATATTCAAAGGAATGGGAAAGTGGTCTTAGACTTGTCGACTAATGTCTGGTATCGGTACATCTACTTGTACCAAAGGGTTATTTCAGAAGTTGCTAATCCAAATAATTATCACAAATATCCACATATTGAATCAACAAATAAATACACAAAGTGTTTGCAATTTTGTGAAATCTAGAAGTAATATGTGGATGGCAGCTCAAAGGAAGCTAACACTAATGTGGTTGCCATGGGTAGCTAGAAGTATTGATAAACAGTTATCTCAAATGGTTAAATAAATGCATGGGTTAACACATTTAAAAGCTTTAAAAAGTCGTAGCAGTCTAAGCCAATAGATAAATTGTTGAAATAGCTAAAAGTCATCAACAAACTATTGATCAAATATTTTGTAAAGTAATGGGTGAACAGTGGTACAGTTTTCTAAAAGTAAATAATAAATCATTAAAAGAGTTAGCTATGAGTAATGAATGATCAGTTGTGAAATGGAAGGAGGCTAATGATATAATGGTCCAAATAGCTATAGCTAAAAGTAACAGATGAAAAGTTGAAATATAGCTAAAAGAAATAAATGAATGATTCAAATTAGCTATCAATATGTTAATGATCTTGATTAAAATATTTATCTAAAAGTAATTGATAAACAGTTGTTGTTAGTTAATAGCTGACTTTGTTGACAGTTTAATAGCTCAAAGAAGTATGATTAGTAGGAAGCTGAAATAGCTAAAACAATGAAAAGAATGAAAGAAATTGTAACAACATCCACTTTTATTCGAAAAATGGTATTAAATAACATCCAATATAAATGTATTTAAATAAAAACATTTTGAAAACGATGGGTGATGTCGATAAAGCTTTGTCTTCAATCTGTGAGGGTATGTGTGAACAAAAAAGATAAACAAATGCTCTACATAATTTCAAATAGACCACTTCACATTTTTTTTCATTGCTGTTTCCATAACCTTTGACAAAATAACCAGTGCAGTCTATTTTCTGATAGACACACAGTGTTGTGATGCTATGATAATTTTCTGTACTGTACAATGTGATGTAATGATTATAAATTAATATTTTGATTTCAAAAAATGTTTTGTTAACAGAACTATTAAATCTATTGAGTTGCTCTGTGAAAGGATAGAATGTGCGTTGAAAAGTAATTGAGAATTATATCTGGAGTATTTGTGCGAAACAGGAGCAACCGCCTGTTGCATTCGCCGTTGTTCAGCCACTATTTATTCCCACATCATTTAATTATACCTCAGCCAAGCCAAGTGCTACATGCCATCAATCTCAATCAATCAATTAACCAGCTAAACAAGCCATGCTCAGACATTCGTTCACTCTCAATTTCCCCATTGTGCTAATTACACTTAAACATGTCATTCCAAATTAAAGTTGAGCATTTAAATGGAATTAGTAGCATCTAAATGAAACATCACACTGCTGCATTCATGTATTCATGATAGGCACAGCCAAACAGCAAATGCTTGTGGCTGTTTTTAATTTCAGGAGTTCAACCTTAAAAAAAATGAATATAGAGAAAATCCCATAATCTGCCGTATTTCAAAAAAATCTGGTATCTAATGTTCCTTGAGGGAAGCATTATATTTCAATAATTGTATGAGTAAGGGAGCAAAGTGGCTGGTTTCTAAGGTTAAACTATTCCCATTAAAGTTTGAGTAATGTTATTGACCTTTACCTGGGATGGATCACTTAAAGTAATGGGAAATTGTGGCACTGACAGAATTATGATGACAGAATAGCTTATGGTTATGAATAACGTCCTCGAAATGCCTATCAATTTGTCAAATCACTAACATCCACGTGTTCAGTCGGAAACCTCAACACGGGCCCCAGAGCTTGTCACTGTCAGTCATTTTGTCTGAAACATTTCTCGACTCTGTCTTTACCACACTGCATGTGTCAGTCACTGATGGGAACCTCAGATTGCTGCTGCTGCTGCTGCTCACTCACATCAAATCCACATCGGTACAGTATTTCACCACAACGCAAGATCTACTTTTTCTTTGTAAGTTTGACAAGTATCAGCAGCTCAGGAGGAAGTGAACAGGTCCAATCCAGCTGACATATTCAGCACATTGGACAGGTGGGGTGACAACAAATACAAACAAACAAATGATGCTGTTCTCAAGCAGGACAGGAATACAAAGTGAAACCACGCTTTTGATCAAGTCACAACAGCACACCGCTTTAAACATTGATATCTTTTTATTAAGACAAGTACTCTTCTTTTTTTTTTTTCTTTTGTAAAAATGTTGGTGTTAACCAATACAAAATATGCATGGCCATATGAGAAACATCCTCTTCACTACACAAAAGAAAAATGTTGCCTGGGTACAGAGAGAAATTTAAGATTCAACAACAAAAACAACCATCTGGGGGTAATAAACAACCAAAGCACCCCTCTCCCTCCCTCCCCAGGCTTTGATGACATGAGTTTCATCCAAATATCCAAGACATGTTACAGATCATTCATAAAACTTCATGTCACAGTAAATACGCCATCTTTTCATCTATGAAACTTTATGTATGACTGAATGCAAACAGATGCTTAACACATCCTAGAATTACTAATTAACCAATACTATATGAGCAAAGAAGTTTTCATGAACATTCGTTGACACTGACTGTACATAGTTTTTGTTTGCTTAACAAATCTAGTTTTCTGTCTTTGTGAACTAAGTCTATGCAAAATAAAACATTAACGTTTACTGTAACAGTGCACCATATTAAGAACACATAAACATGTACAACTGAGAAAAACATGTACACCTTGTGATTTCGTCACTTTTTGAGTAGCTGTGGTACTACAGTATATACTTGGGGCCTTAAATTTGCATTCTACCTGAGATGCAAAAAACACAACTGTTAATACTCATGAACCTGAGAGAGTGAAAACAAACATACTCAATTTAAAAAAAAAATCAAAAATTGGATTAGAATGATGCCTCTGAAAATCTTTCAATGTTCCCCAGTTAAAAGCAGCTGTCACTTCATAACCATTTAAGATAAATAACAAATCCCAAAATAAAATTTGTCATTCACATTACTGTTTCCATGACACCAAAACTCCAATATCCACCAAAATATACTTTTATTGTTGCTTATTACAGCTTTTAGTACTGTATCCCTCTCTGGTAATACTAGCAAGCCTTGTCCGTTAAGATTTAATCCAAATAAAAAAACTAATGAAGTGAAGTAGAGAAAATGACTAATGCCAAATTGAAATTGTTTTGTGATCACTAATTTAGACAATAAATACTATGTCCTGGCATACGATATTCGAGTTACTGGAAGCTGCCTTACCACCCCAATAAACAAAAAATAAATATATTTTTTATAAAGATAAAACTCATTCCAGCTTATTTTTTTCTTTTTACTCCATATAGTATTTTTGATGGAAGTCAATGGTGCGTTAATATAGACACCGTGGATGAGTATTGGCCCTGTAAGTTAAAAAGAACAGAAACATACAAGATATACTGTGAGAGTATTCATGAGGATACTGTATGATACTAACCATATGCCTCAAAATCAAAGAAGGCACTAAATTATGTCCTTCAGTCTTTTCATTTAGAATGATACGTATCAAGAGGTGGGTTTAAGGCAGTGGTTATCCTTTTTCATAATACATGTACAGATTTTCTTGATTCAGGCAATACAATGAAATCACACACTAATTACCAAACAGGTTTTACTCTTCTAGTTTTCACAGAGTCAGAGGCATGAATGCGTCTCTTGTCTGCCAGCTTGGATGTTCAGATTTAAGCAAAAAGAAAAGAGGAAATATGTTACAGCAGACGGCTCCTCTGTGAGGGTTTTCAACTGCGGGATGACAGTAAGGAAATGATCCTTTCCAAACCAAGTCTAAAGCTCTACACAAATCTCTGATAACTTGTAAAGGCCAAGAGCTCTCACAAGTTTTCCAAACCTAAAGGTAAAATGTCCTTACAGATAGCAAGGTAATGTCACTGATTCATGTTTGCAATGACTGAACCTCTTTTTACTCAGGTTGAAACCTAACCCATGGCTGAAAAAAAATCTTATAGCATGAAAGATTCAACTGTGGATATATGCGGAAATACCTTGATACCTTACACATCATCTGAAAGGATATGTCATTGAAAGGTTGACACACTTGCCTCCATTTAACATAATGCAATCAAATAAAAGAGATGAACCATTGGAAAATAAAATAAACCAAAGTCCTTGTAACATTTCATGCTGTGTTATCTGATAAAAATAAATCATTTAGGGAGGAGCACTCTGCAAAGTGGACCCTCAGCCTTTGCTGTATACAAAGTCATTTTCATTGTATACATGGACATTGGAATAATTATTTTATTCAGTCAGGGTCGACCATGTGGGTGGTATTAAAATGTGAAAATAGAACCAGAAGCAAGCACAGCAGGCCGTACTAATATCTAGTAGGCTATATAGCACATTTAATCTTTATTTATTTTTTGATTCTATGATTAATGCAGCAGGACTGGTGTCTCTTACAGGCAACACAGAGTATCTGACCCTGCAGCCAAAATCATGTCTGCCAACAGACAAGACATTTTTTTGGCTCTAATTATTAGAGTAATGTTTTCTGCCATGTTTTTGGTCCACCCATCCCATGGATGAAAAACAATTTTGATGAAAATAGTCACTGAATGTAATCGAGATCAGGATTTTGAAGAAAAAAACATTTTGGGAAATATACTTTTTTGATAAGAGCAGGGAGAGGAGATTGATAACCACTGTCATGTCTGTAGGGTAATGATGCTAGCTTAGCTAAGCACAAAGACGAAACAGCTAGCCTAGCTCAATCCAAGCGCAACAAATCCACTTACGAGCTCCCCTAGAACTAATTTTATCTTGTTTATTAAACTTGTATAAAACCAAAGTTTCAAAATGACTAACAATTTGAAGTTTAGTTCAGTTTTATGGTGGGTTATTGCATTTTTATTTAGTATTGGAAGCTAAGCTAATTAGCTGTTGGCTGCAGTTTCATTGGCCGACTGCAACAGCCTATTGGAAACATTAGTGAATGTTATCAGCAAAAAAAAAAAATCCTGATGAATAAACATCTCTGATTTTCTCTATAGAAATTTTAATTCCATTTATGGTACATCACAGCTGTCAGAAGCATTTAGACTGTACTCCACAACACCCTAAACAAACGCTAAACTGACCTCACACCTAATTTTTCTTGAATCCAGCGAGGGACCGGTTGTACTTTGCCATTTTGTGTGAAATGATACTTAACAGCACTCCTACTTCACTGTCAGGAACAAATACATCCTAAAATAACCATGATTACTTACAACTGTTATATTAGTAATCAACACGGTGAACTTGAAGACCTTGTGTCCTCACTCTGACCCAGTGAGGAGAAACGTGTTGACACTGTCTTCTAGTTAATGAACTCTGGAGATTACTCAACAGAGAGAAGAAGGTGTGGATGAGCTGGCTCCTCAGATCTGGGTACATGAGCTAAACGCCAGCTGCAGCACACACAGACAAACACCAGGCCCATTTAATCTCCTCCGAAAGCCAAATGCAACAAAGGATCAGGTGGAGATACAAGGAGAGAAAATCCAATCCAACAAGCATGTGACAGGGAAAATAACCAACAAAATAAACCAAAGAAATAGAACAAGGCACAAAATTGTCTGTAAAATAATTGAACTGTACAGAACAGGCCCCGGCAGTCCAGGAAGGGTCGGATAGGAGACTCATCAACGCCTCTTATTACCACTTGGCCCCGGCAGTCCTACTTCCCACTTTTTCCTTCTTCTCCTCCTCTTTAAATCTCACCCTCTCTGCCCTCAAGCCGTCTCGTAACCAATCAGAGTTAGACATAATGCTCCTACAGCACCACCATCACCACCACCATCACCAGCAGCATTCCCACCCGTCTCTCCTGGCCCGTCCAGTTTAGATATAGTACTCCTTCTTCTCATCTGTGTTGTTGTGTCCCCCTTCCGCATTGATGATGGCCGTGTCCGCGTCGGCCGCGTCGTCCGCCCCTTTGGCTTCATGCGTGAAGTAAGTTCCTGCAAAAGAGCGCAGACAAATTATCCACCACACCTCCTCCGCCTCCTCATCCTCATGTGCACTTCAATCCCATCTCGCTCCACTTGCAACAAAAAACACTTGAACTCTGAGATGTGTTCATGATCAAGTATGATTGCGCGGCCAGTGCTTTACCTTTGTGTCTGGCAAAGTATCGACCAAGAACAATGAGCGCACAGAGGATGGCAAACATCACCACGGCAACCACTCCTCCAATGACAGCATGGTCAATTTTCTGCGGTGCCCCCTCACCGGCTCTGGAGTCTGAAAACAGGACAATAACCGTAAATAATTTTATGATCAGAAAACCCTCTCAGCCAGTCACAGGGCTACAGTAGTAAAGAATCACACAGACATGGAGTTTACTCGAAGCTGTGGCCATTTCCATCTTTAGGCTGCAAAATAAAGTATTTCGTTTGTTCTAAATCCACCTGAGAGCACATATATAAATTAACACGCCATAGCTTTTTTGTTGTGTTGTAAAAATGAGTAAAAATTAACTTTTGTTATTTTACAAGTAACAATTCGAAGAATATTTATATGCCACAGTCTTTGTGCTAAGGTAAGCTAAGCTAATTAGCCAGTAACATGAACAGTTATAAACCAGACAAACATGTAGAAGGCAGCTCTGCCCGAGTCCCTTGAGGAAGTGGTGCTGAAAAATGTTTTAAGAAGGTTATTTCACCATGAAACAGTCGACACCGTCTGCAATTTCACTGAGAGTTCACACACTGTAAAATACATTGTGATTTAAGAGGCCATTTCTGGAAGTTATAGAGCTCAATCACCAGAAATAGACACGAGTTTGGAAATAAATTGGCACCTGGAGTCCCCAAGCAGAGAAATACGTGGCTGCCTCAGGTGTCAGAGAGTATCACTGTCTAGAATTTAGCCAGATTTATCAGAGCACCACAGAAGAACAGTAAAACAATTTTTTGAGGCTTTTAAATTTCCAGTCTCAGAATAGTTCGGAGGCATTCATCAATAGTCTATATCTGTGCACATTTGCACTGATGGAGAAGTGGCTGGTGAGGGAAGGGCTGCACTGTTCTTTGCTGCATGAGAGAGCAGCTCAATTTTCCATCACTCACTAGTCATGCTCCGAACTTGAATGATTTTGATAAAAGACGAGTGGAGAGTGCAGAATTTCTCAACATGGCAACGTAAGTGGAGTCGAGGAGCTTAGTGACACATTCACATCTCAACCTTTTGAACGACACCTTTTTTAAGTTGAATTCAATTATCAGAAGGACACGTTGGAAGTGGAATTGCGAGGAAACTAATTAACCAGGAAAGTTTTGTTTCGCTTGAGCACGCCATTAAAAATGGACTCGTCTGCACGGAGCGAGCCACGGCTGCACGCTGGTGTGTGTGGAGCAGAGACGTGTGAGGTTTGTTTACTGTAACGGCGATGTCAGATAGCACAGCCCAGTCCCGGCGGGGAGAGAACGGCTCATGCTCCATGCTAATGAACATACAGCCGCTAAATGGCCTGTGTGCAGTTCTGTCTCCTCCCATCCCTCTCAGCCTCCCCACACCTCCATGCCCTCACCTTGCTCACTGCTGTCTTCCTTTTGACACATCCACCAGGAAACATGCAGGGTCTCAGCCCCCTCCGCTCACCGAGGGAGAGTTTTATTTAGCGGGTAGAGAAATCTGGCCAGAGTAAGCACTGAGACTCTTTTCACAAAAATGTCAAAGAGAAACTAACAATCCCATAACACCTACAGTATCGACCATTATGGTTGGTTGCATATCATGTTGCGTATATAGAGTTTACCACTGAACTGGAAAAGCCACAAAAACACGGTCTCATATTTAACATAGCACATGCAAGAAATGGAACAATTACAGTGCTACTGCATGAGTGCATTATATTGTAAGGAGATTATGACACATGTTACATAACAAATGAAATGCAAAGGTCTTGTGTTGTAACATGATTTTTAACATAATGGTCATGAGGTTATATAATATAATGCTTTCTGTATGAGGATGAGAGTGATAACAATGATGATGATATTCCAGGTTTTGTTATTGCGTTTGGGAGAGTTATTTAACAGAAAATCTGCATAACAATTTGAAGGTGTTCTGTTTCTGCACTGGTTGTGAAAATATTAACATCTGAAAACAATGTGCGGTTTAACAGCGGGGGAAATCGTCTGCTCTGCACAAATACTAACTTCACACATCCAATTAACACCATAATGTGCTATCTGAGCTCTTTGCTTAATGTTTGTTAAATAATGACATTCAACAACATCACTTTTCATATTCAGTATTTCATATATGTTGACATGACACCAGACAGGAGGAGTCTCCTGAAAATAATCTATTGATGGCATTATGGGAAAATATTTTTTTATACCCATATTAAGGTCAGGATGTGTCTGCTGCATCAGTTTGACAATTATTTAAAAGGTATCACATGACAAAGATGTTATACCCAGCTCATATAATAATAACTCATATCTAACTAATAATAAGTTCAGTTAAAATCAATATTGTTTGGGGAAAAACTGTTTGGAAAATATGACCCACCATTTTTCTGTAAGTAGACTTTGATAAAAATATATAAAAAAATATATTTCTGTATATATTGATGCTTTAGTGTCCTTCATCAATTCAGACACACACACACACACACACACACACACACACACACACACACACACACACACACACACACACACACACACACACACACACACACACACACACACACAGCAGATTACTGTAAAATCTGAGCCATCACAGGATCCCAACATTGACAAAGTGGTTTAGTTTGACAGATGATAAAGAGCAGTAGTATATATTTTATAGATCTGAAAATCATTTTGCTGAACCAGGCTGGTTTGAAAACAGAGCTTCTAACAAACAAAGGGATAGTTCACCACAATAAAATAATGTCATTATTATGCTGTCATATATAAAAACCCAGATATATAACAGAGCCAGTTGATCGCCAGATTCAGGATACTGAACTGAAAATTCAGGATATTGTTTTTAAAGAAAGCCAGTGATAGGTCCACTGAAGCCGTATAACAGTAAAGGAGCCGGATTGTAAAACACAGTCCCCTGGTTCGGTTGAATCAGTGCCTCCATGAGCAGTTCTCCTGGACCTTGAATTTGAAACACGTATTTTGTCCACTCACTGTATTTGGGTGACAGAGTGAAAAGGAAGTTTTAGGCTCCAGAGGTGCAGATGCGTATCTGACCATGATCTCCTTCCTCAACAAGAGCAGGTTTTATTCACCAAATGTCATGTTTCCATTACCATCATTCCTCCCTCTTCCTGTGTTTAATTAGTTTGTCATTCGATGCTCTGACACATCCAGGGATCAAGAGTGTGATTCCCTGTGGCTGTTCATGTTCAATACTCAATACCTATGCATTCATAACACTACCAGGGGCTTAGAATTGAGAGAGCTTCCAAATGACAGACAGTGTTATTACTCTGGCCTTTGTGGCCTCACACTTGAAATAAGTAGAATTTGATTATGTCTGTAATGTAGCCAGTGTCCATACCGCCAGCGCAGCACGGTTCACGGGTCGATCGGGGAGTGCTGACATGCCCACACTGGCGTCCTGACAGGATGTGCACAGCCGTGGGGATTTAAGGGGGAATAAAGAGGATTTGCAACTGATGCTCATGTCTGCGCGGTGGTGGAAGCTGCTCCACTGAACTCCCAGTGTCACATGCTTTACAGTCGCACCTTTCTACCTCTGTACTGGAATGACTAATTGCCACTCTGGCCAGTAACGGAGCGTCCTGTCAGACTTATCTGTCAGTGCCGAGATCTGAGCTGGGAGCTTGTCACCAGACTGATTACACCGAACATAATTTTTTCAGAACTTTTTTCTTTTAATAGTTTTTCTGTTCACAGAACGAGGCCCATCACGAACATGTGCGCCCATCCCACACACACAAACACATTGCAATTTATAGACGTAATTACATGGACATAATTGAAACAATGACTCTCTTGCATTGATAGAGCAAAGCCTTCACATGCACTGAATAGCCTCTCACAGTTACCCATTCATAGACAGTAGCAGGACCATGGGGCTGAAGAATTAACTTAAGGAGCATCTTGCAGCATTGAACTGCTGACATCCGTGGCGTTTGTATTTGTTGTCGTTTGGAAAGAAGGAAATGAATGTAATGAGATGAGCACACATGGGCAATCTCTACCCAATGATTTTTCTTATTGCCATTGTAGAAGACAATCAACACAGCACAATATTGTCCTTGGTTGAATTTCAATGCCACTGCACGGCCACTAAATAGATTCTCAGAGTCCTTTGTAACAACCAAATAATACAAACACAACTGTGACATTTAACAGAGGTGCTGTTATACAAGCGAAGGTCTGACTAACTAATAATTTGGAAAATGAATGGAAATTGTGGAGTGAATTTGAACTGGGCGACTATTTATTGTGTCTTTTGAGATTTGCAAATTTCTGTGTACAAAGGCAGCTCGCACCCATCTCCACTTCACACTCCCTCTTCAACTTGTTTTTCCCCCTAAGTGGAGATCAGGGCGAGGAACAAGGTTTACAAAATAATAGAAATCCCTGCTCTGCTCCTACAGTCGCCTTAAGTAAGACGCCGCAGAAGTACACCTTATCTGCAGAGAATGAGTCTGACACAAATTGAGTTCATTCACACATAACATTGAATCTTCAAACCCATAATGTGATAAGTAGAGCTCTCATTACCATTTACAACTGCTCGATTAAAAAAAAATAAAAAATTCTGCACTAAAAAACTCTTTTAACTTCAGGGTGGGTTGGCATTGCTAACTTATTCCCTTGAGACTAATTAAAATGGACCATTCCAATATTTTCTTTCTTTAATGACCGTTTAGAAGAAAGAAAAAACTGCAGGTCAGAGAAATCTAAAAATTATGTTACTGAATCGGCGTAAACAAATGTGAGGAAAACAGTAATTAGCATTTCTAAATGATTCTTTAATACTTCCAATGAAATACTTCAAAGACAAATGATACTTGTGAGAGTTAAAACATTGCCGGTGGATGTTTATTGACTAATTATGTTGAATACTAAATGCGCTTGGAGCAGTCTTTGTTGAAGTCAATAGTGTACATGGAGTTGATGCGCGAATCCCAAGACTTAACAGCAGTGGAAACCTGCCAACACCTAACATATACCAGAGCGGAAGGAGGAAAACAGCAAACAGAACATGTATGAAAACTTGCCAGAGATGGATTCCTAAAACACCATCTGATGCTAAATCACACGATTTAACTCACACTAGGCAAAGAAATCCCACGTTTGTCAGAACAAAGGCGTCAAAATAACCCTGAAGTGATGCATGTATTCTGTGCACCGCATGTTAAAGGCATAAGGATGGGCAAATCCCTGACAGCTTCATCAAAGCAAGCAATAAAAAACTTAATTATGGTTGGTAGTATTATAAAGTCTGATGGGTGCAGTATGTAGGCCTGACTCAGGTTCATGTGTAGTGTGATGTTTGCTTGCGAAGCCATTATTGGTTGTTATTTTACACCGAAGTGCGATCCATAAACCAGAATAATGTTGAGCTCAGAGAACTAAAGTCTCTCTCTCTAGTTTTGATGACCACTCAACGCTCTCTACAGTACAAGTTTGCTATTCACCCATACACATACATACAGTGCATCTATGTGCAGCACTTCATCACACATCAGGCAATTTGGGGTTTGAAATCCTGCCCAAGGACACTTCAGCAATATTAAACTGTTATGTAATTCTGTATTGTACATGGTTTTTTGTTTACAGTAACATATAATTCTTGATAGGTAATTGTTGTTTTTGTGTTTTTTGTATGAAGAGAGCTGTGATTTACTCTTATTTTTGACTGATTTGCACTTTAAAGATTAAATTAACTTGAAAATCATAGCACAGAGATCATTATTTAAGAATCTGCAGGTATTAATTTCAGGTTACAAAACAACCAAATACAACACAAACTGTAAAAATGAGGAGAAAAATAGGAGACAGGATTTTTATAAGTGACAGGGACAGTGCAAATTTTCGCCCATAACTTTAGTTTATTTAGCTGAGGTTCAAACACCAGTTAACCTTGGATTGTTGATCTATGATTCTTTTCATTTAAGTCTACAACATTATTCCTTGTTCCATGTCTTTTACTCTGGCTCTTCTCAAAAAGTCGGGGGAGGGGGGTTACTGAAGGCTTAGCTGGGATATGATGTCCCTACATTGCATTGAATTGGATCATCTCTGAGCATCTGACGAGCTGGAGCATTATTGCCACAGACTCCCTTTATTCCTCCAGCGCTGGGGATTCTGGGTAAACTCAACCCTCTGCCCAAAAGAAATACAACCACTGACAAAGAACTTGTGCGGTGTGATTTTTTTCCTGTGGTGCTGTAAGCATCTACTGTCCATCTTCAACACTTATATTTCTCAGATGTCTGCGTGTTTGGATCACGCTGAGAGACGGACACATTTCTGCCAATTTTTTCTTGATGCAAGATGTCAAATAAGAGCTTTTCCTTTAGTAAATATTGGTAATTAATTATTTTACACATCCTTTACTTTCCTACTGAATTCTAGGAACCTTTCATCATGATTTCCTTCAAATTTGCTGCCATTTAGAAGTAAATAACACATTCATATAAAGATCGATTTATTTAAAAGGGAAATACAGAAAGTGTGCAATTATGTTTTATGTAAGTGAAAAAAAGTCCATACATCGACATCAGTATCCATTGGCTAAAAAGCTGAATATCTGCTAATTTGGGCATGTGGAGAAAAAAAAGACATTAAACTTTCAAAAACAAGAAAGAAATGACTTATCCGCAGGCAGGCACACTCACACACTCACGCACGCACGCACACGCACACGCACACACACACACACACACACACACACACACACACACACACACACCATTAAGGCATTTAGGCAATTGGACCTTCAACTGGCACTTCTGTGTGCATGGGTAAATAGAGAACCTTGAAAGTTAAATTGTAAAATTTTTAACAAAACCTTATTTTTGGATCAATTATGAATCAAACAGAGAGTTAACCAAATTCATAAATCCTCTTTCATGTTTTCTTTCATACAGAGGGAAAATAGCAAGCGCAATGTGGATGTGCTGCTTGTGTGGATTAGCGAATGACCACAAGCTTAATGTGTCCATTCAGTAAATTCAGTAAACATGTCGTTTGAACGTGGAGCTAAATTCTACAAACAACAAAATCTAAAACAATCTATTTCATTGAATTCCCATTAGCCGACATGGCAGTCGCTAATCTTCCCACGGTCTACATATAAAAATTTGATACAATAATAAAAGCAAGGTACAAACAACAAACACACATGCACAACAGATTGAACAAAGCATCTGATCTTGATACCACACATCCATAAATAATATCAGGAAATTATTTATTACAAGATATAAAACTAATAATAATAAAACTAAATCAATGAGTGTGGCAGATGAATGACAACTAATAATTAAATACAGTACAACTAAACACATAAATTACAATCAGTTAGTTGGTCAAATAATGATGTTGTTTTTGTGATGAATGTAAATGTAAATCTACCTTTAAAATTAGGTACACCCACACACACACACACACATATATATATATATGTAGAATCAGTTCAGTAACCTCTGATTACAGCAGAAAATCACAGCATGGTGGTGGCAGCCTATTCACACTTTGGTTATAGTTGATGAATAAGAAGTCACACTGTACACTTCCTTACTGGCGAGGGGAAAATGCTATACTGTGCTGTTATGCTGATTAAGGTAGCGCAAAGCAATCTACGGCAAGCCAGCTTAGCATTGCCCCTGTGACAGGGTATTTAGAAGAGTACTGAACTGCAAGAAAGCTCAATTACATCCTCCCAGCATGTACTGCATAAATCATGGTAAATCCTCTTTCAAGCCTGTCTTTCGGAAATTACTGGAATGTTACAGCAGAAAACACAGAGGCGGCTGCATCAGTGTTATTCCGAGGAGAGGAGCTTAGGATGGAAATGCAGAGTAATGCACAGCTCTGCAAAAGCAACTTCCTGTTTGACTGGGCCACACCCAGAGAGAGGGAGAGGGAGAGAGAGAGAGAGAGAGAGAGAGAGAGAGAGAGAGAGAGAGAGAGACAGAGAGAGAGAGAGAGAGAGAGAGACGATGCCATACTCCTGCAGCATGATCAAGGACATGCCACGGAAAACTCAGACAGGAAAAGAAGCAGGATTGAAGTCCATATCTCAAATGTGAAGAGGCAATTAAAAAAATGCAAAGGCGAGGTGTGCTGTCAGAGTGATCGCCCAGAAGAACTCACAAACAAGAGGACAGAAAAAGCTATTTTTGACTCTTGACTCCATTTTTAGTCTGAATAAAATACATAACAACACAAACAAATAGCCAATTGTTTGATGAAATAAATGTAGTAATAAATTGTATCTGAAAGCTGCCCTCATTACAATACCAGAACTCATGATGCAGTCTCACTTTGAGTTTCACACTTATTATGTGAATATTGCCACTCCATATTTTTATGAGTGCATGAATTGCAGAGCGGTCATGACAAAAGGGCCCAAACTGCCACATCTCCAAAGCAGCTATTGATAAACCGATCTATTCTTTAAGAATAGTTTTTGTATTGAAATGTCACATTCTGGCATATCCAAATGCCAACTCCCAAGGTTGCCTCGCCATCTGCGTAGCCTTAGTGGTGCTTTTGACATAATAGCAATTTTTTTAATGGTTAATATTAGAATAAAAAATTTGCCAGAGAGATGAATCAAAGTCTAGTAGTTCTTACAGAAAGTGTCAAAAGGTTACTTGGCTATAAACAGTGAATGAACCGCCTTTCATTTATTTCATATGTCTCTGAGAAAAATTGTTATTGATGTTTTTTTGGCCTCGCAAAGACGAAATGTGACTGGTATTTGTCGGAGAGATGCAAAGGGCATTATAATATGATGGATGGGCCGGTTGAGATATGGCTGCAGATGCTGATAAGATAGCAGGACAGCAAAGCGGAGGCTCTACATTTTCTCTGATCAAACATGTGACTGGATAGGGCTATGACAGGTGTCTCTGAAAGGCCTGCGTCGCCTGTCCTCAATGTCACCTATCAGCAGCACCATCTGATTAGAACTGACCATCCACAGACTGTCTTAGCCTCAGGTGCAACGCCTCTTTCTCCCCGAGCACCAGGTCATACATGCATGCAATCCCACACACACACACACACACACACACACACACACACACACACAGGATTGCTGAGAGGGACAGTAGTGGGGGCATACAGTACCTTGCGTGTTGACTGGGTTGGTGGTGGGTGTGGGCATAGTAGTGGGAGCATCTAGATGAAAAGAGTAAAAAAAATTAAGAACATGTATAAGAAATAAAGGAATACAAGAGTAGAGGAATAGACAGAGGTCATTTAAGAGGCTGCACTATAAAATCATAACATGCACATGGTTTTGCTGCTGGTGAGTTAATTTTTCAGAGTCTACAGCTGCTTTCAGACATGCACAGAACTCTGCTGTCCCTCCGTATTTTCTCTGGAGGAGGTGCATGTGTGAACGCAAATATGTGAAGAGAAGCTCCTCAGTTTCTGCAGACTTTATCCGACTGGCTTCCTAGTATAAAGTCCGTAGAAATCAAGGAGAAGTCGATGTGTGAATACAGCAGGGGATCTCTGCTGGATTCACCATGTGCGAGTGGGGGAGATGTTTGATACTTCTGATGCACAACAGACACAAAAATGAAAAAAACAAACAAAAAGAAAACAAATATCAAGATGTCAAGAGAGTTTGTGGTGAAGCTGACACTTCCTGCTGCACCCGGCTGCTCCACCCCATGCCTGAACAATGCGGAGGACTTGTTGATGTTGTGGACACATCTGTGCAGAGAACCTCTGGCTGCGTTGTGAATGTGTGAAAGACAAACTCAAGGCAAACTATCTGTTAACTAACCAAAGCCAACCCTCCGGATTTTACCCATAGTTCACGTCTAAGATTGGCTTAGGAGTCCTTGCTGGATGCTCTGTGGGGCTGCTTAAAACAATACTGATGTGCCCATCTGAACACTCAAACAGGTTTTGCTTGCTGTGATCATTCCTCCAGTTAATACTGTCCCTTAAGAGTTCCCTTCCTCAAGCAATTTCAATGTAAGTGATGGAGCTATAATGAGGCTTCAATAGTCTGAGTCATCGATCGAGTGGATGTCTTCCAAGGTTGATGTACTTTAGGGTACAAAAAATCTTTTTGTGTTAATATCACTCCACCGCAGCTCAGTACAGGAACTCCATCATGCAAACAATAATAGGAATTGGTAGAAATACTTTCTCTGGAAGCTATGCACATATTTTGAAGAAAATTTTAAAGATAAATGATATCCTGAATGCATCTCTTTAGGGTTGTTATAAAGAGGAGGAATGATTTCAGTCTGAATAAAAGTGATGGATGTCTAAATGTACACTGCTGCTACTGCTACTGTTCTATAAAAACCACCATAGTCCTGACCATGAAGGTGTCATCCAAAAACACATATCGGAATAAACAAATATGTTAATCTCATGGTACAGCAGGAAAAGTTAGTGGATCAACAAATGAATTAGGATTAATAATCTTAATCATATGGGAATCTATATATTAGTTGTTAAAATATTTCTGTCAACACCTGGCAGAGCATCAATACACCCACCTTATGCTAACATATCCAAAAATATTCAGAAAACTGGGGTTGTATCATATTTCATCACATTAAACTACTGTATTTCTTTTGTTGATATGTTTTCTAATAAACAATGAATATTAATGTGAATTCTGGATAGCTGTTGCTATTTTCCACAGTCTTCTCAATAATTAATATCAAACTAAAAATTTAACTATTCTGGTGGCCTCCCGCTGTAGCACAGCAGAGCTCCAGGCTGCATTGTCCACCCGCACTGCACTGATTAGATCTGTTGCTAACCCTCAAACAAAATCATCAGAAAGACAAAATGGAGGGCAATTCAGGTGTACCGTGGTACTGAGGAGGGCTGAAAGCTTCCTCGTCAGGGGTATATCTGCCTGGGTCTGGTGCAGAGGAGATAGCACAACCCCTTGCTGTGGGAGAGTCACAGCAGGGGAAATTAGCTGGCTGTCTCCATGCCTTTACTGTCTGCACTCCATCAAAAGAAAGCAGTGGGGGACCACACACTCCCAAACTAATGATAAAACATCAAGGACAGCATAATGTTGCCGCCGGGGATGGAGTGTATGGCGGAGGTGGTGTTGATGGAGGTAGGGGGGTATCAGGGTATCAGGAAGAGATTCTGCTCTGACAGTATTTGAAGAGGGGGGTGGGATAGATTTCTTTCCCTGTGACTGAAGGCAGTCTGATAGCTGAAATGTCAGTGTCTAGAAGAGGGAAATTGGCCATTCAGGGAAGAGGGTCTTCACAAAGGCCAGGATAGGATGTGGCACATATAATATCCAGCCGAACAAGAATTCTCCATGGGCAATTTCCAGGCTGGATGACTCTGGGCTCAGCATTATGAGGGCTGAAATATGAGTGTTTTTTGGAGGAGCCTTATTTTCAGGGAGAATTTGTATCAGTGAGGAATTTGATATGAGAAAATGTAACCATAAAGAGAAACAATGTAGGAGAAATTGTTTATCTTTGCTTGCTTAAACCTGCCTGTCAACAACAACAGGAAGATATTTTTTTTCTACTTATTTCCCTTGCTTTAACGCTCCTTTTACCTGACATGCTGCATCGTATTTCTCAAAAACACAGGGTCGTTACAATTTCTTTATCCATTTCATTCTTACTGAGACTAAATAATCTTTAGATTTAGTGTCAATAGTTGTTTCTCATTTTGCTGCTCGTTTGTGAAAAACATTGTGATGACAGCCGTTCATGAGTCCTGTCCGCTCGCATTGTGTCTAAACCCTCATAAACCACCAAATTTCCTCTGGCTTGGGATTCTTTGACTTCTTGTCCATGGAAGATTTATGGGTCAAAAAGTCAACTGTGGCTGAACTGAGGTGGTAAAAGCCACATAGTTCTCCTGCCAACAGGCAGTATGTTTGAGTTATAGCAGCAGGTCACCTTTTTGAGAGAGACAGGCCTCTGTCTGGCCAACTCTCTACCGCAAATGACCACACACTGGCCAGGGGACACAATTCACAGCCTTCTGTAGACACACCCTTGCGGACAGCAGCGCAACAAGACTCTTTATCAGGCTTTTTCAAACCAGCCGCTCACAATACATGCACCACAATGGGAGTTGATTTGACGAGGATTTACATCAGCCTCACATCTGTCTGAGCTGTCGCACAGTGAAAGGTCATTCGTCTTTTTGAAAAATGAAGAGCCCTGAAGTGGACTGTGGCAGTGGGATGGACAGATGGAGAACTGATGGACAACTGTGCTACACTTTATTCAATTCAATTCAATTCAATTTTATTTATATAGCGCCAATTCATAATTTACATTATCTCAAGGCACTTTACATTTAAAGGTCAAGACCTTAAAACGTAACGTAGAGAAACCCAACAGTTCCCACGATGAGCAAGCACAGGCGACTGTGGAGAGGAAAAACTCCCTCATTAACAGGGAGAAACCTCTGGCAGAACTAGGCTCAATGTGGGCGGTCATCTGCCTCGACCGGTTGGGGTGAGGAAAGAAAAGGAAGGGGGGAGGAAAGGAGAGATGGGTGGAAAGCGGTGGAGAGAAGAGAGAGATGAGGTGGAGAGAGAGAGACCGGGAACAATTGGGCACCATCAGTATCAGGGCTGACTATAACAATAACAATGTAGTGATCTACAGCAGGATTAGATATATTAATGAATTACTGAGTTATTGTAATTAATGATAACAATGGTGATGGTAGTCGTTGTTGTCCTGCAGTCCCAGTGCCAGAGTTATCTGAAACGAGAGAGAGAGAAGAGCCAGAGGGACTATGGGAGGACCAAGTGACACTTTGACATGATGACATGTTAAAATGAATAAATAAATAAATAAAGAGGTGTGGGGGGGCAGAGAGACAGAGAGACAGAGGGAAGTGAAGAAGTGCTCAGTGCATGATGGGAGTTCCCCCAGCAGGCTAAACCTATAGCAGCACAACTAAGGGATGGTTCAGGACTCACCTGATCCAGCCCTAACTATAGGCTTTGTCAAAGAGGAAGGTTTTTAGTTTTACTTTAAATGCTGGGACAGTGTCTGCCTCCCGAACCCAGAGTGGGAGCTGGTTCCACAGGAGAGGAGCCTGGTAGCTAAATGTTCTACCTCCTGCTCTACTCTTACAGACTCTTGGAACCACTAGAGAGCCTGTGTTTTGGGAACGAGGTGATCTACTTGGATAATAAGGTGTTATCAGCTCTTTGATATATGAGGGGGCGTGATTGTTGAGGGCTTTAAATGTGAGGAGCAGGATCTTGAATTCTATTCTAAATTTTACAGGGAGCCAATGTAAGGAAGCTAAGACAGGAGTGATATGATCTCTCCTTCTAGTTCCTGTCAGCACTCGTGCTGCAGCATTTTGGACCAACTGGAGACTTTTAACAGTCTTCATGGAGCATCCTGCTAATAGAGAGTTACAGTAATCTAATCTAGAGGTTACAAACGCGTGGACTAGTTTTTCAGCATCCTGCTTAGACAGGATGTTTCTAATTTTGTTAATATTTATCAATAATACTCACAAGAAAATAATAACTCTTGTTACAAATGACTTTGTTGCATGCAGTTGGTTGAATGAAAGACATTTTGCAGGTATGTGATGGCTTTAAAAGTTTATAATAAATAAAAAAAAGCCAGATAGAGAAAAAGTTTCATAGACAGATATGACTCTGGGGCTTGCAGGAGCTGGTAAGAACGCCGGTGGACAGTTAAGGTTGCGCTAAAAAGGTTATGATGCTAAGACCAAACTAAGTTGCAGAAACACACACTAATTAAGCCACTGCAGCAAGTGTGATTAGTCTGGGACAACAAACCCTCATCTGGACCACGACATGATTTTGTCTGGCATTAAATCCTCCACAAAAGAGGGGAGGGAGTCACAGACATAATTATACGCAGATATGAACACCTTTTACCAATCTCCTGTGTCTCATTATAGGGAACTGAAGTCATAGAGCTTCCAATGCTCGTTCACCAGAGAAACTGTGTTTGATGGAAACTGTTAAAATATGTGAATAGCAAGTTGCTAATTGAAGGAGTCATGGCCAAAGGCACAAACACTGATGATAAAGATGCTGTAGGTTGCATCCTGAACCAGAGAACATTTGCTTCCTATAGCTTTTCAATCATTCATACACATGTTATGACGCACAGGAAACACATAATTCATGATTTCTTAATAAATTATGTTATATTCCTTTAAATATCTGCCTTTGACATTACACAATCAGAGGATTCATTCGAGGAGAGGGTGTGTTAAATCTCAGTTTCAGAGGAATCTTTGCACAACAGTTTCCTCGTGAAAGCTTGAATAAGTCTGCCTTGAGTAAGCCATTCCCGGGAAGTGTCGTCCTTTTGTTTGGGACCGATCATTACTGGGCCCATCAGGGACAAGCAGATGTCATCATCTGCCTGGTAGAGCACGATGATGAATAACCATGGGGTGGCGGAGTTAGGAGAATCATAGGAAACCTATGCCAGTCGCAAAGTCACACACGTGAAATATACATATTATTTCTCTGAACAACATACAGAACTGCAGACATGGGGCACAATCATGTGAGTGTGTTCTGGGAGTTTTTATATTTTCAAGCAACTGAAGATACTGAAGATAAAAACGGGGCTTGTCCGAATTCTGTGTACCTGAGAGATTTGGATTAGTGAGGTCCTGCTGTGTACGAACAGTTTTTGAGACATTCGTTAAACCCCACATGGTTTTTCTTCCTGCATTTTACACACATCAACAACACCTATCTACTAAACCAGTCAGAAGCCAGTGCTGAGTTTTTTTCAAACTTCCAGGTGTAGAAATTCAGTCCCTGGTTATTTAAACATAATGCATCCATAACACTCCTAGTTTTCTTCTGTGATTTCTCCTGACTATTGCAGTTTTTTTTGGTCTCCTCTGCCCAAGACCTTGTCCCTCCATTATTATCCTACTGACTGCTTTCCCTATGATAAGTGTTGACATGAAAACTGTATTTCTTTTAAAAACCCACATTTTCAATAAATGCTATTAACATTCACTCATCAACTAAACAAAAAAAAATATTTTTTTGATAGAGTCCAAACTATATCACCAGCCTATAACCTGCAATCGACTGTATGGCAAAAACCTCAATGAGCCTGTTTTCAACTGCTGCTTTGTTTTTCTCCACCTAAACTCCACTCCTTGCCTGATTGTTGATTTACAACTCAACGTGTTATGTTGGTTTTAACATGAGTGCTGGTTTCAGTCACTAAATCTAACAACATCTGACAATCTGATTACTGTGTGCTACCCTACCACTGACTGTTTTCAACAGAAACATGTTTGACAATGTTTGCAAAGGATTTCATTCAATACCATTTAGCTGTTGTCTTTATTCTCTAACCAGCATGGCTCCTCACACCTGCCTGAAGCCATTAACAGCTATACTACTATGCCATAGCAGTGGGTTGTGGAGGATACCATACATGAATGTTCATAGAAAATTATGGGCATGGTGCTAAATAAAGAACAATTTTTACGATCTGAATAATGCCCACAGACTGGATGATGCACATGTGCAAACATTTAGTCATAATATGTTATTCCCCCCTAAACATATGACGTCTTTAGTCGGGAAACAAGATTGACTATACCAGGTTAAGAGTTCTAATTAAATGCATCCATTCTACACACATGATAATTACACTGAAGAAGCAGGGAGTCTGTGCAGCAGTCACCTTTTCTCCTTGTTCCATGTACGGTCTCTGGGAGACAATGTTCTCTGGACACAGGCAGAAACAAATTGAAACTTGGGAGCGAAATACAAAACACTCTTCTAAACAGCAGGGAGCAGGCGCTCCGAGGAGAGAACACTGAACTCGCCAACAATGGCTGCACCTGCAGCACATTTATTTCCCCCTCATCCTGATTCACCCTGCCAGCCACCCAAAATAGGAAATTAAGGTCCGAGGAGTGTATACTTCAATGACGTCATGTTACATGATTTCTGAATGATGAAGTCGTCCTCGGTCTCAAAACTTCAAACAGTTGCCTCCTGCTGTTCACGCTTGGGGACTCAAGTGCAAAGATGGCTGGTGCACCTTTAAATAGTCGAATTGTTTGCAAAGACATTGAGACTTTATTCAGATAATGTGCAAGTGCAGTGTGTTGTATTTTAAATACGCTATCAGTGTACCATGGGTGACATTCATGTAAGTGAAATGAAAAAGCGGCCTCACTGAATGGAGGCTGAAACCAAGGGGATCAAACCATCCACGACATTTCAAGTCTAGTCCTGGGAGAGATCGTCCCTTTATTGTCCTTTACTGGTTCGCTGCAGAACACATCAAAATTCCACCCACTTCAATATGAGTCAACAACACCAGAGTCCATCTCTTTATCATAGAAAGTAAAGGTGAATAGTCATATCCAGGAGTCAAGTCACAGTCCATTCTCTTCATGATTCGGGTTGAATTAATTGAGCTTTTATGGAATATACTGTATGTGACGATGTGATGAAGCCTAATCCTGGTCTTAGCTGGCAGTTTCCTCCTCCTTATTTCAACTGCCCTGAGTTTAGCCCCCAAAAATGATGTAATTACTGTTCCAAGGTCAGTAAAAATATTTATATATATTTTGAGCAGGACGATAACAAACTGTACAACAGTGCATGAGATTGATACTGCTGTTTGTAGTCTGATAGAGCACTAGTGTGCAAAACAAGGTGACAGCACATCACAAGAATAACGACTTGTCTAATCCCATAGAAAATGCAATATAACAATCAAAATGAAAATAAATGTAGAAGAAAATGATGTGAAAACATTGAAAATTTGTAAAATAACTGCTTAGTCTTCGTCTTAGAATGAATCTTTTGTGAGTGGAAATAAAAACGCTTTACAGCAGTACATGCAGGCCCCTTAATGTCAGCAGTGTCTAAGTATGTGACAATACAGACTGATCCATTGTCTACTCAAAAATTTTCTGCCAGGTAAAATCTCACTTTCTGGGTTTCTAACATACTAGTCCAAAATCAACAGCCACTTTATCCACACTGCGCAGTTCAAACTCATCATCGTGCATTAACAGCACAGCCGCAGTTCAAATCTTCAACATAAATTCGGAGCACTGTGGATTTGTCATCTGCAGCCACCTCCTGTGATTAAGCCCCCTGCTCCACTCAATAATGGCTTAGATCCATATATGTTTGAAATGTGAATCTGTTTATTGCACAAATGCTGCAGTAAATCCTTATCACTGCAACACAATCCCCTGACTGCCAAAGCTACAGTTGGCAGTTAAATCTATAAATCTCAATATATCAGCAATACAGGCTGAATTCTGGTGTAAAAAGAGTGATGGAGGTATTTTAACATAGAGAGATATGAAAAGTAATACCTACCATATACATAGAGGATGTAGTCATCGTAAGCCTCGCCCACCGTGTTGGACGCTACGCAGCGATAGGTGCCGTTGTATGACTTGTTGAGGTTCTCGATGTACAGATCGGAGCCGGTGACCACGGCGTGAGACGGCACATCCTCGTCCACCCTGAGCCAGTTGATCTGATGGGGACTGGAGAACACAAATACCACACATGCATCACTCAGGCGCTGTCGATCCACGCTAGAAATCTGAAATAAAGGTCAAATCTGAGATGGTCTGAGGGGGGGCAACTGGCAGGGCCTGTCTAATGATGTCCTTCATACAGCGTGCTAACAACTGTTAACAGTTAAATGGTATAATGAAATGTGAAGGTGAAGGGCATCTTGGACTGGCAGAAGGGGGATGTGGTAAATGGTAAATGGACTGCAGTTAGATTGAGCTTTTCTAGTCTTAATAACCACTCAAAGCACTTTACACTACAGGTCACATTCACCCATTCACACAGACATATGGCCATTTTATATGCTGGGCTTTTTCTTTCACACACTGAAGCCAAACTTCGCCTGAATGGAACAGCCATCAGTGGCAATTTAGGACCTTCAGCAGCTCGTCCACAGTAAAAGTACTTTACAGTTTTTGTACAAGCAGTTTACGATGACCTTAATCAAAAAATACTAGACTCATAATACTTATAGCAGAAATAGTTTTTATTCCCCATCATAGCAAGACAAATATGCTGAATTGTATTCAATGGAAGAGAATTTGGTAGTGGATTACTCCCAAACTATACAGTCAAAGTACTTTATTCTATTTTGTACTAGTAGTTTAAAATGTACTTATTCCAAAAGTATAAGAGTCATGATCTACTTATGGAAGAAGTAGTTTTTGTTTCCCATCAAAATCAGATAAACAGACTAAATTTTGTTCAATGGAAGAGCCTTTGGCAGTGGATTACTCCAAAACTACAGGATAAAAGTACTTCAAAGTACTTTTACAAGTAGCTCAAGATGTACCTATTAGTAATAAGACTCATAATCTACTTATCTACTCATCAAAGTTAAATTAAATAAAAATAAAATAGGCTGTATTTTGTTTGAGGTGAGTGGATTACCCCAAAAACAAATTAAAAGTACTTCATACTATTTGTACATATGTAAGTATAGTTTAAGATATATCAATTCCGACATAAGTGGACAAGCCACTCTACCTGCTGATATACAATATGGAATGATGTATAGGTATATGTAGTTTATCCGTGAACACTCACTGTGGTTTTCCCTCTGCGATACACGTCAAGTCTAGATTGTCACCTTCTCTGGTTAAACCCTCAGGATATGCCACCACAATCTTCACTTCTGGTTTATCTGAAAGGGGAAAAAAAGGTGAGTAGTTACAGTGTTCCAGTGTCATAAGTCATGTCGAGACAACACATTATATTTCCCATCACCTGCAGCTAAAAGAAAAGGGTGGAATGATCGTGGGCCCTGAGGTGAAAGACACAGAGAGAGACACAGACGTCTTAATGAAATGATTATGCTGAGTGTTTAGTCGACTTTCTGAGAGTCCACATTCAGCAAAATGATTTTTTCCTCTTATCAATGCTCACCAAAGATTACCAAAATGTCAAGCAATTCCAGTCAAGCTCTCTCTTTTTCCTTGAAAGGTCAGAGAAAACAGTTGTCTACCTGAAAAAAAATTAATATTCCACACAGACTACAAAAGGGTACCATAACCTTTCTTTGATGTTTAACAGTGTAAGGCAGCCGCTACTACCTCTTCAATCAATGCACCATTTAAAAAACACCTAAACATCATCTGACACCAGAGTTAAAGTTTTGACTCCCCTGTGGGGACTGTATCTTATGGTCTGCTGGGAGATTAGAATGACAGGACTGTATGATCCATAGAGAACAGTGTCAGCCAGAATAAAAACGTACAGTACATCGATGATCCAAAACAAAGAGCGTGCACCTGACACGCTCCATCAAAAAGAGTAGTCCACAAGTTTTTAGTTGTTCTCCATCTGTCAGTAGCAGTCTTTTCTCTTTGTAGGAGTTTATTATAATTGTTCTTCTCTTGTTGGGCATTCCAGTGATGGAAACCTGACACCTGGGTGAAACTGCTGATTTGGCAAGACAGCAAGGTGAGAGAGTGCATTCATGAGAAAAAACTGTGAGGTTAACTCCTCTGGTTATGATAAAGCAGTCAATCGCAGTTTTGTTCTTGGTTTAAAAACATGTTTAAAAAACCTGTGTAAATACTTGCTAATTTTGTGTCTCGTTTTGTGTCATTTTGTTTCTCCTTGTAGTAGTTATTAGTCCCATTGTGGTTGTTCTGTCTTTCCTGTGGTTCTTTGTATCTTTGTGGTCATTTTACAATCTCTGTTGTCATTTTGTGCATCAATTGGAGTTACAGTATTTTGCATGTCATTGTTGTCTTTTTGCATCTTTCACAATTCTGTTTGCTTCTCTCTCTCTTTGTAGTTGTTTTGAGTCTCTTTGTGGTAATTTCTGTCCCTTTATACTTACAATATTTTAGGTTTTTAAGTTTACAGTCATTTCAAACAGAGGCCAGTGGGACCGTGAGGAAAGCCTGACAAGACTCTGAGTTGACTAAATAACTTAAATATTATGCACCTTTGATTCATGAGAAATGTCATGTGATATAAATAGACAGCCCCATCAGATAGTAGTTAAGCTCCCAGACAAGAAACAATCTCTGGTGCCGTAAAAACAGTTTTAGGTCACTCACATAGCACTTCCAAGTGTCTTTGAGCCAGAAGGTCCTTCACAGCTGGGTGGTCAATGATGCAGTCCACTGGTACTCCATCATCCTCTTTGGTGACAGAAAATGTTACCCGGCTGCTGACGGTAAACATCCTGTCATACGTCTCCTCAACTGTTGTCTCCCCTAGAAAAGTCATCACAAGCACGAGATGGGAAAAGGTTAATGGCCAAACCGCTCAAAAAACAAATCTGAAATCCTGCAGCCAATGAGCAAACAGTATTAGCTATTAGGAGCACATTACCTGTCAAACTAGAGTGCGTTCAAACGGCATTCACATTTAATTCATGACTCGGTGATGTGGTGCCTAAATGAGACTTGGGAGGATTCAGGTGGGCCAGAGGCTTTCACTTGTGATGAGAGCAGTGAGGAGCGGCTGAGTCATATACTGTAAGCCTGATAATGAATGCCTGTGCAGCTTGAGGGCTGAGCATTGTTGGGGCTAACCCTGCAGTAATCCGCTGCCCACTAGGCCCTAGGCTGTCAGAGGGGCATTCATTTAGAGAGTATTACAATGCCACAGGGGCATGGCATTAGCCGCAGTGCTGGGTATGATGGTTTACTCGCACTTAATGAAGTGAGGAAATAATTACAGCCCCACTCTGACCTGCAGCACACTTCCATTTCAGCCTTGTCGCAGGGGAGCCCGGCTGGACTCAGGGCAAAACACTGTTGTTACACAGTTGATGATCACCGGTACACACATATGTGGCCTCTTGATGGATATTAACCCCATGTAACACACACCCACCCACTCCTCCACCCACCCAAGAGCTGCCTACATAAAATTTAAAGTACTGGGATCAGTGAATGGTCAATGAGCTTGAGGGCATTAAATTTGACCACTCTGCCAAGTGTGGTGAGAGAACAGACTATTTGAGAAGCACATTGACTGTTAGAGGAGAGTGAGTAAGTAATAACAGTAACATAATGACAATAACAGCAGGAATAAAAGGCGTGACTGTGATGAGAAAACAGAAATAAACGACTTTTTGTTTGGAAGCTGTGTTCATCTTTGTTCTTTCTTACAGACTCAGCCAGATGGCAAACTGTTCATCTATTAACATCTGAACACATTTAAACCCACAATGAGTAAAACATTACAAGATGCAGAACATCGACTGTTTTCAAGTTATGAAAATGTACACTTTTTTAATGTCACCTTTACGTAACAGAGTTCTTCAGTCAGTGGTCACAGAATTTTTTGAAAATAGCTAAAGGACAACAGAATTCCATATGAGGAGCTCCTTTGTCACCATGAAATCACAGAGAGCAAACAAATAATACGTGACATTTGTGAGGTTAACGAGGGTGTTTCCATGGACTGAGTTCAGTTACGAGGTTCCGAGGGCTGTGGTGATCAGTCATCATCCCCTCGTCCAATCACAGTGTTTAATGGCTCAGATCTAAACAGCTCTTCAAATTGGAGATTAATGTCAGTCTTAGGTCCTTCAGAGTCACATAACTCAGAATAAAATGTGATTGGGCTAAATATTCATCTCAATAGTAACATTTTTATTTTCAAACATATATAATACTTGAGATGATTAATCATTTGGATAATCTGTAATTTTCAAGCAAAAGTAGAGGAAATCATGTCAAATATTTACAGATTTTAGCGAGACGATATAAACGAGACCATTTTAGTCACATGTCGATAAACTGAATATTTAGGAGTTTTTGGACTTTTGGATGAATAGAACACATCTGACACCTTCAGCTCTATAAAATTGAAGGGGCATTTTTTTCTCAGTACCTCTACAGACCCCTGAGCACCATAATGTAGGACTGCACTCTTCTGGACCGAAACTTAAGATGTGGTAATCTGTTGGACCCAGACTCTCCGTTTGGGGTCACAGCCACTAATGCTTGAACAGGTAACAGCTTTCCACTTCCACATCTGCTCCAGTTGTTCTTTCAGCCCCTGGTACTTCTCAATCTTCTCGTGCTCTTCTTTCCTGATGTCACTGTCAGCTGGATTGACTCATCTATCACTGCCACCCTCTTCTGCTCCTTGTCAACCACCACTGTGTCTGGTTGGTTTTCCATGAGCTTCATTCATATGGTTTTACTGATGTCGGAACCAGCTGCTTCTTGGTCAGTGTGGATGTTCAGCTCATCAATTCAGTATCCAGACTGTCCATATTGTATAAAATTTCATACTCATATTCTCTGTCACGACAGCACTTCACTTGTTGGAAACTTTGCAGGAAACAATTGTATAACTGCAGGTTTCATAAAAAAAAAACTGAGTTCCTTCAGTGCAATGTCAAAGAGATGTAAAATGGCCCCATTCTATCTCATACTGCCTTGTCTGCAAAGTCCCCAGATGTTGTGCCTCTCATTTGACCTCTGCACCACGCAAAGTACCGAAGGGACAAGCCAAACACATTTCAAGGTCAGGGAAATAGCACTGCTCCCAGCTCGACCCAGTGCTGTCATGAAAAGCAAATTAAATCCTTAATTTGATTTCTAGTATTAATTATTTTTGGTTATTATTCTTCTCGCAAAGGAATTTTAATATGAAAAATGTCTTAAAGTTCTGTGCAATGGTTTGAAGATCGGAATCGTGTTGATGGAGCCGTTATCATTGTACAGGCCAACCGACGCTTGTCAATTATCAGTGTCATCCAAACTCAGATGAGGAAAACAACTGTGGATCAGGTCGTGCAAGGACTTCAATCTGAATGCAGAGGAGATTTGAGTGTTGCAGCAGAGATGTCAAATCAAACGCTCTTTTGAGCATCAACCCCCGATCAATCCCAGCGCAATCAAGCATAGCCTCTTCTCAGGGTGACATTTTCTTTCAGTCGGTTTCTTGTGCCTGCCATCGCTCTCTGCAGCACCACAACTGATCAAGCCACTGCACTGGCATTACCATTAATAAAGCAGGCTATAATTAAGATCATATAAATGCCAAAATTGCACTGGATCAATACAGAATAATACTAGTGCCATTATACAAGTGAATTTTAATTATGTGTTTCGTATGTTATTGCAAAAATGAATATTATGCTGTCATTTTGAAAATAGAGCACTGCTTGGATGAAGTTGATAAATAATTTACAAATATTTGAAACTGAGTTAGAAGCCATGCATTCCTTGAATGAAACTTTTTCTTTTTAGTTGCCAGGTTTGTGGAAGATCTTCAAGACGAGTGAGTCATGCTGGGGTAGGATTTTTCACCACCTGGCAGCCCAAAAGAAAACGTTTTCTTAAAAGCTGCCTATAGCTGATCTATACAGCCTTAGATTTAGATTCTATTAATTACAGCATTATTTTTATTCAATAATAATAAAAATATTTTTACTCAATAAACATAACCAAGGTGAAGGTAAAGATTATGTCCTGGATGTGATCATCTCGGCAGCTCTTAGAGTAGGTAACAATTCACTAAACTTACTGAGGACACGCTCAGTTATTTAAGCTGAGATCCAGTCACTCAGACCACATTGGGAGGTGAGGCTGCATATGACCACAATCATTTAACAAAGTTTACACATATGCGTCATTGGCAACACATCAACTGCCAACTGAAACGATGCTTTTCATATCTTTACACTTTCCTTTACATCAATTTATTTGTGTCCTACCACATTTTCTTTTCTTTTTAATATTTCAAATAAGTAAAATCTAATTTCATGGTAGAGTTGTGCACAGCGCATTGATTCGCTCAGCCCCTCATCGCCCCTCTCTCTCTCTCTGTCATGGTCGAACTGGCTTAAAAGCCGCAACGCGTTTGGTCTTTGCAAACAGAATTGACGTACGTGTGTATTTGCATACAGAGCAGGGAAGCGAGATCCCATCACAAGTTAGTCACTCGAGACTCTTTCTAATTCCAGGTGATGTACTCAGAGCTGTCCACTCGTGAACAGATTCACCCGAGACACATGTTAATGTCAAGTATGAACAGGGTCTGTGTCTCCAATGCTGTATCTGTTACTACAACTTTAACTGAGGGACATTCCAGCATCAAAATTTAACAGGTGCCAACATCTCAAAAAACTGACAGTTGACGAGATGAAATATTTAAAAATTGACATCAACATTATTCATTTTTTATTTCCTATCGCCTTCTTCTGTGAATTGAATTTGGTCACATGTCATGTCACAAGTTTCAATTGAAAGTGATGTGTTCTATATCTTTTTTTCTTTTCTGAGTGTCTTCTGTAGCATGTAAATCAACACATATATTAATTTATTCAATTTTTATTTAGCTTTTATTTTATCTGCCAAAAAATATCCCCCAAAAAGGTACCTGAAAAGTGATGCCATTATGAAGGTTAAAATATGTCTAAGTATGTAAGTAATTTAAACTTTGTTTTCCGCAAAATCAAAACAAAATATTTCTTTCATTTATTTTGTTGCATACAAGGTCTACTAACTGTTCAACATTCTGATTAAATATCATGCATAAAATTTCACATAATCACATACAAATGTTAAAAACACATCGTTTAAATACAGCTGTCCGATGGAACAAATCTCCTCCTGTATTTAGCAGCAGTTGCAGCTGAGCTCTGGGCTCCGCTACGTTTACATAAAATTGCAGCTGTCATTTATGCTAATGGGCATTTCGCCACCTTGTGTGTTGAGTCTCTCTCAAGCCAGAGCCCATCAGTCCTGCGCCTGCCAGCATGATAAATGGTTGCGAGACAAATTCGGCCAATTTTAAAAGTGTGTTTAAATTAGCCAGCAAATTTCTTTCTTGGCATCGCAGCTGTCTTGCCCACACGCAGACGTGAGACAAACATGATCACAGAGATTCCACAAAACCAGCAATGTGTGCTTTTTAAATCTCAGTATGTGCAGGAGCTAATGAATTGTTTAGCATGTCCATAATGAGTAGTGATTTGTGCTTCCTGGGGCACAGGAGGACGTGACTCCCTGGCTCTCCTTATGCATCCACTGCCACTATGGATTAGCCCCACTCAGCATGTCAGACATGGCATTTCGCTGATCTAACCGTTCTGTTGTCCCTCCCTCCCCTTCACAACACTCCACAACTCATAAACAGAAATTGACTTCAACTCCTGTAGGGAACACTGGAGGCACAGATGGCATTTAGCTTCAGATTCGTTCTTGTCTAAATATTTCATCTCTCAACAAGCCAAATGAATCCTCTCCATTCTAATACATATATAATTTGACAACAAGCCCTCAGATAGCCACTCTGTGTAAATACAATATGACTAAAATGAATATCCCCCTCTGCTGTACAATAAGGCCATAATGAATAATTGATGACCCCTTATCATAACTGAGAGTTAATAAGGATTTTTCACCACCCCAGATCATATACCCCTCTCTACCTGATGCTGGCCCTGAAATGAGTAAAATGTGCAAAGTTCACATTGACCATGTGTACATAGAACAAATTTAGGATTGTCTAGGCTTGAAAACACAATCCAGTAGCAGTCAAGATGTAACGTAAAATATATTTACACAATTTTAAATCTTAACCAAATTGCTGAGATGGAAAAAACAACATTAAAGTCAAATTTTTTGTAAAAGGTATGACATATGTAACATGAGCCTGGATTGCAGCTCTGAATGCATATTTGATTATTACATATTGTAGGGATAAGGGGATTTTACAAACAAAAAAAAAGGAAAAAAGAAATAAAGAAACCACTCTCCTCCACCAGCCGTATACGCCAAGTGTGATCATCTTCCAATACAAGTCAGTTAACATAATCAGTGCAATGCACGTTAATGTTTTTCCAAGAGACATTTTGCTCACAGAGGAAGTGCCTCCAGAGACCTAGAGAAGTGGACAAGCCTGGACATTGTAAAGTAAACTGGGTGGCTGTTATTCTACTGACCTGTCAGTTCTTCCTCCCCTTTCATCCATCTGATGGAGGCAGCTGGCTTACTGCCCATGGCTGTGCAGGTGAGCTCCGTCTCATTCCCCTCGCTGACCACATCCTCGCGGCTCTCAATGATTGGACTGCCTGGCGGGACTGACCACAGCGACAGAAAGACACGAGCTCCACAATATTAATACACATTGGGTTAACACTTAATAATAACAAGGGCACATGGGTAATGCATGGATGCCTGTTCCTCACCATTAAGGAACAATCAAGTCATTAGACACTTAATAGATGATCAATTAATCACAATTAATTTTTACATTAATAAATGTCATCGAAGGACATTTCAGATCATTGCATTTGAGCAGCTTCTCTGAAAACAGAAAACCGAGCCTGTTTATACTGAATCTACATTAAGTCATCGTTTGCAAATTATTATCGCAACATGACTTCAACTGTGTAACTTGTCCCTATAACTGGTAAAATAACAATAAAGTAATGAGTACTTCACGTCTCCTATAACACTCAGTAATTGATTTATGTGTGAGTCTGTGGCCCTTTTCTTTGCTTTAAAACATCTGTCCATTTCCCCCTCACTTGTCAACAGCCACCTGCTGGATGTTACTGAGGCTAATGTTGGGGAATTAAACAGGCATCTTGTAACTGAGACATAAACAAGGACGGCTCATGATGACACGTGGAGATGCTTAATGATTTCAGGGTCATTTATCTTCTGCTCTCAGAGCTGAAGTGGATTCCAGCTTATTTGATGGCAGAAATTAACGTATGAACTGACTGTGAGTTCTGCTAAAGGATAGTTTTAAAGGATACAGGGATGCCTTGAGTTAAATACTAATCAGTCTGCCATATTTCTGTCAGTTGCATGCTCTACCATTTTCCATATACTTCTACTTACCACCAATAATTTAGGTTGGTCTGTCCGGGGGTATATTTTTTTTTTACAGGAAAATGGAAAATAACACATCTCTTGATAATTGACTTTCTCAAGTTTATTTGGATTTAGAGTAATTCTTTAAGCAGTTGGAATTATTTACTATCTCATCCCTTCTTGGTTAAGCCTGCTAGCATATCCAGAGTAGTACAGCTGAGGTTGGTATTCGTTCCTAAAAATAAATTAAAATGCTGACCTAATGGTGCTAGAGGAAAATGCAGGTGATTACTTTAACCTGCAACCAATAGTCCTAGCTATAGTAATGCCCCCACCCCAAAAAAGCAGTGAACCTGCAGTATATTTTTTCCTTTTTTTACCTTTCAATATCCACCCTCTTATTGCTCAGTTTTTGGTCTCTATACCAACTCATTAGTAATATTTCTTTAGCTGCGAAATACCCCACTGTGTTTACTAATAAGTGCATTTTCATACCTGTAGTCCATCTATAGCGCCCCCCCCCCCCCCCCCCTCCCCCAATTTGGTGCAATTGTTTTGGTCCAACCTCAAGTGTGATTACTGTGTTCACACCTGCACAAACAAATCGCACCAAGGGAGAAAATGGACCAAACTCCAATTGTACGGGACTGAAGAGCAGGTGTGAAAACACCCTGACTGTGTCCGTCTGCTGTTTGGAGCTGAGCAGGTAAAGTAAACTGCGTTTTACAGCTTTTTCTTTGAAAATCGCTGCTTGCTTCAGTCACTATGAGACCAACACAGTTTACAGACTGAGCCATCAAACAATCAGCTGAAACTCACTAATAAGCTCTGTAAAGCCGAGTAGAGTTGCACACTGGAATCACAATTCTCTGTAAGTTCATTTCCTTCGTCATCGTCACATCATTTTCACTTGTCATTTTTATACATTGTTAGTAAAAATGTATGTTCACAATGAAAGTGGAAAATTATACATTTTTAATCCTCTAGGGACAATGACTATCTGTCAGTTGTTGAAATATTTTAATTTGGACCAAATTGATGAATGAACAGATAACACATATACCCATATAATAATTTCTTATAAATAAGCCCAAATAATTTAAAATATATCTACTCATTTATATAATAAATCATCGTGACTCATGCATCAATAAAGCATCACTTAAGGATATGTTTCATATCCTCATTATGAAGTTTTATTTAAAATTATATGTCAAGCATGTGTTATTACAAAATATAGTTACATGTACAATCTACACATACTGTAGGAGGGCTCAGTTTCCCCTTGTCCCCTGCATTAGTCACCGCAGCGAACTTGCTCAACTCCAGTTACACGAATGCAAAAAGTCAGTGGGGTGTTTATTTCAAGGACTCTTCAATGCAACCCATGGTTCACAAATACTGCAGCTAGGTTTCAATTGTACAACTAGAGTAATTACTTTAAAGTGCTTTTAATTCCTTTCAATCCCCCAGGATGTCTGCATGTATAATAAAAGCTTAACTAGAGTAATTTCGCTGCAAAGCATTAAAGTGTGCCACAGCTGACTCTCAATAGGGAATCGTTTGGAGCAGCCAAGTCAACATTCACCAGGATTCACAGAGTCAACACAGCTGCCAAAAGCAACGCGGTCTGAGCCATCAGTTTCAGCATCTGCTCCTTTTCGTTATGCTGTCGAGCACCGCGAGGGCCTAATTGGCT
This sequence comes from Paralichthys olivaceus, assembly GCF_024713975.1. NCBI lineage: Eukaryota > Metazoa > Chordata > Actinopteri > Pleuronectiformes > Paralichthyidae > Paralichthys > Paralichthys olivaceus. The sequence continues at coordinate 18,679,786 of NC_091103.1, forward strand.
GACATTTTGTTTCAGTTGCTAAAGATAACAGGATCAAAGATAACTATTATTTCATACCCATATCTATAATGGAGCAGGAATATAATAAGAGTTTGTGTGAAAGTGAGGAGGGGTGTGATACATGCGCGAGGCTCACACGTGCACCCTCACATACACCTACCCAGGACCGTGATGTCTGCGTAGGCTTCCTGAGGAGGATCCGTGTAGAGCTGGCAGACATAGCGTCCCTCATCGGAGAGTGACACATTGGACAGAGACACCCGCAGTTCGTTGTCAGAGAAATTCACCAGCTGGAACCGGCTGTCCTTCAGAGCTGTGGGGATACATGTGAGACAGAGACAGTGTGGATGCAGAGTACAGGGACACAAACGTGAGACAAGGAGTGAGAGAGCAAAGAGGGAAGGGGGGAATTGGAAGCGGATAGGGGTGAGAATGGGAGAGGAGATGGAGAAAGACAAAGAAGTTGTGAGGAGAAAATGAGACAGGGAGAGAGCGAGGTATGAGAGTGTGTGCGTGTGTGTGTGTGTGTGTGTGTGTGTGTGTGTGATGGGGGTGCTGCCATTTTGTGGGCTTTCTCCTTAATTGAGTAAAAGAAAAGTGAGTTTGAAAATGATTCATAGTTGATTTATAAAGTAGCTTTACAGTCCACAGAGCATCGGCAGAGACAGGAAAGTATGAAGAGTGCTCATGAGGACTCCTAACAAGCTAGGAACTCTTAAAACGGGCTACTGCTGGTCATGGATGGATGCATCAAGCTCACATATTCCAGAAAGAGGAGAGGCATTCAAACATACATAATGAATTAAATCACAGTGCCAGGTAGGGAGGGTTGGATGCCTGAAACTCTAAATCAAAAGCAGCCAGGAATCTGTATACTAATGCCCGTATAGATTGGCTGAATTTTCTTTTAATGCCGTCAAACTAGGTTAGCCGTCTTTCTCGGAGTCTTCACTCTCCCTTTTCATTTGGCCCACCCTCATCCCCGAGCACTCTTTTACATAAACAGCTTTGGTTGACTTGATTGGGAGTCCTTTTGATGTTTTGACCTGCCTTCTTTATCAAGCCCTCTCTGCATCTGTCGAGCTAATGAACTCTTTTCAGCCTCTATTTACAGCACGGGGAGTTTGTTATTCACATCAGGATTTAAGCTTAACGCCATGATCATTACCAAAGGTCTCGGGGCAACGTCAACATGAAACCTCATCCCCCCGATATAATTTGAGTGCATCTTTGGAAGCCTCTCCTCAAAGGGAAACAATGACACTGATGCGCTTTGAGAGTCAAAGCACCTGCTAAGGAGGGAAACCCTTCACTTCTGAGACACTGAATAAAGTTTTCACTTTTCACACCAGGCTGACTGCTTTACATGAGAGTATGAAGGCTGCACAGTACCTAGTATTTAATAAATATTTGATAGTATAAATTATTAATTATTATTGTGGCATATTTTCACCCTCAATATATCTACAACATCTATGCAAGTTTTTTTTTGTTTTGATAATTTGTTCATTAATAGTAAAACAAGCCCATGACAGTTTCCCAAGACTCAAGAAATCACATTTAATTGATGCGATTAAAATTAATTCACTTCATTCTTACAGACCACAAAAATATTGAGAAAATTAATCTTTTAAAAAAAGGTTAATGATTATGGATCAGTAAACCTGTTCTTGATTAATTTTATTTTGGTGAAGAAACTGATTAATATGAAATATTTTCAGTTTCCTTTGTGCTCTCACTCTAAAGGTCACATGAAAAAAAAACTCTCTGTATTTTAAGTAATCTAAATGTCAAAATCTGTCATTTTAATGAGCAATAACTATTTATATAGTCACGTGACACTTTATAGTATCATGTCCTGCTAATGTAGTGGGTTGGACAGCTATGCAATGAGGTTAAACTAAATATGAAGCTCCATAAAGATTTTTTCTTTCAGTTTATGTGATTTCTCTTATGCACAACACAACATTGAGCAAGAGATATGATGCAATGCTAGCTAAAAAAGCCCATTAACAATACGTGCATCCTTACAGAGTACAGGTATGTCTGCAATAACCTCTTTCACAAGTGAGGGTCATTTTCCTATTGTTGCTACATTGTTTTACAGGTCTCTCTAAAAAACCGCAGCTTGTTCAAAATGCTGCTGCTCGAGTCCTCATTAACACCAAGAAAGGGGATCACATCCCTCCGGTTGTGAGATCTTTACACTGGCTCCCTGTCTGTCAAAGAACTGACTTCAAACTCCTGCTGTTGGGTTGTAAAGCATTGAATAGTTTTAGAACCAAACTGATCACCTGCAGTGAACCACCCAGACCCCTCAGGTCATCTGGAACAGGTCTGCTTTCTGTCCCCAGAGTCAAAACTAAACATGGAGAAGCAGCATCCAGCTTCTGTGCTCCACATATGGAACAAGCTCCCAGAGAACTGCAGGTCTGCTGCAACTCTGAGTTCTTTAAATCAATCCTGAAGACTTCCCAGGACCTTTTGTTGAATCGGTTAATTACTCATTTCCTACACTGCACTGTTTTTATCCTATGTTTATTTATTTTATTATTCTCTATGTAACTCCTTTAAAATCTTTTTTGTATCTTCTTATGTCTCTTTCACAGTTTGTCATAATGTCTATTATATTTTATGTAAAGAACAATGAATTGAAATGTTGAAATATGCTACACAAATAAACTTGCTTGCCTTGAATCAAGGTTTTCAGGTGCTTTACAACAACAGCAAGGATTTGATGCAAAAGGGAGAGACGTCTTTTGGAGGAATATTACTTTAAACATTAAACCTTTGTAACACAAAGTCAGACAATTCCTGAGGCAAGATGCAGTGAATAAATAATGGTGTGATATTGCATCACCATCCACAGAGGTCCACCTTCACTGATAAAAGCTCATTTTTCCCATTTCAGATGACAACTCTGCCAAATTGCATGTCATTTTGCATATATCTAGCAGAATAAATGGCTCATCCCAACCGGACTCGCTCAGCCTCTATACCTATGACATAATTCATCTTTATTTGCTGCAATAGAAATTTGTTTATTGGGCCGTCAGTGGTACTGTGAAGCTGCTATCATTTTGAAATTTGTGTGCGTAGTCTGTGGCGGCTGCTGCTTCGCCGGTAGCTGCTGTTCTTGTAGCGCCCAGCGGATCACTGTGTCACTGCTGTTTGCTTCCTTGTACACAAAGATCTTTTACTGTGTCGAGTGGCCCCGTTGACAGGTAACAATGGCAGCAGCTGAAGGGGGTCCCTGCAGAACCGGCAGTCCTTTAGGAACAGAGCCTGGAAAAAAACTGCCATGGGGTTCACTAGACCCCATTACAAGGAGCACAGACATAAGACAGCAGCAGCAGCCCAATAACACAACTGCCTCCCGTCAGAAATCCGACATATATTGACATCTAATTGAAGATAAACTAAACCATTTGTGTTTTGAAATGGACAAAGGCACTGTATTGACTAAGACCGAGAAAATTAAATGTTTAAAGGTCCACATGGAACAGCTCAATAAAGAATGAGAAGGACAGGTTGTCTTTTAACTCACGGAAATATTTTTTTAACAGTACAGAGCTAATATTGATTGGTACCAGAATGCAAGAGCTAATTATTCACTGTTGCTTTTCCAAACCGAAACACCCCCAATCTCGATCTACTCCTCTGTGCCTGAGTAAATACTTTCAAGATGCAGTGCACAACGTGACCTATGCTTTACATCAATCCATTTTCCTTGGCCATATTCTCAGGCAGCTCGGGGTATTTTATACAAATATGACGAAGATGTGTACTCAAACTCCCCTGATGCTCCTTGCGAGTGAGAAAATGAAAGGCACGTCTCACTACCTAGACTTGTGAAATAACAGCTGGGATGCAATATAGACTAAAATGAAGAGTGTTTCTCATTCACCTTGAATCTTGGCTGAGATCCCAGATACAAATACGTAAAAAAAGACAGAGACAAAAACTTGGTTTAAAGAAGGAGTGGCCCATATCCTCATGCATAATCACAATGTTCAATATTATCCTAATCTAAGAGATTATCGCTAAAATCGAACAGTGACAAGGACACACAAGTATTCCCATCATGGTAGCACTGTGAATTATCTCATATTAATCTCGCTGTGTTCTGAGTTTAATGACTTGTGCAAAAGAGTCAAAGAGTCAAGGGCAGATGGAATTACGTTTGCACGCAGAATCTAACCTGAAGCTCCAGCTGATTTTACAGTCATATCTAATATGTTGGCTTTAATGTTTAAAGCCTAAGAGATTCCTTTAGTACAGATACTTAAAACTGGAGAAAAAAAACTGTTGTAGCAGCTTGTCTTGTGTAACACATTATAACACAACTGCAGTGAAATATGCACAAAGCCTGATGACACATCTCGAGATTATTCAACTACAGATCGGATCTTGACGTGCGACACCAGCCATGGCATCTACCTGTGAGAAGTCAAGATGAGAGCAGCAACTAATGATAGTTTTCATTATCAATTTAGCAGCCAATTATTTTATGTTTGGAGTAGTGAAAAATACCTAGTTCAACATTGCAGAGCCCAAACCGTCTTGTTTTGTCGACGACCCGTCAGAGACCCAGAAATATTCAGACAAGGAAAAGCAGCAAATCGTCACATTTGAGCAGCTGGCGCCATCTTTGTATTTTTAGTTCCCTTCCACTCAAAAAAAGACATGTGTGCAGAGTTTGAGACTAAGAGGCTGTTGTCATGTTCATCTGCTGAAAGGAAACGTTTCTCTGTGCCCACCTGAAATCTCAGTTTAAGACATGTAGGTTGCAAAAGTGTACAATTCTCTGACATTTCATCTGGTTTAGAGACAATAGTTGTCAAATATGTGACTAACGAGTGTGATGTGGAAACTCTCTGGTGCTCATGCACCCTGAGAATGGACTTTTCAGTGAAGTAGAAGACATCTTGTGTCTGGTAGTTAAATATAACAAAGACTACTTGCATATTCATAGATTTTAATAATAACAACTATAATAACTTTATTTTTATAGCACTTTTGAAAGCACTTTTCAAAGGGCTTCATGAAGTAAGACAAATGAAAGAAAGCAGGAGACGAGGGGGAAGGAATATACTGGATGTAGTTTTAAGAAAAAACTGGGTCAAATTAATTACTTTTCAAATGTCAGGATTAAAAAATTACTTAAACAGGGAAAAGATTTTCAGAATAGTTACATGTAGTTTTTATGTTGATCAGTTAATCCATTAGTGAATAGTTGTTTAATGTCCCAATGTGCTTATGTACATTGACATTACCTAAAAAATTACATTATGTTCCAACAATAAAAAGTTTCAGTATCTGATAGTGAAGAAAATATTAGTGAATGTTTAATGATGAAGTGGAATGGATGCTTGCTAAATGAAGATTATTACAGATATGGAGGATGGACAAATCTACACAAAAAAATAATTCTTTCCGAATACTTTAGCCATTCGACTAAAAACATTTTGTGGTTGTCTGTTGCAAAAAGTAAAATTTTAAGACATTGAATTTCAGATCATGTATTTAATATTGCATCTGGGACTCCATTTACACCTGGCATTTAAAAGCATGTCAGATTCAGATTGTATCCCGATTTTAACCTGATTTCATTTCCACGTGATGCCTCCAGTTTCCACACTGAGATTGTGATCTGATCACTGTCCAGTATGTGTCACATCCTCCTCCATCTATCTGTTACGCTTCCGTCCATCCATATGGTTCATGTGTTTAGTGGCTAACAGCTGCTAGCTGCCTCGCTGCTGCCTCCCACGGCGTATGGAATAGTTGCGCGCCATCATTATTTCCGCCCTCATAGTATGTGGATGGACAACGCTTGTGTTCATTGGATACAATGTGTCGCTGATCATCTCTGCATGTGGTTTGGCCAGTTGCATCACAATCTGTTGTCAGTGAATTGCTGGTGCAGTTACACCTGCACTGTCATGTGGCTAAGCTCTATCTGATTCAAATCCAATCACCCACAACACATTGGAAGGTGTAAATGGAAGATGAGGCACGGGGACTTACGTCTAACATCTTTGAAGTAGATGGTCTGCCTGTTGGGGTTGAGCAGCTGGATGACAGAGTCGTCGTTGTCCTTCACTCTGCAGCTGATGGTGGCCATTTCCCCCTCGATCACCGACACGTTGTCGGTTGCCAGGTTCTGACCTTCGACTTCACGACACAGACAAAGAATACAGATGGCAGATTGACATTTCAAATGGGAGACAAGCGTCCTTGTCTGGACATGTACAATCAAATATTTATATGTCTTACTGCGGGGACTGCTTGTCAACACATGCACAGTGTGAAGATATGTGAATAGGCCGTGTAGATTGTTGGTTTGCAGTCATGTCTAATCCTTTTAATATAAGAGCCATGTGCAATGTTTGTCACTATTGATCTCCCCCAGCTCAGAGTGGGCCCTGTGAGTCAGTGCCAGATGGGCTGTAAGCTCTGCTGCCCACTAAGGTAGACAGAGATGAGAGGGTAGGAAGAAAAACAGAGAAAGAAAGAGTGTAAAAAAGTGGTGAGTAGTGGATATGGCAGAGGGGAGGAGGGGAGGCAGAATGGGGGAGTTATAGAGAGAAGAGAGCGATGAGCCAGGCTGGATGCTGTTTATGGTTAAGCTTTATCAGAGCCCTCCATCTGAGGTTCCATGTGACCAATGTGTGCTCAGTGGTTCTGTTCTGTATTTCCAGGAATAAAAGTCTAAGTCCCTCTCTGTACACTGGCATTGTTGCCACACACAGACCCTGGACCTTGTCATCGTAACTTACACGCCACTCCAAACCCAACACAAAAAGCCTGGATTTGTCTCCCCCCATCTTCCACAAGAGAGAGGGAGAGAATCAAAAATCACCTTGTGCTATATTTATCTGTCAGAAGCCAAAAAGCATCAGGAGAATGGAGAGCATGTTTTAAATGTCTTAGATTCAGACCAGCGAAGGAACAACACTCTCAGCCACAGACCCAAGAAAACATCAAAAGCACATTTGCATGCCCAAGTTGTCAGACACCTCGATTGCATTCTGACATTTACAAAGTGGAAGGAAAAAAAAGACACCTGCATTTTCAGATAGTGATAATGAGAATAGACAGCCAAACTAACATGATTCAAAATGAACTCTGTGAATGCGGCAAGAAATAAGAAATTAACCTCCTGTGGAGAAACGCTCCTCAGACCTGTCTGATGCAATGAACTACCCATTTCATTCCACTCTCCTGCCAGGCCTCAGGTTCAGGACAAAGGGAAGGTAAGTGGCAAAAAAAGACACAGATTGTATCCAAAAAGTACACACCACCGTCTATTAAAGGTTTATAGTTAATCCATGGCTGAGTTTTAATGCAGTTTATAATTACAGGTAGTCAATGTGCATAATTTAAACATACAATGTGATACTTTGGCCACTAGGAGTCTTTCAATCAAAACAATAACAAAAGAACGAGTCTGATGACGTTGTGAGGCAGCGTGGGATCATGGGAGCTGTCCTTACCACTTTTGCCACTGAAAATCTACCTGATGCGACTCAGGCACAGTTCGTGTTCACAGATGAGGTAATATGTTAAAGTTTTATTCAGGTTATGCAGCAAACGACAATGAATATTCATGATCCATTGCGATTGACCAATAAAGTGCTGACTGGCTAACAGAATGTTTTTCAATCATCAAAAGTCACCCCAGAAGTTGCAGAGACAAACAAAGTCACGGCTAAAGTGGATGTGATGCACCTAAAAGGCAACCAAAATAGATTTGGGGAATTCTTTGTGTTTGAACAATTTAGGTGATGTAAGTACACAAGTTAACAAAATATATTATATATTTTGTTGTTTTTCGAAAGTTTGAAAAACAATTGCTAAGTATTGCACTTAAAGGTCTCATTCAAGTTAAAAAGGACTCATACTGTTTTCAAATTGTGTTAATGTTTGCGTCACAGTAGCAAACACCAAACCGCAACGCGGCTACCACTATCAGCTTGACTGCTGTCCAAAGCCAGTGGCGACCATGAAAATACCAATTTGAACTTGAAACCCAGTGCTATGGTGAAGGCAAATTAAAAAAAAACTGGCTTATATTAAGAAGTGGGAAAGTTTTGTTGACTGATTTAGTGGGAATCAATGTGGGAGTCAGTTTTGAAGCACCTTCATGTCCAGGAACTATCGCCATTGTCTGACTAGTATGACTTGGAGTATTTACTCATGTTGACTTGTCAGTGGTAACAAAAGTTATCAGAGTAACACAGGAGATTGTAATGTAAATGGGTGTTAATGTAGACAGGACCTCCTGTTCTGAGACAACTCCTGCCAGATGAGAACACTGATGCCAGATGAGACCAAAAAACCTCAGAATAGATCTAATGCCAATGTTTTTCTGCAGGCAATGTGGTAATGGGTGGGGAATGATTGAGGTTCTCGCAAATACACTGGATAAAGCAATAGTTCATCTAACCTTCAGAGAGATGGAAAGGTTATTGCCACAAGGCTTCAACCAGCAGCAAGTTAGCTTATCTGAAGTATTACCATTGACCTTTTTACCAGGAGTTATGCTATTTCTTGGCTGGTCTGCTCCTTTTTCACACTTTGTTTTTTTGCACGAGTTATAACATATTAATTTGAGAGCTGTAGAGATGCTTGCATGATGTGTTACTTTTGGGCAAAGGTGGTTTACTTCCAATGGTTGTGCTAAGCGAAGCTTACCAGCAACTGGCCCTTGGTGCATTTTTACTATAAAGATATCAGACTAATATCAATTTTCTCATCTTACACGCAGAAGGAAAGTGAATAACCATATTTCCCCAAACTGTCTAACTATTACTTTAAAGTAGGGTTGAGGTTAAGGTTTCAGTTAATAAAAACTGAACATTAATTGCGGGTCTGTGACAGGACGTGAACTCAGGTCATAAAAATCAGACTTGCGACATGCCCATTTCACACTCTTAATTTCCACTTTGCTACATATAGGGCACAATATTTCCTGCACTGGTATGAAACACTGGCACTGGACATAAATTTTGAAGTGCAGGGTCGTCCAATATGGATTTAATTCTGGGTTGGCTCCAATGTACTACTTTACTTCAAAATCAGTGTACTACTATTGGGGGTTTAACAGGGAGAGATGATGATAGATACATACAGATATACTGTAGACAGACTGTGCTAAATTAGTAATGTGCAAACAGAATATAATATCCTTTAGGTATGGCTTATAATAGAAACATTTGTATTCCTTGTAGCTCTTTAGCAAGGTAGCCTGGTAGTTGAGAGTTAGCCACATAAGCTGTTTACAATCTATAGTAAAATAAATAAGTTAAAACATTGCTAAGATAATCACGGAACATCCATTCAAAATAATATTGGATATGTGAGGTCAGACATATGAAAGTCCGTGGTGATACCAGGTGTGCTCCGCTCCTCTGTTCATGCACGTAGCGCTGCTGGAGATGACGCAAGAGCAATGCAAAGTGTTTTGATGTCTATTTTATTTCATTGCTGTAAAAATAATATATTTGGCAGCCAAAATGGCAACACAGAGCAGCCTCAAAGCAAGGTTACTCTGCTCCCAATCTGTTGGACTGAGAGAAAGGGAATGAAATAGATGAATTCTCCATAAGGTTTAGCAGCCCCAAGCAAGGTTGGTCCCCCTCCAATATTCCAGCCTAGGCTCATCTCCAATTCAAAACACACATAAATAACGTCGCTGTGATTAGCAATCCCATCAAAGTGAAAACAGGCCACTCTGAGGAACATGGAGGGTTTTTGCAATTGGAGTAAACATTTTCAATTGCCTCTGCATCCTGGTCATGATTGGGTGCAAATGAGGGGAGGCAGTCATTAATTCTGGGTAGTGGGTTGGGATGGAGGGGGAGTGGGCAGAGGCATGGCACAGATGACTGGCTGATAAATTCACACTCATTCCAGCAGCTGTCTGGAAGAGTAAAGTGCCTGTATCTCTACACATGGCTGCCCTCCTGTTCCCGCATCACAACATACTGAATGAAACAGTCAGAGGGAAATACAGACCTTCAAAAGTCTGTGCTCTCTCTGAGGAGATGTACAATCTGGCGTCGAGTGTTTGGCAGGGAGGCTGGGGCTCATCAGCCGCGCTCAAAATGCAAAGCAGCACCCAGCCTGGCCACTTTTGACAAAAAGTTGACGAAATCAGGAAATATTAGCGGAGCGGCTCCTCCCTTTAGAAGTTTGGAGACAGGCACCTTTTGAATCAAGTTGGCTCCCTCTTTGATCTGTTCTCTCTTGTTTGGACATCAAAAGACATGAAAGAGGAAGCAAAAAGCTGGACAGCCGACCCCCAATTCCTCCTCCCGGAGTCACCGCTGTCGTGTCCTTTCAAGGAACAACTAGGACTATAGACAGTCATTAACAATAAAAGTTTCCCCCTCTCAGTCTCTGATGATGCCTTTTCACCACCACTTCTTTATCCCGCTCAGTCATTAAACCCTGATCCTTATGATGAAATGCTGTTTTAAAGATGTTCACAAGCGAGACGGCTTCTGTCTCAGGGTATAATTAGCGCTGTGCCATTTCCCTGAGACCCTTCACATGGGAAGTTTTCAAAAATGTTCATACCCATTAATTTGACCATCTTTCGACTTTTTTTTTTTTTTTTTTAGAACCAAAGATAAGTTCTCTCAGAGGCTCTGTGTAACCATTTGTATAATGATGCTACAACATGACTATAAAATAAGGATGTTCGAACTGAGAAACACATGTTCTCTTATTTTACCAGGGGAAACATGAGGTGTTGTTTCTCTCATGTACAAATAAATGAGTTGTGTATCTTAAATGATTGGATACCACATTCTAAAGAATAAATGCCAGGAAAAAAAATATTTTTACAACCAGGCAATGCAAAACAGACTTGTTTTGACTTGCATGGTTTTCTTGCCATTAGAAAAATATGTATATCTATAAAGAATTTATGACAGCTGATAACTGCACCCTTAAATGTTGAATGTTTTACTTTACTACATTCATTTGTCAGATACAGAGGAGTAATGCCTCCCAACACCTCCAACTCTAATTAAGTAAACACATTTTAGGCGAAGTGCATTTAAGTCTTGCAGCAATTGTAGTTGGGGTTTGCACCTAGATGAAAGATGAAAGTGTTTTGCACGCTGTTCATTTATTAGAAAGTGGTACCAATAATGTGTTTTCTTACTTCTTGGCTTTTTGGTTAATTTAGATTCAACAATAGCTGCCCAAACCACACAATTACTTTTGTTTAACCTCAGACCATGTTAGAAAGGACATTAAGAAAAACAGTGTTAGTGCATTTGTTTAAGTGAAGTGCTTGTGTGCAGACATTGGAGAAAGGAGAAGAGAGATACTCACTCACATGTCATGACAACGTGCTGAAAGAGCCAAATGTTATTTGAATATTTTCTGTTACGAACAATTTTATATGAGAATAATTGTTTAGGGAATCATTTTTAGCCATTTTCCATTCTTTCTACATTTAAAATGATAAAGACCACTAGCAAAAGTGGACATAAGAAACTGCATGTGACTTATATATATAAATATATTCTATTTGATACAGGGTTTTTTTCAGATCTGTGGTTCTGCGAGTTTCCCCCAGTCCTTCACTTGAAATTTTAAGGAATGTCAAGAGACAGTGAACAACAAACTAAAGTGGGGACCAAATTGCCTGGAAATTTGAAATCTACATATGGCAGAGTGTTGATGTGAGAATAAAAAGAATGGATTGTCATTGTGAGTGCATGTCTCTCTCCTCCCTCCTGAAAAGAAAAATACCAACATAACCAGCCATTCTTGTAAATATGCACAGATGAACAGGCTGCGATGGACAGCCAAACAACAGACACAGACAGAAGCGAGCAAGTCCAAATGAACAGAAGGTAGCAAAAAATAAAAAAGAAAGAAAGAATGAGTACCTGTCACGGTTTCAGCAGCTCCTGTTGCAGCGCAGGCGAAGATGAGAGGGGAAGAGAAGAAAACAGACAGGTTGTGAGCTGACAGGACTTAAGCATAGAGTCATATTCCACTGGTACCAAAAAACATACACATCATTTTTTAAGAGGTGAGTTGCAATTAATCAAACGAAAGCTCCATATATAATACAATTTATAACACAGATTAAGAGAAATACACAAAAGGGCATCATGATAAGCAAATAGTACAAAATCCAGCAATTCTATATTTCCACGGGTGTATAATCCTGACATAATGAGCCATTTTTCTCCCTTCATCCGTTTACCCTGCATGTAATATTAATATAGAGGAACAGAGGGGATATGTGGACATTGTTTTCTGCCCCTCATGTCCCTGATTAAGATTCCAGCCAGCCCTGCTATGGAGCAGCCACTGCCTGGAGATGCTCCCCTGGGACCTGCAGTGTATCCTGGAGAAGAGAGAGCACCCATTCGGAACAGTGCCCACCCAAACTGGCATCTCACAGGGCATGGGAGACTGGCGTGTTCCCAAGTCCCTGCAGCAGTGCTCAGGGACTGTACCCTCGGGAGAGCTTCCATCATTCATTGTCTGCTATTCATAAACAACCCCCCCCCTCTCTCTCTCTCACACATGCACGCACACACACCTCCTCCCCCTGCTGCACATCCATATCTACATTTATTCCATTTCACACACCCTATTCTAATATATTGACATTCCACAGACTTTGGGACTTCTGTACTCCGGCTGTAAGCAATACAAGCAGCAGTGCTGAGCATACAGTCTGTTGAAGTGACTGCTTGTCACACTTGTCATTGCCGGTATAATAAGGGTGTAAGGTATGACACATGTCCTTGTTACAGTCCTTTGTGCATTTTCAATGTGTCAGCAATTCCCCCAGGACAAAAAAGTGTGAGTGACAAATCACACGCGATGGGAAACAACTTTTGAACATTGTCCAGAAGTCGGCTGCGATATCTGGCTGTCCAGTGTCAGTCAAACCTCTGTCTTTATTGTGTAATAATTGAATGTAATGAGGCTTCTGAGGCTATTCTGCTCCAGCTGAAAGCGATTTGAACAAAAAGAGACCCGGAGTGATTGAGGTTGATAGCCAGTCTGAAACTCAGAGGCTGATCGAGTGCACCGTATGCGTCCCAGTCCAATCAGCCCCCAGGACAGCTCATAATGAGGCTTTTGAGCTGCTTTAATTGCCAGGTAATTATAATGTTGTAGCAACATTATGTAAATGACTCATTATCATCTTGTATGTGTAGTATATCTGCCCTCATTTTATGTTACTTTGTCAGCAGTGTAACCCAGAAAAACGCATCCGCCTGATAATGGGGCATCTCAGTGTTTAATCTTGTCAACAGAGGCCTATATATAAACAGAGAGACTTGTGATATAGTACGGTGACACCTTCCCTAACCCTTCACTATCATCCACTTCCTGCTGGTGGCCTCTGAAAGGCCTATAAATAGCTCTTGTGGTGTGTCTCCTGCGCTCCCCTTCTCTCCTCTGTACCTGCAGCACATTAGGTAGAAGTTATGAGGTGCCAGCCCGCCCGTGATTAGATGTCATGGCTGTCGCTCTGCTTAGACAGTGCTGATAGACAGATTTCTGGGGAAATGCATGTGATGGCGTTCGTGCAAGTGCAGCCATTGCACCAATCTGTCAATCACGCGAGGGATGAGAGCAGGCAGGCCAGTCGTCCCTCCAAATAATGTCTGTTCTTGTCTCCTCACTTATTTCTCCTTTTCATCCAAATCTCATTCTCCCGTTCCACACAATGAGCAGCATTATGTTTGGAAACAGAAAAGTGGAGCATTTTCCTCTCTCCTTCCACCGTGATGCTATGTTTCTTGCTGAAAACAGGACCACAATACATCACGCTTTCTATAAGAGCTGAGTGTCTACGTGTCCTGGTCTTAAGGCATCTGTGTTCAACCCATTGTCACCACTATGAATCCATAATAATCTGCACTATTTTTCAGTCGCTGAGGCAAACTCAGATCTCTGGAGACTGGATGTCTGTGTGGTGAGAGTGGCACATAGCCTCCCTCGCTCTCTCTCTCTCTCTCTCTCTCTATCACAGCTCAGTAAAAGCAGTGGGGTAACACTAATGAGACAACATTTCTCCTCAGTACTAGTGCGATGCCTTTGAATTAATGCTGCTCCTTTCAGGTAAAACATTCCCTTGCTTATTTTATGCTCATGATCTGCGGCGTGTTGCATGTCAGCCAAGTGTGTGATCGCACTGCATTAGAGGACACAGCAGAGTTGGATGCTGGAACTCTGTAGTTTCCCATAGAGATCCACACTGGGTACTGTCTGATTGTGTGTGTGTGTGTGTGTGTGTGTGTGTGTGTGTGTGTATATGTGTGTGTGTGTGTGTGTGTATATGTGTGTGTGTGTGTGTACGTGCGATGCTGTCTCACTGTGGGCAGCCCACTGTGTTTTCATTTAATTAGAAGGATCAGAGGTGGGCTTCAAACTTTTTTCTCCTCTTAGAAAAACGGACGGAGCAGTGAGCTCCTGCAGAGTGAACCGAATAAACACGGACAACTTCTGAGGTCAGGATTTTCACAAAAGAAACCGATCAAAGAGTCTCAGCTGTCCCTGCAAAAAGAAAAAAAGAATTTCCAGCACCTTATGCTCGTCTTTGATGTCAGGGATAATTATTTTCAAATCTACATTAAAGAATTACATGACAAGATGCTTCATTGATACTCACACCTAAATGCCCTTTGCATATGTGAAGTAGAACTGGTGAGTTTCCACAATGTGCAGAGTTTTCAATGTTAGGCTCCTCACTAAGTGTTTCACATCTCAGATTGTCCGTCCTCATGAAAAAAGGCCAAACTCCATAAAAGAGATGCAAGCCATTAATCTGTTAATCAGGTCAGCAGAAAATTAGTCAGCAGCAATTTTGAGAAACCATTAATTGGGTTTAAGTTGATACAAGTTTAAGAAAAAGTGACAAAGTTCAGAGACTCCAACTTCTCAAATGTGAATATTTTGGATTTCTGGATTTCTTAGTCATATATGATGGCAACATTTTAGACAGGGAATGTTTGTTTGACAAAGAAACAGATTGAATCTTGTGTTTTTCTTTTGCAATTTTCTAAATTACATTTTCAGAAAATAATCATATTTAATCTGCATCAAATACCCAAATAGAACAAACAAGAACTATACACTAGGGGGCTGAGGGTGGATGGTGGACTGAAAGTGAGTGAAGTCAAATATGCATGTTATTTAATCAGTAATGCACATTAAAAAGCAAAGTAAAGTTTAATATAAATTATGCTGTCATGATTTCTTTTTGTTCCAATATTGGTATGACACCATCCAATAAAACTCTTTTGTATTCAACTTAATTTCAGACAAACTATCAACAACAAATTTTTCAAAACTCTATTGACAGCAGAGCGAAGTGGATGACTCCCAAAGAGCTATGATCAGTGTCCGAACATGGTCGAAATCTAAACGCTTCCTTCATTGCTTTAAAATAACTCCCTTTATGGTCCTGGTGCACTTACAGTGTGGCCTGTGGTATTATATTTGTTTGTATATTTGCATTTGGTGCGTGTCTGGACTTGTAGCTTGTTTAACCTTAATGTTTGTGCTTTGACTCATGAATGTACTTTGTCAGTAGGTAATTATCAGCAGCTCTTCTCCATCTGCTGACGAAGCAAGTGAACGGGCCTTGATTTGCGATTGCTTAACTTTAAACCAACAGGAAGAGAGGTCTGCTCTGGATAACATAATAATGATCTCCTGTTCACATGTCAACTCAATCAGGTCCATGAAAACTCCAGCAATCAATAAAGACAGTAATATTATCGAAAGCTCTAAAGAAAGCCAGAAAGTCGACTTTGAGTTATTATTCTTTCCATGTTCATAAATGAGGTTAGATGCCTATTATTGGAGAATTGAATTGTAATAAATCATGTATTTATACAACCTCAGAGGAGTGTTTTCATTACACTGTAAAAAACGCTGTTTGTGCATTCCTAAATCACAGTGCTAATTTAACTGCATCTTACCCACTTCTGCTTTATCACCTCTCAGGTACAGCTTAATCCACCCTGAGCTGTCAGCGAGGTATCAGAAAAACACTCACCTGTAAACAGCACTGGGAATATTCAGATTAATTCTCCCCTGAGAGTCGACCGCAACATATTTATCCGGTCGGCTTATAGGAGATGCAAAGCATGTTCCTGCTTGATAAACTGTAATAAATAGGAGATTTAGAAAATATTCCCATAGATGTGGTTAATTGCTCACTCATCGTTGATTGAATACGCTTTGTAAATGTCCAATCTATGACCGGAGTGTTTGTGTTGTGCTCGTGAGGACACCTGTAGCTGCAGACAGTTTTTAGGTTGGGAGATTAAGGGATAATCCTTCAGAAATGCAGGCAGATAAAAAGCAGCATGGAATTTGGTGCCCTGGCTCCTCTTAGTTAAGTGCTATGGGTATCTACAATTGCACATAAATACCAACAGAAGGACGTCCCCCTTGAATCAAAGGCGAATATTAAGACGTTTCAGCATCAGTGACGTCTTTGAAGACAAAGAAAGCCGTGTAATCTCATTGGTGAACCGGGTCTTGTCACTCACCACCACACATGAAATTGTCTCTACTGCTGACAGAGGGAAAGAAAAAGCCACTAGCCACTTTAATGACAACTCTGCACAGCTCAGGTAGTGTTCGCCTCTCGCAGTTGTGTCAAGTCAAAGAGGGAGCACTAACACTTTTCTGACAACTGTAGATGGCAGGCTGTTTTTCCACACAGCCTTGCATGACAGACACTGAGTTCTCCTTGTAACCCCCCCACCCTCCTCCCAAAAAAAAAAAAACTGCATCAAAATGCAGAAAAAATAGAAATGAAGTAAAAAAAGCCTGGTTGCTTAATATCACAGTGACACATCTATCAAAGGGTAATTTGACATGAAACAACACTATTCTACCAGAAAGGATGTCTCAAATCAGTAAAATACCAGACAGGAGGAGTTTTATAGTAATACACTATCAAGTCACGCTGATTGTGACAAATGCAACAACTTCAGAGGTCTATAAATCACCCACCAACTGCGTTCGCTGGGAGGTACAATGATTTTCTTTTTCCGACGAGGCTCTGTTATGTTAATAAGACTGGTTGACTGAGCGCGGACTTAAGTGAAGCAGTGGCAATGTGCTCTGCACCCAGAACCATTCAGCGAGGACGGATTCAAGCTCAAAGCCGAGACAAAGCTTAACCTCTGGCAAAGTGACACATCACATCTCATTCAGATTGTCTCTTTTCGGGTGAAACTGCATATAAATATATATAGTTTGTTCTCTCAGAGGCTGCAGGCACTATGAGGCCTCTTTTCCGCCCTGGCCTTAGTTTAAAAAGACTGGTGCAGCAGGAGAGCAGTGTTTGATACCACAGGAGAGATACTGAAGCCCTGATTCTGATCAAAACACACGCAGAACGATCCAAATCAAAGCCACCAAACAGTCATGAGGGAGGAATCTTTTTTTTTCCTATCCTGGAGACACAGAGAGGTCTCCCCCTATAATGTGGTCTCTAGCCAGGAAAACTCACATGAGCAATGTTCACAGAGGCATGGTATATTTGTGAGTGTGTACTTTCTAGCCTGGCTGCCAGCGTATATGCTAACTCACTATGAACGTGCGTACATCTGCACCAGCGTTTCTGTGTGTGTGTATGTGTGAGAGAGGGAGAGAGAGAGGTAATTAGGACATTAGGAGAAGCTTCTGACAGGCTTGTCATTGCCACAGCCTGCCCAGTGGAAAGGAGGTGGTCAGAGGGGTAAGTGGGGGTCCAGCAGGGTCAAGAGACAGCTGCTGCACCACCACTCACTGTCTGGAAGCTCTCAGCGAATATTAAACCACTGGGGCATCGGCCAAGACACTTCCTCATTTGTGGAATGCACAAAGCCCTTTTCACGAGGAGACTCAATCTAATTTATGCCACTGTTATAAAAGTGCTTTTGTTTTTTTTGTCCTGAAACAGTCGAACATAAACATAAAAAGACCAAAATAAATGACTATGGCATCAAGGTAATTGAGGTTATTTTGTTAATCTGTGACTTTAGAACGTAACGATTGTTATTAACACACACTTTTTTTTCCAAGATGATAAATCTGTGTGGTCTGGCATCTCCTGTGTGTGTCTCCAGCAGAGAGAGGCTCCATTATTACAATATGAGACATATTAAATACATCCCCTGAGGCTGATGACCTTGGCGATGACATACCATTAATTGTATAGATGGATTATTATCATCACAACAATAACATGGCTGCTTTTCAGCCATACTCTCCATAACACCTGTGCCCATTCTCTGGCTGCCTCAGCTAGTATGCTCATAATCACATCTATCAGCCCAAAACATTAACTGCATCCGGGGACACTAAACATGTCCATTTGTTTGGAGTTGTAATGTCTTTTGTGCGCCTCAATCAGGCACCTGTCAGACACACACCTGCTACCTCAGTGCTAAGAGAAAAGGCAGAGTGGAGGCCTTTTGTTTCCTCACAGAGTTTATAATCAGAACGTTGTTTCCAATCTTCTTGCACCATTTTTCTATTTCCCATTTCCCTTTTCTCAGTCAAATCACTGCTATCAATCAGGTGCGTTTGAGTGAGGAGAGAGCCAGAAAGAGAGTGTGTGTGTGTGTGTGTGTGTGTGTTTTAGAGAGAAAGGGGGAAGTTCCTTGATGGAACCATCTCCAGCCCTAGGC
Organism: Paralichthys olivaceus; assembly: GCF_024713975.1. Lineage (NCBI taxonomy): Eukaryota > Metazoa > Chordata > Actinopteri > Pleuronectiformes > Paralichthyidae > Paralichthys > Paralichthys olivaceus. Next base: position 18,698,478 of record NC_091103.1, read on the forward strand.
CTCATTAGTCAGAGACTGCAGGAGGAAATGTGTGTATGTGAGAGGTTGCTGCATGTGTGTAAATGTGTGTGTGATAAAAATGAGTACTGGTGGCATGTGTCTGTCAATATGAGGCCATTTAACGTTTCCCATTCCATCCAAATGATGCACAGCGGACATTGAGTTACTCCAAATAGATACTCAGCCCAGTAAGTTCTATCATATTTTGCCCATTCTCTCCACTGTGCTTACTGATATTGTGGCGAGAACGATGGCGTGCAACAATTCAAAAATATTTCTGTGCAACCATGACAACAGCTTCTCCGTAACAGCACGCCATGTGGTGAAAGCATCTCATAGATGATAGCAGTTGTCAAATATGGCAATCAATACGAATCAAACCTTAACAGCTGCATAGGCACAAGCCATATTGATCTCATGTGACAAGAGGAGCTCGCGGTGCATCGACATCTTTGAAGAGAGTCAACTTCTTTGCTTTGATAGTCTGTTACACTGAACACGCCCAACAGTACAACACAAATAGCACAAAGTCCTCTGTTAACATTCATGAGGCACAAATTAGGCAACAAATACTGAGAATGAATAAAGGATGAGCAAACACAAGTCCAGATTACTGCCAGCGTGGCAATATGCTCGATATTTTACGGCTTGTATTGATTATATAAGAGATCTATTTGAAGTGGCCGTACAAAATGGCAACTATAGTAAATTCACAATGGCAGGGTAATATACGGCTTCACTGCTTTCATTTATTCACAGCTTGACATTTCCTCCCTTCCACAGAGTGTGCTCTAACTGTGTGCCAATGGCCACATCATTTAGACTGGACTTGCATGAATATTTAACATTAGTGCCTGGATCGTAGCTTGCAGAAAATGAATTATTTTTAGTGGGCTTTGCAGAGGCACTGTGAAAAACTCTCACTCTGGTGATGAATTGCTGGAGAGTTTATGTTGTATTAAGCAGGCAAAACAAATGGTTATCAATCATTTGAAGCTTTGCAGCTACACATCCCTTCCTGCCTTTCAGAGATTCTGTTGGCTTTCAGAGGGATATGTCTCCAGACTTGAGTGTGTAAAAGAAAAGAATCAGCCGAGTTCTCAGGCGTTTGTTGACAAGACAAAGACAGACTGGTGATGTATCAGCTGGCCAATAATCAGCCAATGAGAGACTTTTAGACACATATCGGTATTGGTGCTAATGCGTACAGAATAAAGATGTGCAGAAAAGATCTGAATTTATGTTTAAAATGATGTTTATTTTGTTAATTGAGGTTGTATTTCATTTAATTTATTTGGCGTAATGGTTTGATTGGAGGAACCATTACCATATATACATATATATATATATATATATATAAGTATTGGAAGATTTTTTTATCGAATTATCTGTATCAGCATTGGCTCCCAAACATCAACATTGATCAGACAGTGAATAAAAACCATTGCATTAAATGATTATATACAACTTGTGCAGGGGGAAGCAAATCAATACATATATACTTGGACATACTGTAGTCTATGAAAAGCAAAAACAAATACAAAAAATCCATCCATACAAAACACAACAGAAGTAGAGGATTATTTTTCCAGGTCTTAGAGGATTTCTACTTGATCGAATGGTGCAGCCATAAAAATATGGAGCATTGGGTTTAAAAAGATTGCTCTTTGAACATCATGATGCTCCAATGAAGACTGAAGAGTTGGGACAGGCGGATAGAGATATATGTCATTCTGTCAGACAATGCAGAATAAGGAGGATTTTCCAGCTGTAACACCACTATAGGGGATATTCAGAAAACCTTGATGTTAAAGAGGCTTAACTAATGTAGTCCATGCTGAGTAATGATAGAACGAAATGAAGCATGATTCAGCATTTGTGTGACCTACTTTTGCTTCAAACCTCAGTGACTGGGGATAAGGTTTAGAGAGAGTTTTGTTTCCGTAGTACTCGTAAATTCTTTGGGCACAGATTAATGAAAAGCAAAGATAAAGTTGTGCGATTGTTCCATCACTTGTAAAGGAAGGTTCTAGGTTGATGTCTGAGTGAATCACCATTTATACAACCTACTTCAAATAGTGTCTGTGCAAAGAAAAGGCCTATTGAGTCTCAGACCACTGCCATGGTGACACTATGTGAGTCCTGTACAAATGAAAGTGGAAAAAATCATGCTCCTGCAGAATTAAGAGATTAAACCTAAGACGTTAGAAAGGAGAAGCTCTTATAGATGATTAAATCAGATCCTTGTGCTTCTTCTACCTGCTTTACGTTTGATGTGATTGGCTATGTGAAAACCTTAACACTGGTTAATTGCCAGTTTATTTGCCTCTCAAAGCACACAGATAACCCTCCTGTCTGCCAATCATTCATTTAAAACCTCATGTATGAACCCAGTCAGCTAAAATACACACAAGTGAGTGCCCAAAATGGCAGTGTGACACAGAGTTTAGAGATTCTCAAATGACTTGAGAGTTTCATTAGGACAGATTACCGTGACCCTGAAGTTTTAATCTTTGAGATAAAGTGAAGCTGTTTTCACACCATCCTCAAGGATGCAGTTCGTTTCCAGCAACATCCGAGCTGAGAAGAGATTTTGCCTCGCTCAAACACAATCTGAATTGCTCCAATTGATTAAACAAAAACTGGCAGGCTGAACAGAGGCGAGCGGAGTACAAACCCATCCACACAGCCACCGGCAACTGTGGACACAAGATTGAAGGTAAGATATCTGTGAGACGCCTGGCACCTGAGTCGGATAGATAGTCTCGCTTCCTAGGCGGGGGGTGGTCAGATTGGAGACAGGCTGGGTGGCTTTGACTGTGTTTCCCCTTCAGGTTAATATTTTATGGACGTGCGATACAGTTCAGATGACAGTTTGAGATGACTGAGAGTCGGTGTGCAGGCCGCAGGAGTTCAGCGATTTATTAGAAGGGAGGGAATGTGGCACAGGGGAGAGTGAGGCTGAATCTGAGAAATGCGTTAGTAGCTGTCAGTGTGAGGAGTCTCAAAAACGACTCGAGCTTGTGCTCGCACTTGTATGCATGCGCATGTACGTGTTTGTGTGTGTATGCATGTGTGTGAGATGAGTGAGTGCTATCTGCAACCCGAGCCCATTAAAAAGCAGAGGCACCGGCGGTACAGATGTGTCTCTCTCTGAGCCCAACATGAAACACAGAAAACGGCCTCTTTGATCATTACCTACCTGTCAGTCTGCCCTCCGCAGGGACCGCCTGTTACGACTGCTGATGTGCCGCACTGACAGGCCAGAAACACACACGTAAACTCCAACGCATTGGAGAAAAAAAGAGAGCGAGAAAAAAAAAAACTGCGTTGCTATCAGTCTGAATGGTGCCGGCATTCAAACTCATCCCTGAGGAGGTATAACCATGACGACCAGTAGTGTGGGCAAAGCACAGGTTTATTATTCTATATTTGGATACCAATTAGCCTCAGTGGCTGCGAGGCTCGCTGGGGTCCACATTTACCTTAGTACCAACGGGCAATTTAGTCTCCAATCCCTGTGATTGTATGTTTGTTGAACGTGCATGAAACAAGCAGAAACCCATGTGATCAAAGGGAGAGCGTATCCACAAGCAGAGTCAAAAGCAAACAAGCTTGTCCAAGTTCATTTGTTTGACTTGCTGCATCTACAGCAGACATCCCATGATCTGCTGAGAATATTTGTAGACGAACAGGAGACATGACAGTTACATACAGGTCAGCACATCCTCCCTTTGTGAGTTAATCACTGCTCCACCCACAGTCTACAAACTTATTCATGTGTATTCACTCTCTGAAATGTTCTATTTAAAGGTTCTGTCTTGATTTAGACTTTTTTCTTTTCTTTCTAATGACCTGACCTGGTTGTACCCTGTCTCTCACCTGTCTGCTGGGATTGGCTCATACCTCCATTAAGCTGTATAGATAATGGATGAACAATTCTCGCTTTCAACAACACCTATCCACAGTATGAATGATGTCATCAGGGGTGTTGCAGCAGTGTAGGAAAAGCAGGCCATTTCCTTGGGCCCCTAGCTGAGAGGAGGCCCCCGAGGACAGCTGATTACGTTGGACTACAGCAAGAACAAATTTGAAAATGATCAGCTATGTATGAGAGACTGCAACAACACCACAGTCAGAAATGCCCTAATGAGACCCCATGCCACTAAACCTTTTGGGTTTTAGACCTTATGGAGGTTTGGTGGAGAAGTAAAGTCTAAATGTGTGTGTATGATGTGTCGGGATGGTGGTGGACGTTTGCATTTTATATTTGCTGCTTTATTATTATTTATGTGTATACAAAAGCATGCATTTTGTTTATAATTTTTCTGATAATAGAATCTTTTAAAGATTGGAATGATGTGGTTTGGTATCATTTGGAGGGAACAGGTCCCTGACGCCCCCAAAAGTCCCTTGGTTATTGCGAATAAACTATTGTGAATGTGTTGTTGGGGTTTGAAAACTGCAAGACTTTATCTGACGTTAGACAAAGACCATGGTTACAATTAACGCTAGAATATGCAAGTTCTAGAAACCAAGCTGCCGCTGCTACGACACTGAGAGGCAAACCATTCTGCTCTGTCCACCGTCCTTCTCTCTGCTCCAGTACACTCCCATCAGTCCTTTACCTTCATCCTCATCATGTCTCAGCTACAGGGCATGCTAACCTGTGAGCCAGCCGTAGTGACATCCTCCAGCGGCTGATACTATCTTGAAGCCTCTATGTGAGAGGAGCAGCGGACTAAAGGCACATTCACATATTGATCGACAGTTGTGCGCTCCCACCCCTGTTTTTGGCTTTCTCTGATTGGTTAGAAGAGCAAAGCTAGCTCAAAAACCTTCGAAGGGAATATCTCCGCACTGCTGCCAGGCTGTTCAGCGAGTCAAGGCCACAGACGCCTTTGACAGCACATCTCCACATTGAGATATGTTTTGCAACATATTTCATACAAAAATACATGAAAAAAGTTACATACTCCAGTTTTAATATGAAGGTCTGTGACAGGATGAAAATTGTGGTCTCTTGACTAATGCACTACACATCTATTCACTACACCACACTGCTACAAACCTTTACAACCTCACCTCAGCCTTGGCATTGAATGTAAAGTGTCAACTGTGGATTTGTATAATATTGACAGATCTGACCTAAAAAAGGACTCAAACTAAAAGAAAAGTAACTTCTCTTTCGAGAAATATTATTCTGCTTACTCTGGACAAAGCCAGGAAATACAGTATTATTTGAGGGGCAATTTCCCCTGATGAACAATGAAAATCTGGCAAAACTTATTTGCTTCCCCTTGACTAAGATTACTGTAAATCCCATCAAGAAAGTGTTAAGCAGATAATTGATAATGAAAATAATTATTAGTTGCAGTCTAACTGTCGAAAATGTTATAATATTTCACTGCCCCTGCTGCGAATACCAAGTATCAGCAGGGAAACTGTTTCCATCCTCTGCAGAACAACCTCAGTTAACTAATGTAGTGTATCTGTGTAATGTAGTATCTGTGTTATCTGGTCACCATTTGTGGCTTGTTAAGCTTGTTAGGGGAATCTCTGCACCTTTATGATCAATCGAACTGTTTCTGAATCCTCATTTCTTTTGCAATGTTTGTCGCGTCCTCGCCGCGGGTTCCCGTCGCTCTGATTTGTCTGTCACCGCTGTTTCCAGCTTCCATAGGTCAACGTTACCTCTTTAATCTTCATGTGCCCCCACTCGCACAAATGAACAATGTAATGCAGCCAGTATACACACACATTTATATGCACAGCCGCTTTTGTGTTTCGGGCTGAAAGGTTGACTTTGTTGTTGGTCTACCACATGACTTAGGGTGCGGCCACATTTGCTTGCAGCAATTTACACAGTTTAAGTTTTAATGGCTTCCCACGTCTCTCTCAGAAACAGCTAAGACACCTCTCTAACTGCTTCTGGGAAACACCGTGCAACCAAAGCTCCGACACCATTAGTATACAATGCACTGTCAATTTAAAGGTATAACGTTCTGAGCTTATTCTAATGGGAATGAGTCATTTTATTTTGAGCATAGCAGTAAGAATATGAGGATGGACAAGGCATGAGGCTGTGATGTGTGCAATTCGAGTTGGAACATTATATTGCATGTGCCAAATCTCCTGATGCAATCTCACATAGTGTCATATGTGTCAAGTTCCAGATCAGAGTTTCAGATCTTACGCCGCAACATCAAAGACTCAACTCCAGTCAGACACACGCCAAGAAAACTAGTGCAACAGACCGTTGGATTTTCACAGAGGCTTATTGCATCTGTATGGTGATACAGCACACGGTGCATGTAACCAATATGCTCACATCACACACTGTTTCCTTGGCTCTCCCTGCACAGATAAAGGTGGTGTCTATCCCTCACTGATTCAACTGCCTGCATACATTTGGAAACACACAAATTCTGACATTATGATGAATAAATAATGCTGGTTTCACACTTGTGCTCTGCAATGGAAGAGGTATTTAAATCCATTTCTTAAACCTTCAGTATAACCACATGTGTTTGAGAACAATGGCTCAAACGTGTAATTTGATTCACTTGACATTCAGTTCCCCTTGGCTTATATACGAGTGTCTCAGCATCATAAAGCAGTTTCTTTTGGTTTCAATATCAAAAACAATAACAAAAGCATTTCACTCTCTTTGTTCACTCTCACTGCTCTAGTCAACACTGTTTAAGAAAAGTAAATGCAAATAACAGCATGGGGAAATTATAAAGTGATGCATAAAGGCTCTCAAGCAACCACACTGCTCACGTCACATCTGTTCCAATCTGGACAAAACTAAGAGGAGTAAATTAACACTGACATAAGATAAGCAATGAGGTCATGAAAAGTAGAAATAGATCTGAGTGAGGCTGCAAATTATTCCAGTGTGATGGAGCTTTTAATTAAAAGTTTCTTTAAAGACTATTAAGGATGTTGTATAATACTTGGAACTAAAACCAAACAATGAAAATAGGAACTAATAGTGGGCTATGGGGCGACATATGATTCAGTACTGAAACAAAAATACCCTACAAGATCATATAAAAATCATATATTTGTTTTTATCTGGGATGGCCACAACGTTTAAAGGATATGTGGTACAGCTACTGCAAAGATTCATTCATACAGGAACTTTGTTTGATTCTGGTGACAAATCTGTTTATTCAGTCTTGTACAAGGTTACATTCGAAACAGACATTCTATTATTTGTCATTAGGTTCCAAATATTTAATTTGACAAATTTTGTCTGCTTAGAAAAAGTATCGAGATTCAACGCCCAACTGTGAGATGTCTCGGATTCATTCAATCTTTTTCCACCGACAATAGAAATAATGTTAAAATCATGTTTCGGATATAGCAACTAATATAACGGCAAAGATCCAGCTGCTATTACTGCAGCTAGTAATAATAATAAAATGTGAATGTGGGATGTTGCACAGCAGTCCTTGCCGGAGGAGGTGATGAACAGAGAGGAGATGATGATCATCGAGGAAATAAAGAGAAAGAGTCGGCTAATCTATGGCATAACACTGCTGACACCTCATAAGATTAGAGACGCCCCTCAGTCTAAATCAGTCCTCTATCTGCATGCTTAGTGCCATTACTTGCTTTGTGGGGTACTACCCTCAGGGGTGCATTGCCCACACAATGGTAGCTGCCAAGCCGCAGAGCAGGAATCCACACTCACACACTGATGCACAAGCTTTCAGTCACACAGTCATGCAGAGTGTGAGTGGCATGAATCAGATATAATGATCAACCAGGAAAAGTCAGGGAGATCTTTATGGATAGTGTCTGAACCTTCCTCCGGGCTAACGCCACAGTTACCGCAGGAAGATTCTCGGCAGTCGTGAATCACGACTCGGGAGATTCCTTTCAAATTCAAATGTAAATCAGTACATGTCAGATTTGACCACAAGCAGCAGCACAGACAGCTGGAGCTTTAATGACCAGAAATATGGCATTTGAGCGAATTTTGCACAAACCATGCTGGTGAGAGTGTGTTTTCCAGGAAGATGAGGGCTGTGCACAGGGTATTGTTTGTTTTGGACAGGGAGGACACTGCCACTGGAATGCCAGAGTAAATACCCAGTTTTGTCAGTTCTCTGTGCTGCTGTTTGGGATCCCGAACAACCCCAAGATCAGCATCAGAGAACATTTTCATCCCTCAGCTTACAGACCTACTGAACTGCAGCTATGCATCCTCTTCCTGGCCTTACTGCTCTTAGCCGCGAGCCAGCTTTGCTCCTCGAAATAAAAATGGCCCCTCAAATTTGATTTGTGTACAAGGTGGAAGGAGGCGTATGTCATTGCTAAGTTCAGCTTGGGAGTTTTGTTTTTTGATTTGATATGAGGAATTAATAAAAGATATCTTTGCAGCTCACTGTCAAGAGCAATAAAATAAAACGGCAAGAGGGTGATATTTTTTAATCAAGTATATTGAGTTCATCTTGCAGCAAAAAAGAAAACAAAAACCCTTAGATATATTTCACTTTACATCTGCACCTCGCTGTTTAGTATTTAAGAGGTGCAGGGGTTCTATAGCTGATTTTTAAATTAAATTACCAGAGTCAATTTCAACAATGCAAAATAACTCACATGCAACCTGGCAATAACACAGGCCTGTATAATGAGGTAAAATATAGGCTAAATGAATCCAAATCAGAGGAGCCATGGGACTGAGGGGGAATGTGCACTGTGAACAATTAGCTGGCTCTTCCAGCATACGAATCAACTCCTGGCACATTACACAAACGCTGCAAAGCTCATTACTGCTGCGAAACACAATCAGTTGATCACATTCAGTGACAGCGCAGTGAGAGAGCTCTGTCAGGATCCACCTGTCATTCAACTCTTCAGCCCGCCGCTGCGGCGCAGACACAACAACTGCCCCGTGTTGTTTTAACAAGTCATGCTTCGTTATGTGCAGGACTTTTCCCAGAGTTTTCTTGTTTTTTTTTCACTCTTTGATGGATGCTGACTGTTGTGATGCTTTCATCTCCTCCCTCTAAAAAAAGAAGAAGAAGAATCCTTGAACGCAAACACCCATGGTTAAACATAAAAGGGGAAAGATATTCTAAAACTGACACGACTTCAAAGAGGGTGAGCAGATTCAAAGGGTATCACAGGAAAGAGGTTCTAAAGCCTGCTAGTCACCTGTAATCCACTGCTAATACTTGGTCCCCACAACTGAATATCAACACTTGCAACTTTGGCACGCCCTGGTCGAACGTGCAAATGCAACGGCTGATGCATTGATAAACACCAACATGAAGTACAGCTGCTAGTTTTTCCACGTAGATCTGTGTTTGGTGGTTACTTTGTCTGTATTGATTCAGCACGCCAAAAAGAAGGATCTGCACACACATGCCTGGATTATCTCGTGAATATATCAGTGTCATTACAGATCAGCAGCTGCTTCGTAGCAACAACTATCCTGTTAGCTGGCATCTACCTCTCTTTCTTCTCAGCGTCTCGTTTTTTTTTTTCATCACTGTCAGCGACTCTGTGTCTCTGCCACCACATGCTTTGAATTTGTTGCCTCAGTCAGTCGTGTCGAAAAGCTTTAAAAAGAGAAATCACCTTTCATCTAAGTAAACCATGCGGGCGCTGTACCTCCAAAGACAAAAACAGAGCGAAACCATAAATGCTGCAGTATTTAACAGAGGCGCAGAAGTCATATAATTATGGACAATTAGTGTGATGAACACATTTATTAGGGATTCAGGTGAGAAAATGGTAAATCATCCGTACTTTTTTGACAGCTCGGGTCTATTTCTGCACGATGGAGCTCATATCATGAAATTTAAGAAGAAAAGTTTTGATATGCACTACCAAGGGAAGTAAAACTTTGTTGTTGTTCTAATCAATATATTTAGTTTTTTGTTTGATCCAGTTAGAGTCAGCTATTTTAACACTATTTACATTTTTATTTTCTGCCCATAAATAGGTCCTACAATGGTTATTTGTGAATCATTATGTATTTCCTAGTTTTAAATGGATATATAGGTTTTTCAACATGTTTTCATCATTCGATTTTTAATATGAATGTGCTTTTCAACATAAAAGGAATTGTCATGTCCATGCAATCACTTTATTTACCATTCTATACTTACATGTTGGAACCAGATCTCTTTCCAAAATGAAATTTCTTTGCCCAATCTGATTTCAAACTTAAAGAAAGCTTTAAACTGAATGATGACTTGTTTCCCCTGAATCATAAAAACAAATTAACCATGAAATCAACTATTTTTGAGTTTGATACCATACTTTTTTCCCCAAAGAGATTCTGTGTTATTGTGGATTGAAGTCTGTCAGTATAGCATTCATGAGCAGTGCCAGCCCCAAAACGTAGTCATGTCATTCTCATTGCCCAGAGGTATGATAGGAGTGCTTCAGAGGGTTGAACACACCCAGACACTTTTTCGGCATTTACACCAGGTGAGCAATTCACACAGGAACAAATAGGCACCATTTTCAGTCGAAATCCATGAATGTGTCCAGAAAACAAAGAAGACATTCAATTGTTCTGCTGGTTGTAAGTAGCCAACTGAGACTTGTCATGGACACGACTTCCTTTCACCGAGGTTCTTATGCTGGCTCTCCAAAAAGGATACATTTAATATGAAGTTGATTAAACAGGAAGTGGCAGTGATGGAGTTTAAGTTTTATTATTTAGCTTTCACTATATTCTAAATCTAATCTGCTCGTCATGATTTCAGCGGAAAAAGAAAAAAGTTGTTGGCCAAACATGAAAGGGGTGCTTTTTTTAATTCTGTGTCTAATCAGACATTCATTGTGTGAATAATCACTGTGCACTTCACGGGTAAATCTACCATTGTCATCGTTGTAAACTTGCCACACAGGGAAAGAAAGCTTGACAAGTGTAGAGGCAGTAACCAAAGGGGACAGAACTTGGCGAACCGATCAAAATCCCTCGGACTAGACGCCCCGGTTTAACCCCAACGTCCGGGGTCTGAGGTGGCTGGAGCCTTTGATGCATGTTGTGCCCTTATTTCTCCTCGTGTTTTGTGACTCTTGCTACTCTTATCAAATATCAGAATTAGGCAAAATAACCATTTAATAGCTTGGAACTAATTGGGAGAAGCAGCACTGTGGGTGCATGTTTTCTTTCGTTCGTGCTTTTTAAGCCCTCAGCTTCCCTCACTAAAGGATTTGTTGATGAGGAATGAATAGACTCGTATGAATACCAAGTTTGTCTGGTATTGCTGGAGTGTAAACTCACTTGACCCAAAGAGCAGGACTGAAGAAACTGATACTACACAGCTCAAACCTTTTAGACACCGGAGCATGTTTCTCTGTAGAGCCCAACATGTGGAGAAACCTGGAGAGACCTGGAGTAACAAGTCATTGCTGCTATGATGGAGATCAAGGTTTAGCAGTTGCTTATAATTGATCTATAAATCCTTAATGAACAATTAATTAAGTGTTAATAATGCTTTTCTATTAATCTGATTCTTTGCCAATAAAATACTGAAGATTCTCTATTGCTCTTTGCAGGAATCTCAGATATCAGACCCAGTAAACAACAGACGGAGGCAGGGAACAAAAGCCACTATTTTCAGTTGCAGAGAAACGGAGAATCACACTTTTTCTGGAACCTTCACAAGCTCTTCAGGGAAAGATGAGCGTCATCTTTAAGCTGCTCAAATTTCCATTTCCATTTGATCGCTCTCCCTCAAACTGCAGCGTATTAGTTTGGCACAGTGGGGAGAGAGAATCCACTCTCTAAAACAAATCTTTAAACAATTTCATTTCTGGGCATCTTCACTTTGACCCGATAATCATCAGATTGTGGGAACAGACAAGTGAGGCTAGCGAAGGAGATTAAAAAATAACGACTGGATAAGTTTCTTTGCGGACAAGATGAAGAAGAAATCAATTTAGGATTCCATGTTAGGACAAGTAAAGCTAAAACATTTTCGTTTTATAAATTGTTAATTCTTTTTTACAAAGCCTCTAAAATGCCTTTGGGCTGCAAATTGCTATTCGGCACAAAACAAAGTTATAAAATATTTTTTGACCATCAGGATGCAGCAATGACCCTGACGTTACTTTAAACTTTGATTCAAAGGTATTCGGGTATAATACTAATTCAAAATGTATCTGCAAAATATTCCAGTGCTGTCTCTGTTTTATGCAAATAACTGCTGATGGATCCAAGGAGACAATTGAGATTGGTGTTGTTAAAAACATACAAGCCAGGAGCGACCAACCTGCAGGTGAGCCCGCTCCACCTTAGTTGCTGCTGATGAGGATGTATGTCTTTGTAGAATAAGAAATACATAAAGGCGAGAACTGCTCATCTCTCCTCTCTGATTAAAGCTGTCTCTTTGGATTTGTCCATTGTTTGGTTGCAGCTTTGCCAGTCAATTTCATAGCCTTAAACACAATCTCCCAGGGAAATGCTAAGGTCAAGAGCGATCCATAAATACTCCCTAAGTCTGTGACGTTTCCACAAAGGGTTATTCAAAGAGGATCGATGGGATGTTGTGATTCAAACACAAAAACCCATTCTTTTGCTTATCAGCAAAACTCTCTCCCAGCACTTTCTGCTGATCAATTATTAAAATCAACTTCACACGGTGGCTACGTGTCAACAAAAAGGGGAAGTCAGATTTATTCTATTGGCTACGACTTTTGAGAGGTAATTTTTCATCTGAGTGGCCTTTAGCATTTCTTATTAAAATACATTATTGTTCTTGTAGATTTATTTATTCAATGTGATAGCTCATTAGTCAGATTAATGTAATGTACTTTCTTCCCACTGGAAGCTTGTGCCTGCACAGAGGTCTGTGATGCTGTGTAAATAAATGACACGAGGTAAAGTTCAAGTCTCCTGCTTTTTGCTGAAAACACTGGCTTTCATTATGCATCTCTTTTTAAGGACGTGCTGATACTAAATTTAACCTTCAGTGCTTCAGATGAACAGCAGATCAACTCTCAGCTTCAATATGCGAAATGTACTTTTTGAGGATGTCACTGGTTTAGTTGCAGCAATATGTTAACATAAGATTTTATTGATCCCCAGGGCAAAATTCACACATTTTACACAGTTGGGTCATTTTAATACACTGTACAACAATAATATTTTATATGCTCATAATAGGTTTTTAAAGTTTTAATGTGCCAATTAAATAGTAACTGCAGCTGTCAGATGAATCTAATGGAGTAAAACTAGAGGAATAGAAGTGTTAAGTAGTAGGCCTATAAATTTCAAAAAACCAAAACCACCTAAATATTGTATTTAATTACACAACTTAGAACGTTGGTACTTACTTTGCACTAAAGCTTGTGTCACATAAAAATGTGTACTGCAAATAAGCGAGTCCTGGTACACAGCACTAAAAGGGGGAAAGGGGGGTGACACAGACTCACTAGGGCCCAGGAATTTTATCAGATAACACCTATTGAGGCTGATGCATAGATTAACTTATAAGAAATAACAAAATTACCAATTTGAACTTGTTTATTATTTTATAAGAGATAAAATAATTCCAACATGAGAAACACATGAAAACTTAACAAAACATTTCTTATCACTCCAACTGTTATTGTTATTTATTCCGCATTCAAATCTTTCTAACAAATGCTCCCTCGATATCGACAACATAATACAATCGAAACATGTTTGCCTCTGATAATTACTTCTTTAAATAAAAAAGTCCACTAATGTTCTGATCTCAATGCCACTGTGCAAATTTAGTTATCGCCTTAATTATCAGAGGATGGAGTGTTATTATCCAGGACAGCTGAACTTTAAATGAGTGTGAAACAAAACTTGTTGAAATGAAAAGGGCTAATTTACATATGCACCATAATTCAAGGAAAATTATCCATCTTAGATTTTACAAGTTAGAACCAAGACCTCCGTTTAATGGCTTCTATCAAATGAGTTGTGAATGTTTATTGCATTATTATTATTTGCCCCCAGCTTTAGCACATCTTAAGCCTCTGTATGAAATAGCTGAGAGAGAAGACGGATGGGACATTGTGTGTTCCGAAGCAATTTGAGTAGAATTTAAAGGTATTAGCATACAGTACCTGAATATAGACACCCCCGTTCACACACACACACACACAATATTGTCCATGAGTCATAAGTTAAAAGACAGCTCATACTGCAGTGTGTAGGAGTTGGGGGGTTTTTCAGAGTACGACGCTTGTATTAATTAAAATGTTTATGTATGTACATCAAAAAGGTTGTAAAAGTCCATGTTAAGTGTTTAGTTTACAAAACAGTACAGCAGATGTGCACCAGTCCACATCTGTAAGAGTCACTGGATTGTACAAAACACACAGCAGCAGCGAAGCAACTGTTCAGACACAATGATTTTATCTAATGATGAATCCCAGTCAGTCATTTTAATTCCATCCACTGCAGTATATCAACACTATCAATTCATAAACTACTGATAATTTCATCTGCTGCCAGGTTAACATTATATCAAGCTATAGTTAATGCAAACGTTCAGAATCATCCTGTTGATCTACTTGTGGTAACTACAGCATGATCAGTGCTTTTATGGTTATGTTTAGGGGAACTGAAAGCAGCTGTTTAAACTTTGTTGTCTTGGTTAAATATTGAAAAAAATAAACGCTGACTTGAAGCACCAGACGACAAGTATTTACTCTGTAAAATGACAACATTTCTGTATCTTTAAGGAACAACAGAGAAGGATCGAATGAAGGCTGCTGATGCAACTTACATTTGCAAAGACCAATTTATATGATACAAATCGGTATGAGTGGCGAACATTACGTAAATGGTAAATGTTTGTATTTATATCGAGCTTTTCTAGTCTTGATGACCACTCAAAGCTTCCTGTTATTTGAATTTGCTATGACCTTCTATCGGGTTAAGAGACTTTGGTCATAAGAAAAAGTTTTTTTTTTTTTTTTTTTTCTTGTATATCAGCCGACACCAAATACTGATCTGATACCAGTGCATTTGAAAAAAAGAAAGCCTATTAAATAACGTCTTCTAACAGCTGTATGCTTCTGACCCTGCATGGAACTGATGATTTGTAGTAAGCTCAGGTTGAAGTCTTTGAAAAACAAATACATACAATAATAAATGTCTTAGAACATGTGTTACTAGTTTGACAGTCACAACTGAAAAACAGCACAAATAAATACATCTAGGACGATACAGCAATTACTTCCTTCCAGATATCGCTTCTTCTTCATCGCTCTTAAAACTGTACTGGCCAGTGGCAGGGTTTTGGAGCAGTGAAGACGAAGTGATTATTGGGAAGAGAAAATTGCAGTTTTATCTGGGTGAAACTAATATAGCATACTATAATGATGTGTTATTGGATCGGAACATAGATTTGCGTACTTGCAGATGCCCGACCCGGTGTTTCTGATGCTGATACCACATCAGAACAGTCTCTAATGTATAATTATAAAAAAAAAAAATTAAAAACGCACTGCCAGTGCATTTCTGTGTTGTTTATGCTAAATGTATTTGAGAGTCAACCTATATGGGGATTATCCACTGGCATTATTTAAAAAGATTTAAAAATGTAATAATAACATTTATTTCTAATAAAATTTTCTGTGTATGTATATATATATATACATTACTGCTGGGGAAAATCATTTAAAATTGTAAAATAAACTTTATTTGTCTCACTCATCTCTCCATAGCAGCACAACAGAACTGACTGTTCTCATCCTGTGCAAAGTATAGGACACGTCTTCACTCTGCGAAAACTCTGCCCATCTTAACAGCTATTTGAGGAACTACTTACACCCAAAGACGAGTTTTCTGAGGCCGACAGTATTTGTGTAGAAAGCATCCTCTCCACTCTAAATGCCTCCATTCAAGGAAAAAAAAGGTAGGATGATGCTTTTTTCTTTTTACTATGTCAGGGGAAAAAAAGAAAGCGATTACAGATAAACACTGTTTACAAAATGCTCTAATACTGGCTGTTAGAGATGATGTGGATCCAGTGTTTGATCACAGTCTTAAGGCAATTTTTCAAATCTATCTGCACTACAAAACAGTCTGATGGAAAACACATTTGCTGTGCTCTGATTACAGATTATTACAAC
Source organism: Paralichthys olivaceus (assembly GCF_024713975.1). Taxonomy (NCBI): domain Eukaryota; kingdom Metazoa; phylum Chordata; class Actinopteri; order Pleuronectiformes; family Paralichthyidae; genus Paralichthys; species Paralichthys olivaceus. The sequence continues at coordinate 18,714,573 of NC_091103.1, forward strand.
CCAATGAACAAACATTTGTCTTGTCAACATCTCCAGTATAACCTATTCCTCATGATTGTGATCCTGTTTGAATTTTGCCTCGAACCATTTTTCATGTCAAAAAGTCACTCTCGTGTATTACTCATCAAATGTGAGGAAAGCTGCTCACAGGATGCCTGCTGGCCACAGGGTCTGAGGCAGACACCGTTTAACCACGACATCCTGGCTTCATAAATCCGGCTGAGGACCATTTCTGCATGTCATCCCCCCCTCTATCTCTTTCTTTCCACATTTGTCCTGTCATCCTCCACCTCCCTCTGTTCAGTGCCGGCAAAAAATACCAAAAGTTTTATTTTACTGAACTTGTGTTCTGTGACAGCGACACACTTGGAACTACAGCATGTCAGGAAGTCTATGTCATGTCAGGAAGTCTATCGTCAAGTATACAAAGTGATAATCAAGCAAGAAGAGATCAGAAACATGTATCTCGTATGCAGACAGCTCACATTACACACAAGCAAAATACCTATTCTCCATTTGTTACATTAACTGAATAGAGATCATCCCCCTGACAGATCCATAAAATCTTGATCATTATCCAGTTCCACACAAAATTGTACTTGTTCATGGATGTTTTTCTTCATACATCAATTTTTCTCTCAGAGATCTCTTTATTATTTCATTAGAAATTCAGAAGATAAAGATCAAGATAAACACACTTTAAAGAAAGTGGAAAAAAATCCACTCCATTAATCGAATCAGCACCACATCCCCTCCCACCAAGTCAAATTTCCTTTCCCCCTTTTAAATTTTAAACAAACAGCAATGAACACATTTGGTGGAGGTATAAACACGAAGCAACACTAAAGCATCCAGGTCCTTTTCTTGTTTTTGTTTTCAAGTAACTTCCTGTATATAAAGAGACTCTTTTAGTTGATGCACAGTGGGTTCTCATAATGGGAAATCCATCTAAAGATAAATATACAATTCAAAATGTATGAAGAACACAACTAAGTGAATAATGAATGTTTACTTGGGTTAAAATGAAGCAGTTTTTTTCTAAAGGAAATTCATCTGGAAATCTTCAAAATGACTAATTCAACTTTATACATCTCTCTTTTCCCTTAAACGCTACACCAATTACTTGTTCTTTCCTGCAAACTTTGAAAAAATACAAGGTAATTATTCAGAAATTGAGGACCTTGGATGAAATTGGATGAAAAGTTTTTTTTCATAAAAGAGCAGGGATGGCATGCAACACATACTGCACAATTTAATTAAGGTTGCAATTAAGCAAGGCATCTTAAAAGTCCACTGGGGCATATTCACTTAAATGCTGTTTACTTTCTTCTAGTTTACTGTATGCTGCATATTTTAAATGGTAAATGGATTGTAACGATTTTCTATAGTCCTGATAACCACTCAAAGCTCTTTACAGTAAATTGCTGCCGTTCATCCACACATTCAAAACTTGTTACAGCACTTTATCACACACCACTCACACACTGTCATCACAGCTGTCTGGAGCATTTTGGGGGGGTTTAGTATTTGCCCAAGGACACTTCGGCACAAGACTGAGATCGAACTGCTGACCTTCTGGTTCATTCCAGTTCATTTGAAAGAACATACAGTATCTGTTGAAGCTTTATCCATGTTAAGCCATTACACGAACCCTGCGAGCTAGTTCAGGCAGCCAACTCGAGCTGCGCTGCTCCAATCATGTGACACACATCATGTGACAAACCTCATTCTCCACAATCATCTATTATACACACCCACCTTATTAGGCAGCCTATTTAAGCAGGGAGAAATTTCCCATCAACACCTTTGCTCGCACTGCTGCTACAGTATCCCTACCAGTTGCTTCAGCCCCTCCACCACCCCAGCATCCACCTGTAAGCTCAGGGGGGTTGCAAGAATTTGCTCATCACTCCCATCATTTCTGTGTAATCATATCGGGGGAGTGATTGAGTCGGAGCCTAGACTCCAAACACAAACTATGTTCCACTGCTGCAATAAACATTTGATCATGAGTTGTCTGACTGAAATACACTTGACATGAAAAACACTATGCATCTTACAGGACAGAAGTATACAGACACATGAGTATCTTTGTTCTGGGGGGCTTTTTCTCATGGCTGAGAAATTCTACCCGACACAATGATTACATGCAGTGTACATCATGCTAATCATTTTATGGAGTTAGTTTGGAGCAGGCCGGTCCTGCTTCAACACGACATATTGTCTCTGTACATAAAGCCAGGTTCATAGAGAAATTATTTTCTGAGTTTGATGTGAAAGAACTTGAGTGGCCAGCACAGCCTGTGACCTCAACCCTCTGAACACCTTTGGGATTAGCTGAAACGAGGACTGAGAGCCGGGTCTTATCACCCAACATCAGTGGCCGACCTCACTAATGCTCTTGTAGCTGAACGGGAGCAAATCTCAGCAGCCTGGTTCAAGTCCAATGGAAAAGCCTTCATACAATAGTGAAGGTTTAAAGCCTTTGGCATTGGAATGGATTGTTTTTTAAGCTTTCATATTTGCTCATTTTTGTTGCATTGAACTGTCATAAATGGTCTTTTACCTGCACCTCTATAAACATCACTGGGTTATCTTCCCTTCCTCTGCCGTCATGTGAATCTTAATGACATGTGCAGATCGTATCCTCTGAATTCTGGTACAGCCAGAAAAAAACAGCTGCCAATTTTCTTTGCTCAAAAGGCGTTTTGCTGAAGTTAAGCACCATGGGCCACTCTGCACTGTCACTGAGGGTTATTTTTGTTGCATTCTTTAAAGTATTTTTCGTGAGATCAGAAATTATTTTTGTGAGCCAGATGTGGGCAAGAGGGCAACACATATGCAGTTTCAGACAAACAATGCATTATCATATTACAAAAACAATCTCATAGCCCTGAAAACACAGAGACAGACAGGAAGGAAGATGAGAGAGAGCGCTGCCACAGAGAACAACTTATGCAAAACAATAGTTCCCACAGGATTTATCTTGTACAGCTCTAACTCAGGCTTTGAACTCAGTGAGAAAAAAATTATTTGTAAAGTTTAAAGTTTTCCTGCAGGCGATTTGGCACAGCTGATAAACTTGGGGTCCAGTCAACAGAGCAGAGTTTGAACTATGAACCCAGTTGACCAGACATTGCTGGCGAGCTGTTTGGTTTAATAATTAAAGAAACTTGCTTCCTCAAGGCAGTTTTATTTATTAATTGTTAGCCGTAAATAAATTATTTATTCTAACATATTTGCTATTCACTGATTAAGATGAATAATTAAACAGAACAATATGTAAGACAGTCACAATAATGGAGCAGTTTTCCTCGGTGGCAGTTTTTTATTTATCCTTATTTATGGCTTTATACTTGTAGCTTTCCCTGAATCTGGTTTTGTGTTTTTCTTCCACACAAAAAGAAAAAGAAAATAGATATGAGAGGATTTTATTTGAAATCGTGGTCTGGAAAAATGTTTAATGATGTTTACAAAGTTGGTATTTCAATGTATCTTCCCAGATTCGGTGTAATCTTATACAAAGTCAAAATATGGACATTAATCTCTATTTCAGTAAATCATCACTTTTAATGTAGTTTGTTATAAATTTGACTTAATGTTGCATTTTCTTCTGTTTTGCATTTTCTTTACATTTCCATCTTTTATTTTTAATCTTGTGGTGTAAATCTCTGCAGCATATCTCTGACTCATTACCAGATGAATTTAATAATTTCCTTTTCCATCACTATTTGAAGGATGCATGTAAAAACACATTTATTTCGTATAATGCACAAACTCAGTGTTTTTCTAACCGCATGAAGGAGTTGCACATCGTTTCTGCAAAGAGCTTTTATGACAAAACTGATTCCCACATCTCCACTCGTGTGCAGCCCTATGCAAATCAATTCACTGTCGATGTGCGTAATGAAGTCATAAACCCTCCATAACCCCCAAGCCAAGCTCTCCAATGCAGAGGTTGCTGGTGTGGTGTTCCCTGTTGAGGCCACCTTATTAAGCTGAATGACAAACACTTGAAGTGGAGAGATACTGCTGGGGGAGGAGGCTCGTGCTTCCCCACATTTCAGTCGCTTGTTAGTTTTCCAGGGTACTTTATTATTCTGTTGTGCCATTTTGAACACAGTGATGCCCGCCATGATTACCGAAGGTTCTTCAATTGATATGTTATGTATTTGGGTTCTGTCCTCAAATGATAATGTCCTTCTCATACAAATTCTTTCTCTAAATCGTTCACCAGAAGAGTGGGGTAATTGGCGATCCAAAATGAAGAGTATCCAGGCAGCTGTGTTTTTCTGACCTGGTTTTCAAAGAGTAGCTCACCGTTTTGTTTATCTCGTGCACATGCATGAGGAAGAGTGGTTGATGCACAGTTCGGTTGATGGTTTCACACTGTTCCACTGATCAACAGGTGGCAGTAACACACCAAGATACACCGTAATGCAACAGAAAAGACAGGGAAGAAGACATGTTTCTAGTAAACATCGGTTTGAACAATAATGCATTTGAAATATACATTTTCAATTTTAGTTCCATATATTTTTCAGAGCTAAATGATCCAAATGTATTTCAGTAGTATCACTAAACGCTGTTTCCCAATTCCCGCTAAAGTCTCATAATAAACCAAACACTTTTTACACACCTCAAAATAACATGATCTCTTACTTGGTGTGTGCATTACTATTTACAGAACTATTTGCCGCACCTTGCTCAAACTGCTGAGTGAAAGCATGCTCATGCTATGGTCCATGATGTTTTTACCAGCCACACAGACAGTCCGACCATTTTTAGCTGCAGTTGTGGCATCAGTGCAGTTCTTCTGTCTGTCATCAATGCAGACTGTGTGCCAGTCACTTGGAACCTCCCACACGTGACTGTGACTGTGTGTGTGCACCCTCCCTTACCACTATCGATTGAAATTAATTATATGGGAAATGCTAGAATATAAACATTTACACATACACACACACACACACACACACACACACACACACACACACACAGAACACTGATAAATATAGGATTTCAATACTGCCTCCATGACTGCACTTACAGTACAAACTGGAGTTACCACTGTGTCTTTATGAAAAAAAGAAAAGAATAAGATAACTCGTGAACTGGTGAAGCCATAAATCAATGCTAAATTTGAGAGGTCAACTGAACACTGAACTCACCCATGATATTTCAATATATTTTCCCTGGGAAAAAAACTGCAACTTCTCATGACAGGCCAGGTCCAGACTGACAGGGCAAGTGATGCTTGAGGCTCTGCTGCCACAGAAATGCACTTTAATACTTGCCTTTGCTCCAGAACCAAGATATTTCACCCACTGGCTTTCTAATTCAATGTATGACCTCTCGCCAGGGACTTTTAAAAGTCTTCAGGCAAAGATCCAGCAGCTTTAGGTCTGGCCAATGACAGATGAGCCACAGAGGCAGGAGCAAGACAGCTTGCCCTGGGCAAACCACAGAGCTTTGGTCAGCCTGCAGGGGTGAACTTCTGCAGCAGCGATGGAAAGAAACAAGCTCCTGTAACATTATTTTTCCTCTGCAATATGGCACTATCCTTTTAAGGCAACCACAGATCACAGCGTGCTGCTAAACAGTGGGAGATCCTTGTACAGACGGTTGATCTTGTCTGTTTCTATCTGATTTTAAATAGCAGCTGTTTATCACAGGAAAACCTGGACTCAATCCCCTGTCACAGGTTCAGAAAATGTAAATTTAAATACAGTATGTAGCTTGTTCCTCACTTGAATGGCGACAAGTTCAAATTTAACTGCATGATCAGCACGGATCACAATATGAGAGCAACAAGAAGACAAGCCGTGTTACCCTCTGGTGTTACTAATTGCTACCATAGAGTTTTTTTAGGAGTTGTTGGAATGAGTCAAAGCTCATTTAGTAATTGGATATGCAAGCAAGAAAGTGAATAATAGATCTTAAGGAGTAAAAGGGCTGTTTTGCATATGAGGGGAAGCTGCTGCTTTGCATATTGTAAGTAGTACACTTGAGTACGCTGGCCATTTTCTTTTCACTGATGAATGAGCTTTTATGCTGGTATGATGTATTACACGCGTGGCGACACCTGTTTGATAATTAGGACACAATTCAACCACAAATGTTGTGATTAAGTTATTGTTATAAAGGCCGTATGTGTCTTATTATAGCTGCTCTTTCAATGTGTCACCACATGTAAGATCCATTTACTGCACTGCACAAAAAAGACAAGATGATAAGATTATGTACTTGTGCTGACAGCTCTTTGAAACATTTTAACTCTAACCATTTAGAGCTAATTACCGGCACTTTTATCTATTAATGCACTGATCACCAGTAGATCTGGCATTTTCCTCGTCTGCCCCTCTTTGACTCATGTATACGGCAGATCTTTGCCATGCCATTGTAGTCCAGTGCTAGAGGGAGCCTGCCCTGCAGTTACGCCATTATCAGACGGCTGATAAAATGTTAACAAAGAAGACATTAGAAAGCAAACGGGAGACAGCTGGTGCAATCTTAGCGGAGCAGAGCAGCAGTGGAGATGTCAGACAGTCATTCTGAGTCGCTGCCAAAAGCCACAATATGGTCACTAAAATTGTACTGCATGGACAATTTGCTTCTCTGTACAAGAAGAAAAAGGGCTCTTGAGGACTAAGCAGAGCATAAGACAAGTTCTTTTCACAGCCCTTTATATGCATCGGCTTCTGAAAGATATCCTGCTTCTATATATCTTGCTTTATATCATTAGGCTCATGAAATTCATAAGACAGAAAATAAATAACCATTTTTTAAATCAGTATCAGTTCCCTGGATGTTTTTTTTTAATTTTGAAGAGCTATCCTTCGCTTATTTTAACAGTCTTAGAGCAGAGTTACTTTGCTCTTGTGAAACACTTGTAATTCACCTTGAACTTCACCTGTGAATCAAGTGTTTGAACTAGTCCCACTCTAACAACCAGTAAAAAAAAAAAAAAAAAGGAGAAAGAAACATTTTTTTAGAGGCACTAAACACGACTCGAATCTGAATATGAAGTTTGAGCACAAATTCTGTGCCATCTGGTGCATGTGGAAGACGTGACAAATGTTTAAAGGGGCTCTTTGTGGAGCCTGTGTGAAAACTTGAACATGTAAAGTAAACAAATGTGTTTTGTCTCTCGAGGACTCGCTCTCATAGTCTCTGAAACTCCCCCGCTGTGTGTTGAATGGATCATCTGGCAGAAGACGGAGATGCAGTGTGACCGGAGCTCCACTCGGTCTTTTAGAGGTGCACCTCTGGGGGCGAGACAGTTCAACAGAGGAGATAAAATAATACAACTGCGAAATCTTCCCGCCATCTTGTTTGGTCACAAGCGGCTGAAGATAACATAGCTCAAAGTCAGGTGTTGACAGTAAATGGATCATGCAGGAATAAAATGGCTGTTATGACCGATAAGATGCAGTGTTATGGTTGAAAATCTTTAAGAGTCATGCACTGCCACAGGGTTAGTTTAGAGAAAACCTTAATCAATTGTAAACTACTCTCCCGGTCACGTTGGTTGTTTCTTTGAGTTTATCTTTGAGCCGGCAGGGCTAATCTCTGGCCTGGCCCGCAGCGGTCACCAGTGAATACAACAGTGCAGATGGCACATTTGTCAGAACTGTCTGCAGGCAAGCACACAAAAACAGTAGTTACAGTTGTTGTGCTGTTTCTATGATGACAAGTAAATACTGTATGTGAACTCACTCAGCTGCATGACTGGATATCTGAAGCTGCGGGACCATTTTTTCAGCATAATTAGTTGACATCAGCTACTGAAACAATGCAGGTAACATTAAAACAGACAAAATATTGACAATAATGATGTTTAGACAAAAATTATCCGTTTTGTGACATTTCTATAAAAAGGGCATGAAAGATCATGCAAGTGTGTGTTTGCATGTTTGTACAATCTAGTGTAGGCGTGTGGAAGGACAGATCTGTGATATCTTTTGTTGCATCAAACACACTGTCATTTATCAAATCGCTCGACCTCTGGCCGGTGCCCTTAGCCACATCCACAGAGCCTAGCTTTGATGGATGCCTTATTAGAGTCCTTTATTAGTGTACTTTAGCCGGGAGATAAACTTTGTAATTAATGTCTCAGTTTGAGTATATCTCATTTATTTCAATCGGATAAAGGTGACTCTTCCAGCCGACCGGAGAACAATGGCCATCGGAGGAGACAGCAGCTTGGCAGCCGAGCGGAGACTCGGAATGCTGAATAACAATCCCGTCATCCATCATGGTATGTAGGGAGTCGGCAGGCTGTGTTCATCCTGAGGGGAAGCTCCAAGGAGCCGTTCACAACCATGAGGGATGGCGAGACTGAAGATGACCACTTTCTGCCAACTCTGCTTCACATACTGAACTGTGTAGTTTATAAAAAGAAGACAAAATAGGAGGGTCGTACTTGATTACCTAACTCTGCAAAGTAGACCTCAATTAGAATTCAAAGCATTTGAGCAGCTAGTGGTTGCCAGTAGGTACGACTAGTCTGCTGCTTTAATCTGCGGCTCGAAATCACCCACGCGTCATTAAAATCAGAGCTGATGAATGATATAATGATGAGAGCAGCCCGAGCTCTGCTCAGCCATGGTCTGTGATGATGGCAGTAGTAATTTTCCTGTTAGGCTGGCCCCTCCTGTTTACTTAACCTTTCTGCAGTCCTCATTAACTCACCAACACCAGCGACTATGTTGGGACGCCAAGGGCAAACACAATGGGCAGCTGGAGCCGAGCTGAGACCATCACTTAGCTGGTCTAAGGTCACTCTGCGTTCCTGCTGGTCAGAGTGCTTCACTCCAAATCTTAACATGTCATTACATTATTCCTGCTGCTCACCTTGCAACCAGCAATTACCACATTCCACAACATTTCATTCTCCTGTAAGAATAAGGTGAGGCGTAAATCAGTAGGGTGTTGTTGAGGGAAAGAAATCACACTATTCCATTGTTCTCTGTAGATATGCTGAATTTTTTTTATAAAGAAATACCTTAAGTGAAGCTGCACGAGAGAGAGGACAAAATGCAAAGCCAGCACTGGGGGTAATGGGATATGCAGTCATTCATTCTGCTGCAGGTTCATGCTCTCTGGCCAAATGACATCTTGGAGCAGAGCCACACTCATACAGTAGCAGCTCGTGAAAATCACAGCTATTATTAATCCAGAGAAGAACAGCAGTTTGAATACACAGAGCCATAAAAGAAAGGCAGTCACAAAACACAAAACAGACTTAGCCGTTCCCATCTATAAAAAGAAGCTTAACACAGCTCTCAAAATTTGTACAATTAAATTTACAGGAGCTCAGTGATAAAAACTCATTTTTAAGATGCAATCTGCTCATTTCCTCACATCCAACCTTCAGCAAAGATTACAGAACATCTGACTGTTGCATTTTACAAAACTGTCATCGTGTTGTTAGCGCACAGTGAAATATGAAAGCAGAGTTTACTGCAACAGTGAAGTTAGACAGCATTATCGTCTTCAACTGAGACCTGCAAAACCTCCAACATTTATGAATCACTGAGCATGGAGTCTGTTTCCAAACACATTAAACACTGTTTGATGTTTTCACCATTTCATCGCCCTCCAACATACAGATGTACAGTTTATAATATTCTAATCGAAAATGCTGGATTTCAGCTTTAAGTTATGAATCAGCTAATGCTGCATCTGCAAGGCTACTGCATGTGAGTATGACTCAGAATTATCTTGAGGTGCCAGTAACACAGCAGATAGCTTTATAAGAAACATAATTAGGAAATATCAAATTTGGCAAAATGCAGAAAGGTTACCACTGAGCTTATTGGTGAAATGATCTCCAAAATTGCATAGTTTGGTTATGTTAACACACCTTATGCTGCCATGTTATTGGGAAAACTGTTACATTGATTATAAACATAATTTCTTGTAGAAAAGGCTTGATAGCTGAAGGTTTAAGGCACATACATACACATCCACCATGAACTAGACCTTTGTTGTGCATCCGACTTTTCGCACTATGTTTACTCTCTCCCCTCTGTTATTTCATAAAGCTGAAAATAATTTTTAAAAAATGAAAATGGCAGATTATTACTTAGCTGAATCTGTACCACATTCCCCATCCCACCACCAAGTTTGGTGCAAATCGGTAAATAAACTTTGAAATAAAGAATTAACTAGAAACAGAGCTGCACTGATAATGCTATCAAATATTCAGCAGAAAATGAAACTGTAAATGTTTTGATGAAAGGTTAATTGTTTAAGTCATTCCTCAAGCAAAAATACTGAGCACTTCCTGGTCCCTGCAGGTGCTAAAACGTGAGGATTTCTGACGATCGTATGACGATGGTAAACTTACAATCGTTCAGTTTCAGGCTGTTGATCAGGAAAAGCAAACTAATCTATGACATCGTCTTTAGCTGTGGGGACCATTGTCACTAATCCCTAATAGATAATTAAAGTAAAATTTAGACAAATAAATTAACACAGTCATTAATTCTGTTGAGCTCCATGTCCGAGGGATTAAGTGGTTTTCGTGTAGGGAAAAACAAAGCCCTGTCAGTGTTCTGAATGTGTACTGTAAATTGAACGATGGAAGAAGAACGAGTAAATCAAACCCTGTTTAAAATTGTTGATAAGTTTCCCTGTTGACTATTGGAGATAAATGCTGGTTTTCAATCACTTTGAAGTCTTCAGAACTCGACACAGTTTGGCATTACTCCGGAACTTGCTGGACCTGAATGAACCTGCAACTATTAGTCAGTCCCACACATTGGACCCGCTTGCACAAGTCAAATAGAGGGAGATCAGCTGTTTGGACACAAAACACAATTTAAGAAAAACATTTTTGTTGTCTGCACAGTTTTATGAACGTGCCTCTGAGGTGTTCTCCCAGTCGACCAGTTAAAGCAGATGGCCGGTAATGTCAGCACGAGCAGCAACTTCCTCTCTTAAGCTCCAACTTTGTCTCTGTCAGGTCCCTCTGGTTATTTGAAATGCTCAGGAAAGGTCAAGTCCGCCATGTTAGTGCAAACAAGAGGCCGATTAATACGAACATGCTCTGTCTCTGTGTCACTCTCAGCGGGACACACACTCTGTTTTGTTTAAGTGGGCTTGTCTTCAATCAGTTAAATCAACAGCAACCATTTGGAGAAGGAGCCAAAGTGACAGGTGAACTGTGGCGCTGCCCCCCCACCCCCCCATGTTATCAGCTCCCAGCGTCGTGAATAGCAGGACTTGAGCCACTCTCCTGTCGATAGTGAAACAACCCACGAGTCACACAGGAAATCCATTAGCCCAATAGTGCTGTTTGACATGCTCTGAGTGAACTGCACTTATCCTGACACACGAGGCAGACCTGTGACTGAATTACTGAGCCGACCTCCTCGGTCTGAGCCACCTACCAAAATGGGAACTGTTATGAAATTAAAACTGTTTCAAGGGTTTAGTTCACCAAAATTATAAGACTAATTTTCGACTTACCCCTGGTGAAGCAGAAATGTATTGTTTTTTCAGTAAATCGTGCATCAACATTAAAAATGCCCATCATGCTGTTATTGAAAGATGATCATTTTATTCTCATAAAACACAAAAAGCCTCACATTTAAGATGCTGGAACCATAGTAATGTTTAGTACTTTTAGCCATGCTAGCAGCCAATATAGCGGATGATTTTCTTTTCTTAATTGAGTATAAATCAACTAATTGTTGCAGGTCTAATTAGGAAATAGCCGTCCATATTTTTGTCTACAACATAAACCCTCATTCCTAAAGGGTAAATTAACTTTCCTTGTTCCACTGAATATTTTAACACATAAAAAGAAGCATTATTTGTGTCTAGGCCAATTTACACTTTCATTTAAAGTATTTATGTTAAATTTTGGAATTTTTATTCTTGTCGAGACTTCGATGAGAGGATCAATGCTACTCTCATTTCATATATATAATAAAAACAAAGCTGGTGGCAGCCGGTGAGATAGAGAAAGCTAGTAAAATAATTGACTGACTTCTTTTACTCTACGAATTAATAACAAATCCAGGTACACCATGTTAATTATTGAGCTTTAAATGTGCTGGTAGGTGATTGTAATGATAAAGGAATCACACCTGCCAAAACGTGAAACTAATTCCTTTAAGATAAGTGACAAAATGTGATTTTATTATTTGAGTCATCCAGCACTGAAGCACCGTAGACACAAGAATTACAAAGGGGGAATTGTGCTTGTTTTTAGTTACACCTACACTTGCCAACACTTTCACACCAGAGAGTAAACAACAGTCCACACTAAATAGGCTCCACGTTTGTCAGGGGTAAAGGTAAAGGCTGGTGACTTTCATGCCATCTGGTGACCTCCTAAGAGCAAATAAGAGACATTTTTCCAGCAGCAGTCGAGCACAAGAGCGCCTCAGATTGTATTATTGGTTATATCTCTGTGGATGTCCTTCAGCGTCATTTAGGTCACTCCCTCTGCTGTGTTATACAAATAAAATTACGTACAGAATGCAATTCAACTGCTATTTCTCCGCCTGGCAAATTGCTATGTGGCCAGGAGAAATTGAAAAAGCTGGCAAGGTCTCAGGTACCTGACAGTGACTGTGACTATGATGAAGTATCCTCCTGTTACCACTGTTGACTTTGCCAAATATCAGAGATCTCCACTGTCTCCACCCCAATGCTCTGGGCCTGCCAGTTTTATAAACAGAGAGGAATCGGTGCCAGTACTTCTATAAGTAGCACCAACAGAGCAGCCTGTATAGGATCATGCGTCTCCAAATATCTCTCGCTGAGAGGTTACTTCGTCTTCATGTTCTGTTTTGCTCCTCAGTTGATTTGGAGATTTCAGGACTCAGTGACTTGGAGCACTGAGAGATTGGAAAGAAAACCTGTTCACAAAAAAAGTTGTGAATCAAAACAATCGGTGGCAACTGTTGGTGTTAAAAAACAAAGGGGGGCTTCGAATAAAAATGAGCCACTATTAATAAACAAAATACAAAATACAGGATTAGTTTTAAAGAAGTGAAATTAAAACAGATGTTTAAGGGAAATCAGTATGTCTGTGTTGAATTAATATTTAATTATTGGAGGTTCTAATAGTCGATCATCTATTATCAACAAGTCAATTAATTGACTTGTCAACTATTTTCATTTAAAATGAATTCCATGTGTCCAGAGAAAGAAAAGGCTACTAGCTCCCAGCTGTCAAACTAAGAACCTGATAATGAGTAAATTCAAACATATCTCAAAACTTTTGCTTTCGTTGACAAGATATTTTAGACTTTTTAAAAAAATTGAAAAAGGCAAACACAAATGATTCCTGTCAATACACAGACTATCCACCTCCTCAAAAACTGAGTAAAGTCCTTCTCACCATAGAAGGCGCAGTGATTTACTCTATATATACTCTTTGTTTATCATATCCTCTAGCAAGACAAGCAGTACTTGACCAGGAGTGGCCAAAAACAGACATCAATAAGAGTACAGATGTAAAAGCATATCTCACTTTACATCTCAGAAGAACTTTCAGTCCCATGAAGGACACTATTTTGTCTGTTTGTATTTATTTTGTAATTCACTGCCCTCTTGTGACAACAGTATATATAAGCTGCAGTTTGGTGAATTGTCCATCTTTGACAGGTGACTGCATATATCTTACAGACGTGCCTGCTTGCCAAAATGACTCAGCGTCCACCGTCCAGGGATCAGATATGATATTGCACACGTTACTGCCAAAGACTAAGCCATTTGCCTGAAAAGGGCCAACATTGAGCCATCATTCTGCATCTCTCTTGCCAGCTGGACATGATTCTTCTGGCCAAAAATAGACTTTTACAATGTAATTTCCTATTTTTATTACATAATGCGTTTTCTTCTGATAGCAATGTTAGAAATCATAGCTTTTAATAATTTAAATCAATTCTGCTGTGTTAAATTAGGTAACATATATACACGATAAAATATACACGATAAAATGAAAACATATTGTATCAGCGTTTGTGGGTTTTAACGTTGTATGACACACTACAGTCAGTAAAACTCAACGCCAGCTCTCACACGTCAACAACAACCAGCAATGACGCCTGACATGGTTTCCACTGAAGTGCTTCATTCCTGCAATTAGGACAAAATATGCACTGCAGCTGCAGCATCGTCAAAGCTTATATTCACTTACCCCAAAATAAAAAAATAATTCAAGTTTCTGTTTATTTTTTAAATACTTAAAAAGTTATATTTAAACAAAAACTGAAAATCCACCACCTGTTTTACAGAACTAGAGCATCTTAAACTAAATGATTCAATTGTGCCAAATCACAATATACATTATCTCAAGGCTCTTTACATACTAAGATCGAGACATTAGAATATTTTTGAGAAACTCAACAGTTCCCACAATGAGAAAACACCCAACAGAAGCAGACTCTGGTGGGGGGGGTGTCTGCCTCGACCGGTGGGGTGAGAGGAGAGTTAGGAGGAGAGGAGGAGAGGGGAGAGAAATACAGCACAGAAAATGCAGCCTAAGAAAATGCATGTCAAGCAAATGTATACAGGTGCACAATCTCCCACACACACACTCACACACACACACAATTTTCCGAGCAGCTGAAGTCAGAGAAAGAGACATGTTATGACAGAGGTAAAGTGGTTATCTGTGATAAGAAATGTCTATCCTTCAACCAAAAATCAAATTTCTCACTTCACATTTTATCTGCAGGGTACCACCTGTTGCAATAACAAGTCAAATGGATACAGACACATGTGGGGTATTCACTCGCCAATATCCTTTTTACATCCAGGACGGGGAATGTGTACATGCTATCCCATTTAAAATCACTCTTAGATGTGCAAATCTGTGCAAAGTCGCATGTTGACTGCCTTCCCTCGCTCCTTAAACACCGGTGTGGACCTCGTGCCTCCTCCACGGCTACCACAGGTGGTATTTTGATCTAATCCCACAATCACTGATTCTCAAATCTCAACGTAAACATGCTGCATTTATCCCACAAAGCGAGGCCAGAGAAAATCAGCAGGTCACTCAAGAGAATCTGCAGTAATGTCCCCTTCAGTGTCCATCGATCACGTCAAACCACTCCTTTAGCTTAGGGACATTTTGT
This sequence comes from Paralichthys olivaceus, assembly GCF_024713975.1. Lineage (NCBI taxonomy): Eukaryota > Metazoa > Chordata > Actinopteri > Pleuronectiformes > Paralichthyidae > Paralichthys > Paralichthys olivaceus. Next base: position 18,729,677 of record NC_091103.1, read on the forward strand.
GTTTTGACAAGCTTCACTCGACCGAGCACCCTGTGTTTAAGGTCGAAAGCCTGTGATTATGTGGCCGCTGGCAGACGAGGCCCTGAACTACATGTGGCGTGGAAACCTGATCCATTTATCTTTGGGATTGTGAAGATGCGTCTGACCTTGCTGCCCTGAGGAAATGTTGATAAAGCTTTTTCACTCACAATCACGGATGATAGCTTAAAGTTTGCTCTGGAGCTTGTGTGTTGCAGATCGGCCAACACGTGCAGTCTACGGTACAAAATGTGGTGGCATGAAACTGGGTATTTCTCAGCCGTCTCTCTTGGTTATTTAATGTCATATTTGGAGAAAGTCTGCAAATTAACTGATTAAAGATTTATAAGACACTGCTGAATTGCACAACTTTCAGCTGGTTCATAACAAAACTGTAGATTTGTGTTTACATTTTCCTCCACGGTGCACTTCAGCAGTTATGATGAGGATGATTCATGGCATCCAAATGTATATGTTTTAATAGTGCTTGTCAGGCAGTGGCCATGTCTGCTATACCTCACAAAAGAAAGGCAACATGATAAATTGGGTCAGAGATAACAAGTGTAGAGACACATCCACATCTCTCTCCATCCTATCTTACAAAGGGAAACTGTAACTTCAGCTTTCACTTGTTTCAGCTGTTGCTTATTTGTTCATACCTTAAGTCACTTCTGTCTAGTCTGTTCTTTTATATGTTAACCTATTACCTGACACAAAAATGTGTCGATTGCCAGAAAAAATATGTCTTTGTCTTTTTCAGTAAAGAACTCAGTGACTCTTGATAAATGTGGGTTTTAACTTTCTGCGTACATACTTTCACTTTGAAACTATTTAAGTACATTTTGCTGCTAATAGTTATGTACTTTTACTCAAATACAATTTCAAATGGATAACTTTCTACCACTGATTCTTGGCATACTTTGCTATACTCATGCCTATTTATCCTTTCTGACCACAGACTGTGTATAAAGATGAACGATGCATCTGTCCTGCAAAAAAATAATAACTACCTAAAAATGATAGAAAGCTAAGCCTTACACTAACCCTTGACTTTATAGGCTCATGTCCCATCTGTTAACATGGAGGGGGCCAGGTTTTTGACTTATACAACAACCAGCCACCAGGGGGCGCTTCAAATGTCTTTACTTCACTTTAAGGGAGCTGTCTTGTTGTCCATCTTTAAATAAAGTATAGCTGTGGTCCAAAAGTTATAATTTCCTTTCCTAACTACGGTTCCTTGACCCCAATGAAAAAAGTCATGGGGTCAATAAAAGATGTGAGGGAGAATCTGAAAACCACTGTTAAAAAAAATAAAGTGTGACGGCACTTGGTAATTCTTGCATGCTGGAAACATACTACTTTATATTAAGTGTCGTGTGCACAAGTCTACAGATGAGTTACCCTGTTTGAAAGGCCACACTCGAAGCCAGGGTGAGAAGCTTAGTAGTTATGTGAGTGTATAGTAGTCGTGTGAAGAATAAATAAAGAGAATTTGACTGAGATGTTGAAATCCCAACCACTTTCTCACCTCCACACCTTGTTAATCCCTCTGTGAAGTGTGGATTGGTAGATTTGGAAAGTTACAAGTGTTATTGGACACAGTGCCAACAATTCAGGAAGTTTATTTACCTTTGGCAGCATTTCTTAAGTTTTTCAAACTTTTTATTGTACTTTCTCTCAACAAATCTACTTCCTGCTCCATGTTATTCACTTGGATTTCTGGGGGAAATTGTTGGTCCCTGTGCCTATACAAATCCATTCCAACCCAATATTTTCTGTTTGGCTAGAGGCTGGGTGCTAAACCCTATAAGAGAGACGCCATCATCTTCCATAAGTTTGGCCACCAGCAGTCCCTACAAAGAGAACCTACAACAACAAGAGCTGCTTGCTTTGAAAGTTGATGCTGTAGGGATGGTGACAATATATAAATGTTAATGGCTCATAAAAAAATGCAGCATCCAGTAGACTTCAAAAAATGATTGTCAAACAGATGGATATTCTTCTTCTTCCAGTTCCCTCATCATTCTGGATCTCAGAGTAGTAAGCCCCTCTCTTGTCAGTTCTGCTTCATGGCCAACAACCTGACTCCTGTCACACTTAAAAGATCATGTCCTTTGTAGAACCCCCCCCACACACACATTTGTAATCCTGACCCTGGCAATAATCCTTTCAACTACCCATGCTAGGTCTAGAGTCAAGTCTTCCAGTGGGTACACTCTTCAAATCTCAGCCAGTGCCCTATTGTCCACTCTGACTTTGTTGTGTGGGAGCTTTCCTCTCTGAAGGGACTGATTCAGCTTGTCCTGTCAAGCTCCATCTGTTGACCTCGCTCTGTCTGTGTCTGAACGTCCATGTTCACACTTTTTTGTAGCCGTGTGTTTGCTCCTGACAGAACAACAGGACAGTAACTACCCTTGTGACACAGATCACTTCTCCAAATTAGTACATTAGTACATCCTTTGCAAGAGCATCACCTGAAATTAGCCTTTAATTGCATCTTTATCAATGGTGTAGTTGATGACTGGTCCTCCACAATGCAACCTATTGTAAGTCTCCCCCTTCACAGCTATTCCACAGTTAAACAAAATATCCTCCTAACAAAAATGATAGCAGTCATCAAAAGCCCAAAGGCAGGATGTTTATGAGATCAAGGGACTGTTGTCCATCAGGAGAAAAAGAGGAAGTAGTGATAAAGCCACAAAGGCCACAGTGGGAACTACACGTCAGACTGACATGGGAGACTGCTGTACACTTTTTGTTCTGCTGTTTCTTTTATGATCAGAACAATAACCAGAACAAAAGATCATTGTTTTCACCATGACTACAGAGATTATTAATCCTACCAAAGTATAAATCATTGTGTTTTCCGTATCCTAACTAAAATCATTACTGTGTCTAACATCTAACAAAAATGTGAGATTTGTGATAGTTCGGAAACCTCTGACCAACAATGTTGTTGCTGTTGAATCAGAAAATAGTTTTGTGTCTTTCTCTTAATCATATACAAACAACATATTTTGTTATTCAATCTGAGAGACGTGTTTGATGAACACTAACATATGGATACGCAGCAGCATCAATGTATATTGGCAGTAAAACTGCTTTTGAGTTTCGTACAGTTTTATGACTTCACTCTGCCTCCAGGCAAAGACACGGTTGGTCTGTGTTTAGTCTTTATCTTTATTCCATCTGCTGCATCATCTCTGCATTGAGTCCAACCATGTGTTTAACAACAATATGCATTTTGTAAAGTAACCAAATACATAAACAAAATCAATATTTAGAAATTTTTTAGCAAAACTGCATGTCCTAAGCTGACCTTGTGTTATCATTTTGTGCTCATAAATGCTTTTAATGTGGTATTGATAAGTGATGAAAATTTCCGACAATTGCCCGATTGCTCTCTTGCTGTTTGGGCTGCAGATGACGAAGGTAGTTGAGCAGCAAGCAGGGAACATACATTAGCAGCACACAGAGCAGCAGCACTCTGATTTACTGCTCCCAGGGCGGGTGATTGAGGAGAGCATTACGTCACAGCTGATAGATCAGAGAGTCTTACAGCAGAGTGCAGCTCCATCAGCTGCTGCTGACAGTAGCGTTAGTTCTGACAACCAGCAAAAATGGATTTATGAAAAAACACAGATACTCTATGCACTGACACAAAACAGTGTCAGGGCGCACATGCACACAAACACGCACACACACTCAGTACCCCAGGGGCACATAATTCTTGAGAGTAAACACCAAAATGCAATAATATACGAGAAGACAGTGCAGAAAAAAAGAAATCTGCACGAGGCAGGTGCAATAAAATGGTAACTGGTAAAATAAGACACACGAAGCATGAAGGAACACTTTAAGATTTCAATCTCTGGTGTTAATGGGTTAGTTCATCTGTTTGTTTTTTCTTCATGGGTGGAAGTTACTGTCGTTTCAAACAAAGGTTTCCTCTGATTATCCACGTGCAAGTTACAGGAACAGGAGACCTGACACTGGGCACTGGTGTCCTTGAATTTAGTTTAGTTTAGGATACTTCTTCATTACTGTCCTGCTGTTTTGGCATTGCATTTATTTCATTCAGATCAGAAGATATTCACCGTCTGTATCTGTGTTTTATTGTTTTTATTTCCGTTATCAAAATTTTTCCTGCAGACATTTCATCAACCGGATGTTGACAGCAGGTCTGTGGCACAACCTATAATAAAAACCAGACATAAGAAAATGTAAATCTTCTGAGAATAAATCCATATTCTTACAGTGTTATGGTCTATTTTTGTGCAACCTTAAAGTTGAGTGCACATGATAACGCGGACGTTGCAATCTACCGTTGGTTCAGGTTTTTAAATTTTGGCTGCATAAGTCTTGGTTTAAACTTTAATTTTTCTTAAAATTTTCAAATATTGGCGGGGATATTACTTATTCCTCTGTCCAGGGACAATGGTGCACCACACTAAACTCCTAATAAAGTCAATACTACATGGTACATGTGTTCACTATAAGAATCACATTGTAATGTCTTTGTTCATTATCTGTCATGTGACATTAGATTTCCACACAGAGAAACAAAGTCTTAAAGTCTTAGCCTAAACCATATAAGTATTATCATTATTTATAAATAATGAAATAACTTTACACATAAGTGTGCATTTATTTAAACCTAAACCAGAATTTTTTCATTAATCTAACCAAACCATGTTACCATGGCGACAAATGACCAGTATGTCAGTCACTAGTAGGATCCTGGGTTGTATGTGGGCGTTGGGACAAACAACTGTATAATATGGTTGTTTAGGTTGGAGGACATTAACATTTTAGGGATTAGTCCTAATACAGTGTGTTTTAGATGTGACCTCTCAAGGTACTGCAGGTGATAATGAGCTTAAAAATAACTCTGGAACACCAGATCAAATTGTATCATTTCATTTCATTACTGTACATGGTCCCCTGAAAAATGAAGTAAATAAAAGCTAAATGATTGCCTGCATTCTATATATGGTCTACCTCTGTAATGAAGAGACGTGCAGAACAACATGTACAATATATGGTTATACACTGACCTATGAGGTATATCAAATGTATAAATGGATGTTTCACCCTGATGCATTAACTCACCACCAGATAAGGCCTGAAGCATCCTTCTAAAAAAAGGCTTCCTAAAACACTAGCTTATACCAGGAAAATCTGAAAAGGGTATTAGGTTCATGATTTATTCAACATATACCTGAACATCTGAAAACTTTGATTTTACAGCAGTCGGTTACATACCTCACTGCTCTAAGTTTATGCATGATTTACTTTCAGTTATTGATGAGGGATGACAACTTTCAGACCAACTAATCTCTAATGGATCTTTTTTCATTTCCATTAGTTTGCTGGTCATGCACATGTACGGAATGGTTGAGAAGCTAAATGTACAGTTAATCACACACAGAGTTTTGTTGTCATTTATATTACTGATACAGTGAATTATTATTAAACCAATAATTGCTTGTTTCTAAACCAACACAAGCCCATGTGATGTGCAACCCCGGCAACACCAGCAGAGCCGTGCGTGCTATAGGTTCTGAATACCAGCGGCTTATGAACACAAATGCTAATGTGACCTTTATATTGGAGACAAAGTATGAATGAGATTCAGGTTCAATAACCGGCAGACATGCAGCATATTCTCTCACTTGATGGGAAACTACAACTTCAATTGTGTGTGTTTTGTAGGTTAATCGAAGTTAGTCTGTCGGAGAAACACAAACATGTCACTAACTTAAAAAGTGGGCTGCTGTGGCTCAAATGGTAAAAGGAGTTCTCCTCTAATCACAGAGTTGATGGTTCAATCTCCAGCTCCCCTTGTGCCAAAGTGTCCTTGGGAAAGTCTCTGCACCCAAGCATCTTTCTTGGCAGGTCCACTGCCACTGGTGTGGGGGTGAGTGTGTGTATGTGTGTGTGTGTTAGTGTTTATGTGCATGGTTGCAAAACAAAAAGTGAAGCTCTTTGTAAAGCACTGAAGTAAGAACACTGTAAATGTTTAGGGTTATTTACCATTTATCATTAACCCAGAACGACAAATTTACACAAGTTATAAAACTACTGGAAAGAAAACATAAGAAGCTCTGCTATACATATAGTCAAAGTCAACAGGATGGCGGTATAAACATTATGGAACATGGACGTTTTTGAAATAATAAGACCAGGATTATCATCTACCAAGGAGATGGAAAGGTTAAAGTGGAGATAGCAAGGATCTGCTTACGACACAAAACATAAATTACAAGCTGACACATGAAGCTCAGTGGAGGTGGTGTCATGCTGAAGCTTTCATGGCTTCCTTTGTAATAATTTTGTGTCTCTTTCTAATCATTTGATCCGACTTTCTAAGAGGAAATATTTACTTCGAACACTTCACACAAGGACCCATGGATCAAAGGGCCCCTGACCTATCCGGCCTGTGGGCCTGTGTGGAATGCCTGTTCAATAATCCATCCATATCTGTGTATTTACATTGGGCTGAGCACTCTAACTCTGCACCAAACACAGTGAGAGGGAAGCTCAGACTTTTCATGGACAGCCTCACTACTCCATATGCAACTGGCTGGTTTCAACTCTGACAGTGCATCAAATTTTATGAGCTCATCAAATGTTCTGCGTGTAAATTCCTTCATAGTCAAAGGTTACTGGTTGGACAACACATTTAGATACAACTGGAGCATTGTATGGATCTCTCTGAAGTGCATTGAGGTAAAATGAGGCTTAAATAGAGAAATAGAAAAACTAATATGTGCTGCAACCTGTAATACAGATATATATATTTATATATAGGTTTTATTATAATAGTCCATGATTACTAACTGAAGTCAAGCTAATTTGCATTCTATAATTCTTTTGAAATTCTTCTTAAAAAGTTCCAACAGTCCATCTTGTCATTAAAAACGTCTTATCAAGGAACTAAACCTACTGTACTCACACACACACACATTCTCAATTAAAGACTAGATTTTAATGTTGAAAATGTGATTGAGATATAATTTGGAGGAACTAGTCACATTAGTAATTAGCTGCACAGCTGCAGCAACAAAGGAGTCCCTTCAATTTTCTTTAATCAGATCTTGGAATACAAAGACTGTGTGATAAGGATTATTCCTGAGACGTTTCGGTGACACAGGCTTTGTGTAATGTGTATTTGCAGTTGGGTAAGTGCTTATTAAGACTAATCTATAGACTTCCTGAGGACATTAGATAGGTGTTTCACTCAAACATATGGCTCTAGGAAAAAAAAATCAAGGGGAGGGAGCACTTTACCTCTTCTCAAATAACAACCACTCTGACTCCACAGCTCACAGCTACTGTATGTAAAGAGATCATCTTTTCAGTTTTACATACTCACACCAAACACATAAAGTGATTCTACCAGGCTCACAATGTTGCTGCCTCCTGTTTTGCCTTGAGCAAACTCTTTTCCATCCCATCCAGACAGGGAGTGATGAGCCCTGCTATCCAGATTGAGGTGAGAGGAGGGTTGGTCTCCTGCCTCAAGCACCATCTGCTCTGAAAGGCCACTTTTAGACTTGCTGAATAGACAATACTGGCAAACACAGACGGTAATTATCAGAGCCATGACATCATCAATACAGGCAGGGCAGAGAGACTATTAACAGTTTTAGAGATGATTGACCTCGCACAGAGGTTGTATACAATCAGTGTACTCTATAAACCCATACAGTCAGACCCTGGAAAATAATATCATTATATATTATATGTAATATAAAACCTACAAAGGGGATAAGTAGTGTATACACACACATACAGTATATTTACACAACACATGACAAATACCAGCATTGAATCTGGTCACTGTATAGAAACTGCTTAAAACAACCTCAGACAAAGTCCAGATCTCTGTTTAAGGACGTGTACACACCTACCTTGTTTGGTTCTGACCTTCAGACTTTACAGTTTAGTCTTAGTTTGGACATTTGGACCAATCGCAGGAGGTTGATATGAAGTTAAACTAAAGACGGAGAAAAAAGAAGCGGAGGCGGCTCACAGGATTGCTTGCAGCTTTTGCCCCTGATGATATAATGTTGGAATGACGAGGACGTTCATTCGGCGTAATCAAACTAATGTCAGCTGAAGTTGGTAATGCTGGTATAATAGTACCATAATGATATCACAGCGACAAAAAAATTAACCATTATTCATCTTCTCCATCCAAATGGAAAGAATACTTCATGTTGAATTAAATTGACAACACGCCAACATCAGACGCAAGCCTGTCATCAAACCAATCAATGTCAAGTAGGTAGACACACCCCACGTAGGTGATGATGACAGGAGCGATGTGTAACATATGACTGGGCTCCCAAAATCACAATGTGAAGTCAAAACCAGACAGATCAATAAACAATGTAACAAAGACATGAACCTCAGTTATCTGATTCCGCCTATTAAACAGGAAGTCATGAGCAAACGTGAACATGCTTCGAAAGTGCATGATATTCCTGGTGAACACAGCAGAGCATTTAGAAGCTAAAGAACCAAAGAGACCAAAAGCAGAAGGAGAGTGTGAAAACATCTGCATTTGATCAGACAGCTGACTGTCTGATCAACAACATGACTCCAAATGGAAGATACTGTTGCTCCTAAACTGCTGGATGTGTAAATGAGCAGCTCTGTGCTGACAAATTCACTGTCATCAAGATGATGATATGTTAGCGTTGTTTTTGTAGCTTTTTTCTGCTGCATCCAAAAATCACAGGTTTAAAAAATATTATACTTTTACAATTAAATGAGAACAAGATGAAAATTATGATGGTTATATATATTCTTTTTAAAAAAGCTTGGATGTCAGACCATATCTCCTCTGTCTGATGTAGAGATATTGATTTTTACTTTGGATTGTCATCATCAGGAATACTGCAATGCTGTTTGGATTTTACACCATTGTTTTGTCTTCTAATATTTTATTGTGTTATAGTTGTATATGCTTGTAAACAACATGAAGACTAATACTTAGATTTTATTACTATTATTTAAAGTAAGAAGATCATTTTTGACATGGTTGTCTGAATAATAATATACAGTGAAGCATTGAATGAGCAGGATGTGTTAAAAGCTTCACTCTCACTTCATGTCAAGATGGAAACAACCAGCGCGGAAGAAAGAAGGAAAAAAAAAGGCCTTCGAGCTATGAGATCAGAGCAGCCCAACCTTTGGACCTGGGAACAAGAGAAACCCAGCCTGGGAGAGAAGAGGGGGTATCGACCACGAGGAGAAGCAGGGCTGCAGTAAGTGGAATCTGGGGTGGGAGTTTCCGTGTCAATGGGTTCATCTTACACCCTCCCTGATGGACCACGGTGACGTCCCTCTGGGTCCAGATGGGATTCAGTGGTCAGCTCAGTGACAGCTGGTGAAGGGTGGTCAGGCCTCATGCATAATGGAGGCTCAGCGGAACACACCACAACCTGACTGCTGCGCTGATGTGGAAGTAGTTCCATCACAGTGTCAATACTGCAGGAATATTAACTACTGTTTAAGGTCTGCACTCTATGTAGGACCACCATTGTCATAACAGATGATCACAGGGCATTTAATCAATAAATAAATAATCTTACAATTATAACTGACTTCAAAATGTTTCAAATGGTAAATTATTCATCTCAAACTTAATTACAAAATAAATCAATATTTTATATTTGAATGGTCAATAAAAAAAGAGAAATTATGAAATCATATTAATCTATAAATAAACAGTTTAAATTAAATAGAGATTTACGAAAACAACATGAAAGATTGAGTAAGAAAATCATTTTTTTAAAATGCAATAATTCATAAATAAATAATGGAATTTACAATGCACTTTGAAATAGAAATAAGTAATTAGATTCACCAATTCAAGTATGGATTCCATTTTTGTCATTTAGACGGACAATTCCGTTGCCCATTTGTATTTTCATTTCCCAAGTGATTTTCCTTTACAAGATTTTTTTAATCACTACTGCAGCCAAGAACAGTCCTGATGAGAGTAATGACACTGGATCAAAACAGTATATTTGCAGGGCTCGAACCCAAAAGGCAAAAATGTCTCTGTGGAATTGAGAATTGCAGAGTTGAGGGATAATTCTCTGTGGATTCACTGCAACAAGTGACTCCTCAGCTATTGATCATAGCAGTTTTAAGATAAACACACAAAATGGTTGTGTTGCACAACTGTGCCCACAAATCCATTTTTCATTAGAGTTCATTAGAGTTGTATTAATTTTATTTCTAAATCAGGGTTCTGTCTTTGACCTGACTGCAAATCTACTGTCTCCATGGTGGCGAAGTTGAACTGTGATGGATTTTTACAACAAATAGATTTTTGATCATTTTACAACCTTCCACTTTGTCTCTCCTGGAAGTTTGTTCCTGTCAGATTAGCTGATGCCTTGTGTACTTTGCCCTATTGAACTCACTGCAATCCCACATCTGAAATATTATTACTAATGTGAACTAATGCCAAAACAGCCAAGACCCAGGTTCTATGAAACTGGAACTTCCTAACTGGGTGAACTGCTTTGGGTGGATAGTCCCTCTCAGGAGCCTCACATTTCCAGAGGCCGTCGTGTCTTCGCTTGTCAACGTGTTGAGTATTCAACAATTCCAGCTTTTCTGTTGTGAGCAGACACACTGCAATACATCACCTCAATCAGTCATCCCAGCCCTCGCAGGCACTGGCTGCCACCACAACGAGCGACCCGACCCCCATCCCCAACACAGCGGCGAGAAAGTGCTTACCTAGGAGAAAAAGACAGAAAGGACATTAAATCAGTGAGCATAATATTCTAGTGAGCAGTGGACTCGCTTTCACAGATTAGCCAATCTCTCCTCTGCACAGTTTTAACCCTCTCCAGCTTCATTTGAAACAGAGAGAGGGGAGATTATCCCATATATTCTGGTGCTCAGCATTTTCTAATGTGTCTAAAGGCCGATGCACTTGTGTGTTACTTAGGGAACAATTGTGACTTTATCAGGAAGACAGAGAGAAATGACTGGAAAGCTAATAAATGCCACAGCATGTCTGTCGGTCTGCTCTTATTTTCTGAATGTTCACAGAGTAGAAACCACTGTAACAAACTCAAAGAGAGAAAATGAAGAAAAGCAGGTTGAGGGGATTCTGTGTTTCAGCCTTGGAGGCATTAAGCCCAGTATTCAGTCCACAGCTCCATGTGAAGTGTTTTTCACTCGGCTTGATCAAAAGACGAGGGTGTCTTCCCGTGCCGGATGTTACATCACACAGCCTGATTCTTCACACTCTCTTATCCATTTCTCTGCTTATTTGTACCCATTTGAGTCCAGGGACCTCACAACCCTTCCTCCGAGCCAAGCAGGCTCACAAACAAGGCAAATGAACAATCTGAGGAGGGATGCTGCACAACTACCGAGAGAAAATAATGGAGATGCATGTCGTGTGTGAAGCACTTCAGTGAATGGGATCTTGATCAATCAAGTACCTGCTGTTGACATACTGTAGTGGGGAAAATAAAATAAAAACACACGCTGTTGTTATGCCTAAGAGAAATCAACGGATATGAAAATGGATGTGAAGATATAAACCAATGACATAATGGGTCAATTTACTATAGATAACCCCAACCTATAAGAAGTTTACAGTAAAGTCACCATAAAATAAAAAAATATTACAGTTAAAACACTATCAATAAAGTATATATGCTAAGATATTTTAAGTTGCATTAGAATATATTTTGTATCATAGAGGTTTCACAGGAGTGGGTGTGGTACCTCATAGTAAATAGTATCTGCTTTAATTACTTTATCTACTACACAGGTAGATTATGCATTTTCTCCACAGATTGTGTGTTATCTAAACTCAGAACAGTTTTTAAAATATTGTTGATATTATTTTGTATTATTTCATTCAATCTTCAACTTGTAATCTGAATTTGCAAAGTGACGACTAGTTCATCAGATATATGTGGTAAGAATGGAAATACTCAGATTACGTACATGTATTCCACCACTTATAATTATCTGTCGATATACTGCTTATACATGCTATGAGGGGTTGAATTAAGTTTGACCACATACGGTTTTCCAAAGTGACAAAATAGTCTGTGGAGTAAATGAGAGTTAAACATGTCTATGAGTTATGAACTATGAGTACGAGCAGGGTCACGTTGGCGTGGTGACCAGTTGGCTGATCGGGTTTATTGTACAAAGAAAAGCTTCCATCTTTCTCTCTATTGGACTCAGGACCCCAGGTGCTTCAGATAGGTTTTTCTCTTACTTTTTTTTTTTAATTGGCTGAACTGTGACAGCCAATAGAGCAGGACAAAGATTGACTCATACAGACAGACTGGCCCACACAAAGCCCGGGAGACGAGAGGCCAAAGCAAACTGTCTAGACTCCTGATAATCAGTCAAAATGCATCGGTGGGTCAGTGGTTGGGGGGAGTTCAAGGTTGTCAACCTGAGCGGTTCTCCCTCAGTTGGAGCCATCAACTGCCCATTCAGTGGAATTAGCATCAGCTTTCTGCGATATGTGAAAAGACACAGACGATCTCCAGAGCAGAGTGGCTTTTCACATTTTATTTACCCAGAAACAACAAGATCTTCATCCAGTGATTTCTCCCATTTAGCAGTAAGCCATCTGTGTTCTTCAGGGTTCATTCCAGCACTTTTGTCCATAGTGTTACTGTTATCAATGCTTCACAAAGCTGCTCTGTCACTGTTTTCTGCGGCCTTGATGAAACAACCAAAAAAAAGAAGGACGGACTCTAATTTTCCAGCCTTGAGCTGCGTTAAGCAAAGCAAAGATTGTTTCCAGCTTCACAAAGAGCTTCGAGCCATGAATTTGCAACATGGAGCTGAACTGCTAACCAAGGTCACAACTTTAACAAAGTTATAAAAGTGCAGATAGAAAAAGGTTGTGTGCAGACTCCAAACAGAGATAACAACTGTTATAACTCTGTATACAGTGATAATACTGTTTATTGTTTATTGTAACTTACTAATGAAAGTCAATAGATGATATGATAATATTTATCACCAGCCTGTATTTGTTATGTACGAAGGTTGATTACTCTAAAACAATTGTGTAGCTTTTGTATGATAGTGCCAGAACTTGAGGGGAGGGTAACAGCGCACACACAGACACACAAACAGTGTCATCTTTGTATGTAAACTCTAATGTATGGAGAGGCGGAGGATGTGACAGTGCTCTCGCTTTGGTTCAATTCGGTTGGCAGTGTGCAACGTGAATGATAGAGACACAGAAAAGAGCAGTAAAATTACTGACAGAGTCGTAAAAAACTGTAAAATATAACACAGGTTACTATCAATTCATCGATATGAGGAATAACCTGCACCAACCTTGACTCTACTTTCACTGGTGCAAAAAAAAAAGCTGTAAAAGCTCATTTCAGCAGAAAACAGCAAACAGAATATAAGGAAATATAAGCTCTTATAAATTAAATGATTAGCTGCAATCAGGACTTTAGTTTAAAGTTTAAAATTATTTAGACTCACTCAAGACTAAAAACAAATCAATTAAACCTATAGAAGAAAACTGATACAATATTATTTCATATTGAGCATATTCATATAGTCAAGGTGTTTGAGGAGTTTACTTTTAGTTTGGCGTTCATTAATAACAGAGAATAGAATAAAGTTCAGTAAACCAACTTGATCTTAGAAAATGAATGCAGTTGTGAATATTTACCCCCAGCACTGACATCCAGAGATCGATGTGTAAACCGCTGTGGTGTCAGAGACGTGTGAAGAGTTTCATCTCCAGATAATTAATGCAGAACACTGAACGACTATTCAATTAAAAAGGGCTGCAGATTTGTCAGCTATGACAATTGATTAACAATACATCAACTGATTAAATAATTAACCCAAAGCCTGAAGCAATTACTTCACCATTCAGGCTGTGTTAGGTTTATATTGTATTTAAAGATACACATCTACTCAATCAATATGAGGTGTATCAACAATATCTGATTGAAACCGCATGAGCAGGTACAAAGTCTGTGTAAACTGACACTCCAGTGATGAGCTGCTTTAAGTCAAAAACAAAAGTGCTTGTTTGGATTTTTCCTCAGGCTGTGTTATGCAAAATAAGCCTCTGGACCCTATTGATGCTGCCCTCAGTTATGAGCTGAAGACTTTGAGCTCGCCCAGGGTTGTCAATCCACCGCACGCACTTACAATTTGCTCCTGTGTCAAAAACAAAGACATGAAGAGAAAACAACAATCCAAAGCCGCATAATTTTACTGAGAGACAAGGGCAAGATGGAACTGTGTCCGGGCACTGGGCTGCATTTTAAACCATTGAAGCAGCTTTATTATTTCAGGTTCCTTCCCAAGAGCTGCGGAAGCTCCCTGTGGATCACGTCAGTGTCAAGTCATCATCTGTGACAGTGAACCACCACTGCTGACAGCACCATTCACACCTCCAGTAAACACAGAGCAACAAACGCACCGGACCTACGGTTTGAGTTAAAAAATTCAACGTCTCCTGACAGGGAAGTTAGACCACATCAATTATCAATTACTCTTAATGGTGGGGCAGAAATTGAATTAAAATAGAGTCATGGCTGACCACAGGATACGAAGAGATATTGTTCTTGGCAGACGCATTCTATTCATTCATCATTGACGTAAAGGTAATAGGACTTCAGAGCTGTACTAATGACCAACGACAGCCTCTCTGTAAAATAGATGAAAGGTGTGCCATTATGGGGTGGACTCATGAGAGGAGAGGCCATGCGGCTAATGACTCATTAGAGACATCTATAGCCAGACAGGCTGGGAGCCAAAAGGCCAGGAGTCCTTTTTAAAGACTCAATACCCCAGCTGACACTAATTGTAGCCGTCAGGATAGCATGGATTTTCATCGCAGATAATAACAGTCAGCTCCCCTGACACATCTTGGCCTGTTACCCATAACTGGCACTGCCCAGGTCTGTGAGCCCGGCTCAACAGTGTCTCTTGTCCCAAAGAGTCGGTGCACAACGGAGCCACCATAAAACAGCAAGAGCTTGGCGCGGCAATAATGGTTTTAAATCTGATAAGATGGTAAATGTGAGCTATCAGAGGGAGAGATGCAGCCGAGAGGCCGGCCTAAAAAGGAAACAGCCACATAGAGTAATTTTCAATATTCTCGTGGCATCATTCAGCTCCTGCAAGCACCTGCAGTGTTGAGCAGAGCTATCTCTCATTTGGACAGAGGCAAAGCGGGATGTTTTATGGTCTAGTCATACTCCCTGTCACTGTGCTAATGTGATTCAGCTCCAAAACAGTCAGAGGAAATGAGAAAAGCGACTCCTTCCCACCCTTGCAGCACTCAGACATGATACACATGGGGCTTTACACTGCTGGCAGCAGGAGGGAAAAAAATTACAAAAACCTTTCATGATACATTGACACAAGGGGAGGAGAGACACTTACCACTGACTGCAGAGCCGGCAGTGTGAGGTTCTTGATGCTAGATTTGAATGTTAGAGTAGAAAGTGTGGAGGAAACACTGGTGGCAGTTCATTACACTTCAAACTGAAAATGACTGGCAGCGACTCTCCCCTGGGCGAAGGAAGGAACAAGAGCCGGAGCGCTGGATTTTACAGAAGACAGACTATCAAACACTCTGGCAGTAAAAATAATAATCAGAAGTACATCCGGAGCGAGTGCAGCGTTTCTTTTTTATGGTCCATATATAATAGGTTTTAAAAAAAGCATGGTGATATCATTTGACCACAAAGTCATTTAATATATGAATGCAGGGAAAACATCCCGACTGTGTTTAACACATTTGTTTAAATCGACCCTAACCTGTGCAGTGTGTTGTTCTATTCAGCACAATTCAGCACTGTGACAATGCAGCAAAGGAGAAGCTTTAAAAGTGTTTAATGAGTATTTTTGACATAACTTCTATTAACGTCAACTGCAGAGAGAAGCCTGGCCTGCATCTAAAATAAGCTTCTGCAGAAAAAATATATTTAGTTTATTTGAAATAAACATCAGCTTTCTGATTTCCTCCTTTTTGATTGAGTTTTTATACTGTTTGCTCTTATCTGAAGTTCAGGTTGTCCTCCATGTTTTCCTGTTGTTTTGATAAATTCAGAGTAACGTACATTCCTCAATGCCATCAGTGCAAAAAAGGTAATATGCTACGGTATATATGTATACTCACCACTCTGCTGCTCAAAACAGATGGTGATCTTTGTCAAAATAATTTTAATCAAAATAATAATAACTGTTTCTATTACAAACGTCAAATACTAATTGTTAAAGCTCATGAGTTGTGGGGGTGTCTGTTTATTAGTTTTATTGTAAACTGAATGTTTTGAATGTCAGACAACAAAACATACTTATGGATATGTTACTTACAGCTATAAACCAAATGAATGATTGATCAACAAAATAATAATAAAAATCACAACGATTTACAAATCTATTGTTTTCACCCATTTAGCTCTTTAATCAAAATCAACACACACATTTTTTAAATCAAAACCACTTGGTGACACAAAGGGTACTTCTATTCACAATTTGCTTTCATTGTATTATTTCTCAATAGATACATTTTTCATTTCGTAAATGTATCTTAAAGTGCATTTATGTCCTTGAAGTGCTGCTGTTTATTTTCATCAGGACATTATGACCTGTGTGAATAATAACTGCCTGTAAGTTTCAGGTCTTTATTTTAAAAACATTTGCAGGAAGAGTTGTATATATAGTCATACACGAAGCAGTTAGAAACAATGATAATGAATGAAAGCAGCATTTCTGGAGAAAAGACTCAACAGCTGATCAATGAGATTCCATTGTTGAAATGATGAGGAAATGGACATTATGCTAAATTTACCATGTGAGCTATTATAGTAATTAAACCCCTTTGTTCAAGCTATTATTTGACACTGTGCCATTATTTCTTTTGTCTGAGGATTTGTAGTATACTGTGTATAAAGCAGAGCACCAGACGTGAGAGTTGGATTTGACTTAATCAAGCCATTAAATCAGAAATATTCAGTTTGATTGAGTAGAAACTATTAAAAATAAATATGTGAACAACAGACCGATCTTACTCATCTTGAATATTGAAACATTTGCATGAAAGGGTTTGGTTTTCTGACAGAGCCTTGAAATCAAAACACTACACTGCTCAAAGAGCGAATGATGCTCTCCTTTACATGTACAGAGTGAAGCCAAATCCTCTGGAACACCTCCCACCTCCCCCATGTTAGTGGATGGCACATGGACTAAATAGTTCATGTCAAAAACCTTTTTCCCAAAGGTGGTTTCTGTCAACACTTATGTGTTCACTTATTTCATTATGTGTTGGTCTTAATTAGTAATTTGATGATATAAAAACAGAGTTAAACATCATGACTGACAGCTGAGGCTAACACTCGATTGCTCAAGCGTGTGACACCGCGGCTCCACACCTCAATCGCTAGTCTATACAGACTCTGGCTCCATATGCAATCAAAAGCTCAAGATGGCCGTGCCTGTATCTATGACATCCACTTTTTAATGATATCATGACTGAACTTTAACACTAGGCTCTAATTAAATTTCTGTTTAAAAATAATTAAATATGCATGTACAAAATAATCTTTCTGCTGGTGGATGTGATTAAAATATGTTGACCTAAAGAATTAAAAGTGTGGGAAAATATTGTCATCAAACTCAAGTTCTTAAAATTAAATGGTAAATTAACTTAAGAACATAAGAACCAAATAATTATTGTTCACTGTATAATGACCATCGTCAGATTATCATAGAAATATATTTATATGAAGATAATTATTGTTCATTATCTCTTGGTTGCTTTATATTCCTGAAAGGATAAAATAAAAATGTTGTCACAAGAAATGGCAGTTATTTGAAATAAAAGACTTATTACATTTTGATTTGCACTTTGCTTATTAATACTTTGCTTTGGACATTCTCCAAAATACTTAAAAAGCTCATCATGTGTCCAGGAAGCAACTGATTAATTAATTCATGTACTCATCCTGCCCTCGTGGTGGTCAAAAGATTTACCAATGTCAACAGTCACTGCAATCCTGCACTGATCCCTTCCCTTAAAAAAAGCTGAGGAAGCTTTGTGTCCATGAAACCTGCATGTGCTTGTTTCTTTTTTTAAAGAGTGAATTAAAACCGTGTCACCTCAGTCAGCCATCTCAATGAGAGGAAACAAATCCATAACCACTGGCTTTAAAAGGCCACAGGACCAACACACCTTTTTAAAGACCAAAAGAGGTGTAAGCTGAGAAACAAAGGTCAATCTAATATGGACTTTTTTAACGATTGTTTCGCTCTTTGACTAATTCCCGGAGGCAAAAAAGGAAGGTGAGGGAGGAGGCAGGAGCCAGTTAGCTTGTCTCGTCTCTCAGCTTCTCTCATCCTATTGGGAATATGTCTCACGCCACAGTGATTCCACAGGGAATCAAACCAAGGTGAGATTTTCTACCACTTTTAAAGTCTTCTTCAACTAACCTGAAATGACTCTTAAAGCTTATGTTCACAAATATTCCATGAGATGCTACAGTAATATAGCGAGGCCAAGGCTAGCCCTGCCCTGCCTCATGTCTGCTATTACAAGGCTAATCTAAGCTCCCCATGAGAATTTCTAGATTTAATTTAGGCATTTGGGGATGATGCTTGGCGGCGACAGGGGCCATCCATCTTCCCTTAACAGTCCTAATCTTTATTGAGGCTCCAGACTTCAGGTAGTGCACGTGATGGATAGCACCCCTGCCTGAGGACAGTCCATTAGTAGGAAGAGAAAACCACAAACCAGAGCCCAGTTACACTGTCTTAAGTGCAACTCAGAGGTAGTGGCAGCTCTATGTATACTACATTACAGGAAAATAACCAACCCCACAATATTTTGGAACAAATGTCCACCCCAGTTAACCGTCCCAGTACCACTCATAGGTTTAGATTCATCTAGATTTATCTTATCCAACTGCAGTTCTGAACAGTGTTTCTCCTCCACCGCCTGAGAGCTCAGCAGCCATTAAAGATAAAATAACTCACCTCAACAGTGTTTGTGTTATTTTGACTTGAGGCGACTTGAGTGCATCTACTGTGAACTTCATTTTGAAGCTTCGAGCATGAAAAATCCAAGAAATGTTTAGCAGTTTAGCCCCCAAAAAAACTTCTCATGTCTGATTGACAGAGCTCTTGATGCAGCAGTTTGATTGACAGTGTGTGACAGCTTGGCCAGTTTTTGATACCGACTGAAGTTTGCGTTTTTCTCAAGAAGACATGCTGAAACGAGGTCTGTAATTTGGATGTGTAGGTGGTGTCTGTCTGGGGAAAATAACCTTGAAGGTTTAAAAAGGCCCATCTTTGTTAAAAACCCCTCAAGCGTTAAATCATGCTCAAGTATGATTTTCTCTCTGTCACCAATTTGTGTTTCAAGAAGTCTCACTGATCTCGCACCACGTGGAATTACTGGGACGGCGTTACATAAACAGAAAATAAACGGAAAAACAAACTTTGCTTGTTAATCAGTTCAAGTGAAGATGATGCGCTTTTACTCCCCCCATGATGTCCAATTAAGAGTCGTGTTTATCAGCGGAGCTCTGCAGCGCAGCTTTTCACAGGTACCCACTGCTGCCACCAGCACTTTTATCTGCACAGACAGCAGGACACCAGTTCAAAACTAAAACATGGATTCTGTGAAGGGGGGAGTCACATCCATATTTGCATAGACTTGTTTGTTAAATCATTCTAAGCAAACACAAAAACACTGTTTATCACACATTCATTTGGCATTACAGCAAGCTTCAATGCGTTTCAATTGGGTAAATAAAGGGAAGATAAAATGCAGCAATCCATCACAAATCATCTAAGGCTTCCTGTCATCTCGCACAGCATGCTAGCCTATCTTAGCTTTAATTAAGTTATTCTGGACCTGCTGACAACAAAATAAATAAATAAATGGAGGGAAAATAGAGAAGAGTGTGAAGTGTGGAGAGTTTCTATGGAGACCTGAAGCATCTGGCTTGATCCCAATAATTTGTTCTCTGCTGTCTTCATCCCTCTCTCTCTCTCTCTCTCTGTTCCCTCACACTAACAGCCACAGAACCTTTAACTTTGATCATAATTTCCATCACTATTCAAACATACCAGCATTTAATGACTAATTCATGTCTTTACAACTGCAATTATTTGCAATTACTGTATATTTTTCTCTTAGTATGGCGTTCTGTTTGGGGTCCTGACACTATTTACTTTCTGCTTTCAAGCAAAAGAAAATCTTCCAAATTCAGGAATAAGAAGGATAATACAAAATGCAAAACCCTTTCCAAGTCCCATTTCTCTCCTGTAGTTCACAGACACTGGCATTTCTACCTAGAGATGCATTCAGCAGCAGGAAAACTAATGGTGCTAAACTGTGCCTCTCAAAGACAAGGTTCATTCTTAATTTGGACAGTGGAGGCTGTTCTTGAAGCAATTGGTAGGAATAGAGGAGCATTAATAGACGATAGATATATTCAACAGATTGATAGATACTCAAAAGATAGATTGATATTCGATAGAGAGATTTGACCTGAAGGGGAAAAAGGACACAATGTCAACTGTGTCATCATAGAATTCAGAAGAGGGAGACAATAAAGTTCACTCTTCAACTTAAAGGTTTTAGCTGTGTCTCTGATGTTTCCACTTCCGCTCCCTATCCAAATATTAAAGGTCCAGTGTGTAAGATTTAGGCAAAAGGGAACTATTGCAGATAATTTAATGTAGAATAATCCTCATGATGTTGTCATTATGTTTGTTTCATCTAAATTGTATGAATAGTAGTTTTCTTTACCCTAGAAAAGGCCCTTTATATTTAAATACTTTATATTTACCCCGAGGGGACCCTCTCTATGGACACCGCCATGTTTTTTACATTAGTCCAGACTGGACAAATTAAACATCTTTGAGTTTTTATGACAATTAAAGGCTACCACAGGTTATTTTTCTTGTTTGGAAGGAGAGGGTGAGGTGAGGGGTGTTCAGCTGCAACATGCAATCTCAACACTAGATTCTACACACTGTTCCTTTAAACCAAATATCCAAGATAAGGATTCTTCAATTTTGCATCGTGCGTCAGTTTTGTGCGATTTCACCCCAATTTTATAGGATCAACTTGACAAACCAGCTTGACTGATGTGATAAGAACTATGAAGAATGTATAGTTTCTGAGCTTTACTGCAGCCAGCCACCAGAAGGATGACTGTTTTGGCTTCACTTTTTTGGAGCCATCATGTCATCCATCTTTACATAAAGTCTGTGATTGGCAGCCACGTGGTTTTACTACATTTACCTCTTAAGGTGGGATTTTTGACAAAAATTTCAACTAGACTGATCCCAAATCATGTTATTTAACATCAAGTAGATGTGATTATCTTCAACACAGCAACCTGTCTCTATAACAACAAGCACCATTTGTTTGTTCAAAATTGGACCAGACTGTGAATGCAGCTAAAAAAACAACAACAAATTAACTCTACAATTAGGTGCCCCATTTAAAATTCCCTCCCCCTGTGTTTCTCCATTAATTTAAGTAGGTACTTTTGGTTTTTGATGCTTTTTCCAAGCAGAACTTATTTAGCTGGCCAAATGTGGAGTGCTCAAAATCCTTCTGGAGAGCCCAAAACATATGAGACAAACATTTAATGTATAAATTTGAGTTAAGTTGACATTCTCTGTCTTTAATTTCTTCCCTCCTACAGGCAGCTGCTGAATAATAAAAAAATGCATGAATAAAAAAGACATAGTAGTATCAGTAGGCACAAAGCTACTATTAACCAGATTATTAGTTATTATATTCATGCTAGTACAAAGCCACAAATTTGGCATTTAAGTGAGGAAAATAAGTGTGAAATGTTTTCGCACACGACAATGAGTGGGCATTTTGGCAGATTAGATTAGATTTCTGAAATAAAACAAAGCAGAACAGAGGATTTCCTCACGGGAGGAGAAACCTTGGCTCTCAACTCTACCCATTGTCTCCTAGCCTTTTATTTTCCTCCACTTCGACAGAGGGATAATCTGCTTCAAATGACACCATATTGTTGATAGCAGAGAGGCTTATTGTCCCCATTTCATGTCTCTGATAAAAGACACAGACAGCTACTGTTCCAGCCACTGGGATTGAGAAGACAGTACCATTACCCTTCTCATCTCCATAAAGCCTCCATTCATCCATTTACCTCTCAGGACTCTGGGCTCCACCAGCCTGAAGGAAGAAGCAGTCGAGTGCAGAAAGCTGCTTCACTTTCCTCTGCTCAGTGTGTTATGGCACCCAGGCAGCCTGATGTGCTGAGTAGTGACAGTCAGCAGATTTGCTTTGTTGTGCACTTTCATTTAGGCAACAAGGGACTGCTTTCGTTAAGTGCAACTCACTGGGATGAAAGAATTAGAGTTGGCGAAGGCAGGCAACGTTAGTTTTACTCCATCACTTTGAAATCCCAGCTATAACCATCTGTCTAACTCACTCCAGAAATTCACGCCAGCAGAACCAGGAACAGATTATTCATTTCAGCTCCTATAGTAGATGCAGCACTGTACTTATGAAGCTTATCTTTGCAGCACCGGTGCAGAATAGACAGACTGAAGAGTTATCACAATTGAATATTAATATTACTTAATTATCCTTCAGGGGAGATATCAGGCCAGACATGGCTGATGGGAATGATAGACTTGCTGGAGCATTTGAACGGCTCATCATTAATGGGCGAGGAGCTCGGAGGAAGAAAAAGAGAGCACTTAGAATCAGAGAGTGTTCAGAGACGACAGTGTGCAATGTTTTTTTTTCTTCTTCCTCTTGGGTAAATTCTGTATGGGAAACTCTTGAAAACTGTCTTGAAAAAAAGGGTTTAATACCTCCCATCCTCTTTAAAGGCCAGATGGCTGAGCTTTAGCGGGAGAAGCTAAAGTCATTCAATTCACATGTCCACTGACCCGGCCGCCCACCTAGACAAAAAAAACTCTGGACACTCACACACTGCCATGAACACACACAAGCAGAGCAATATGTGTTTACAAAATAGAGCCCTTGAGGAACATAATGGCCGGCGAAAGCTTTTCTGAGCTTTGAAGAGAGAGGTGACGGACTCTCGCTTCGCGTCATCTTCATTAAAGCCTCTGGGAGCGCAAAGAAAGCTTTAGGTCAAAGCTGAGGCGTTGCAAGGCTAACCAGCCATCTCCCACATAAGCAGTACGATGCCAACACACACACACACATTTGTTTATCAGGAAACAATGATCAGATATGCACACACTGTCAAAGTCTATTCTCATGCTATAAAGGTCATATTCACAGGTGCAGGGATTGTCTAATTGCACATTTCATACAATCTTGAGCCTCTGAATGGAAACTGCAAAGGCATTTCAAAAGATAAAAAACCAATAAGAGCTCACAATATTATGTTTCTCCCCAAACATATTTGGTGGAATCATTGGCATTCAAATTACAGAGGATATTTTCCAGCTGATATACTTTAAACAAGATAATCATCAGCCGGAGGAAGTGGGGTAGAAATTTCATCGAGTAAACAATGATTATTTTATTCAAAATCCAGGGGCGGAGGAAAAGGTAGAATATCAGATGACATGATTCAGGGTGACGCACGTTAAAAGTGCGCTCTTGTCAAAGCCCTCCATTGTCCTGCGGTGCCGGAAATAAACTGAAGACACTGTCTCTAGTGAGATTTGAATGTAGGAATGGGCGATACTTCAACATTACTCTTTTTCATCTGTCCATGTTACCAACTAACATGTCTAAAGTCTCATATGGAAATCTTGTGTTTCGCAATTAAGTGTAAATAAAGGCTGCAAATGTTTAATCAAATGTTTCAAAGCACAAGTTCCTGAGCACTTGCTGCAAATGTTTTTTATTTAATTTGGAAAACTCTGCTCCAGATCATCTACTTACATAAACCGTTTGTGAATGAACACATTTAAATGCATGTAAACATGTTACCGACATGTATGTTATGTTTGGCTTCTGTTCTAATCAGTTGACCCATGAAGACATAGTGACAGTGTGAAACCGAAGCAACATTCTTTTTATTATAATATTTTTTTTATTTAATATAACAACTTTTTTATCACCACTACATTTGGAAAGTAAGGTATTAAAGGTTTGAGATTGACAAGAATAATTACAATAATAAGCACTTAGCCCATACATTGGTGAATAGATGTACATGTGTAATACAGTGTATGATAAATAAAATAAACGTAAATGTGGCTATCAAGAAAATATGATGCCCTGATTTCGCAACAATACTGTATCTGCTGTCTGCTGTTTCTACAGTCTCTTCTGAATCACACACTCCACCTTTATTGTCCATCCAATATAGGGCCAGACCTGAATACTTCAAAACATCAACCGTTGCCATGGTAATCTACATCCAAATCGGTATTCACAAACTGCATAGTTGTTTGTTTTAATATTATTATTAGTATGCGTTACCACTAGTCCCAATTGGCTACAGTGATTAGTGTAGCAGTTAGTGTTGAGGTTAAGTCATATTACAAAGCATTCATTGTGGGAGACTCAGGAACAAATCACAGATCACTACACACTGTAGATGCCCTGCAAGATGCACCATATCTGAAGCCACTCTCTATATGAAAATACACAATTTCAGTTTGATTCATGTATCTTAAAGAGAACTGCCCCTCAACTCAGGACCTGTGTCCATTCAGCACAGGAACATAATTGACTATTGTATAAAATGAAATGAAATGATGGTAAAGATATCAACTGTAGCAGAACTCAAGTAAAATGAATTTATTATGGGGATTCCAGTTACACCTATGTCAACATTTACAATCCCATTTTGAGACACGGGTAAACATTTGAATATTTAAGAGTCTTCTAACAACCAAACTTGAAACAATAATTTCTTCAAAAAAGATCTCTTTGGTTGAAAAGGAAGAACCTGTCTTACAAAAGGATTTTCACAAGCGGGTGGTTGTGACAGGACCTCAGCCATTTAAGAGGAACCCCAGAACCCTTATCTTAAGTAAAATAAGGCGACATCCAGTGCTGGTGTTTTAACAGCAAATTATTATACTGTCCAAACACACAATTTAACATCTGGTCTTGTAAATTACAATGTGGACACTTTCTGGCTAAAAAAATCACATGTGAAAAACAAATGTAGCTGCTAATGGGAAAACACCTAAATATCCTTTAAGAAAAAAGGAAAAGAAAAGGAGCAACATAAAAAGAATGTTCTTTTAGAAACCTGTGAATTCCTTTAAGTGTATCATCCCAGCTGATAGCAGATGCTCAGCATGATCGGCTCAGCATGATGGGTGAGGTGTGAAATGATATTTAGCTCTTCTCTGCAGTCTAGCAGTGAAAATGTCAAAAACAGTGGCTGTTTGAACTCTGTCTAAATCTCTGACAGCTGTGAACTGCTGCCTCAAGTGTGAATGAGAAGCTTTGTATAAAACCCGTGTGCTGTTTCTCGTCAACGATGTGGAGCTTCTGTCTTTGATAGCGTTGGTGCAAATCAAAATATATAACGTTTATTAACTGCAAAGGCAGAGACATTCAGCTGCAAAAACAACACAACAAGAAAAGGAGACTCAAGCCTCATCAGAAGCCGGTCTTTGTGAGAATGTCCTCCTGTAAAAACAAGACGCCAGAGGTCGTCTGTGCAGGCACCTTGTTACGAGCCGGTTGTGTTTTATTGTGCGGCGACCTCTAGCAGCCATTAGGAGGAGGCTGCAGTGGATGGGTGGGTCTACAAAAACACAGGACTTAGACAAAAGAGACCACTGTTTGTTCCCCTCTGTTGTTTTGTTTATCCATGACCACACCACAACCGTAACAGGGTGCTTATTGTCCTAATATAGATTGTATTTAAAGATGGATGACGTGACGGCTACCAAAAGAAAGTCAAAGCATCTCAATCGCACCCTGGTGGCTGGCTGAAGTTTGGATCATAAATCCTGCCTCCTCCATGCAAATAGATGGGACATGCACCAAACTAAAAAGTCAACACATCAAATATGTTTTTCTCAAAGTTAGTTTCAGTTCTTATCGCACTGATGTGTGTTCAAGTTTCCATTTTTATGGCACCTTTGGGTTTTGAGCACTTTTTGATGCAATTAAAAGATTCAAGATTCAAGGGTTTATTGTCACAACAATTACATTTAGCAGTTGCTGGAAATGAAATGCTTGAGTCCCAGGCTCCCCTGTAGCCATGCTCAGAAAAAAATACACAGGATAAAAATAGAATATAAAAAATGAAATAAGAATATTTAAAATAACAATAAACCTAAAGTATTCAAATAAAATAGTGGAGACACGTCGTCCATTTTTATTTACAGTCTATAACTATGACGACACAGGTCCTCTAACCATGTATTATTTTTGTTGTGATGAAAAAGTTCTGGTACACCTGCAGCTGGTATCCTCTTGTAATTGTTGGGATCCATATCTTATCAACATAACATATATGGTCATTAAGGTTGGAGGACTTGTTGGCTTTGTGCAGTAGAACTGAAATGTTTTCTCTTCATTACAGATTGTCCAATTGGATTTTACTGTTGACCACTCCCCTCTTGGCCTGGTGTAGACGGCCAAGTTCCTCGTCTGGTAGAAATGAAATGACGGCCCACTTCCTCTCACCTCTAATGAACTTTACTGGAAAAGTGTAACACATGCAGAGGCTCAAGCTAGAAATGAAACATCTTTCTCACTTTCATCTGGACACCCCAACTACCCAGAGGGAGTCATTAGTGCTTCAAAAGTCAACGTCAGGCTTTTGTTCGTCACTGGAGAACAACATTTGGATCCAGAAATGTGAATGTGAGCAGCTATGTTTGGAAACATCAGGCAGAGACAATGATAGCATCCTGATGATTAGCACCTACAATGTTTAATCATCTTTACCATCTTAGATTAGGGTGATGGCATGCTAACATTTGCAGGGACACTGAGGCTGATGGGAATGTCAATGTGCTTGTATTTGGATGAACTGAAAATTTTAGCTGATGACAGGGGCAGATTTCAAGGTTATTCAAATTCATTCTCTCGACACCACAAATACATAATTCACCATATCCTGCATGTCGACCTCAGAATCACCAGAGAGGATAGGAATCATCCTCTGGGGACAATGAATATCTGTATGTATAAAAAATGTTTCATTCCTGAGCAGAGTGGTGTACTGACCATTGTCGAGTGTCAAAAGTGTGTTTGTTTGACATCAGGTAAAAGTGAAAACAGTAAGTGAAGGAAGAAAAGTAGTGCTCATCCTTCTCACTGGGACTGCTCATTAATTTGTGGCAAATCCTGCTGCCACTCGAACTGAAGCTCTCCCTCTATGATGGTCTGTTCGCCTCTAATTTTGGACCAGTTCTAATTATCTGCGGGGGATTTTTTTTTAGGTCTGGGTCTGCATGTCTCCAGGTTGGATCAAATCTTTTTGTTTGAACATTAATTTTTCATCTCTGAATACCCACGAATACTGACAGCTGCATATGATCAAATAACCAAGCAGACAATAGCTACATGGATCTCTGCAGGGATGAGCAAGTGTTCTCCTGTGCAGCTCCTGATGTTTGGTTTTTTTTTGCCCAGATTTTTGACTAAAAATTGCTTAATGCTTTTTATTATAGTTTAACGCATAGATGGTGTGCAGCTGTTAGCAAAAATGGTTCTTGGTTCCAATCCCAGATCGATCAAAGTCTATCTGTGCAGAGTTTGCATCTTCTCCCTGTGTGTGTGCATTTGCTCCAGGTAGTCCAGCTTCCTCCCAAAGTCCAAACATGTGCAGATTGGTGTTATGTTAACTGGAGACTCTACATCAACTAGATGTGCACATGGGTGTCAATGGTTGTTAGTCTCTGTAGGTTGGTCTGGTGATGCCAGATGTTTCTTCCAGTGAATGAGGCAGTTTCTTCTCTCCACAGTCTCCAAAGTGCTTCTTCATTGTGGGAACGGTTGGGTTTCTTGTGTTTAAGGTCTTGACCTTACCATGTAAAGTACCTTGAGATGATGCATGTTATACAAACTGAATTGAATTGAATTTAAAAATTGATGAGCTGGCGACCAGTCCAGAGTTGACCCCACCTCTTGGCCAGCGTCAGCAGAGAGTTATAGCTAGCAGATGGTTGAAAGCTGCAAACTATGGGTGTGCACTTTGCAGAATGGCTCAGCATAACCAAAACCATGGTGGACAACAAACAATCAGAATGAAAGAATTGCTCCTGAGCCAACAAAGCCATTAAACACATCTTGCTCTTAAAAGGGTTAAATAGAAAATCACTTAAACTTTACCTTGACAGAAAACAAAGACGAATCACTGTCCACATCCCATCACCACTGACCACTCAGTCACATCTAAAGTCAGCTGAGACCAACTAACCGACCACACAGGCAAACCAGCTGGCCTTCTGTGAGCACCCCACACCTACAGACGACTCAGAGCGTCGATGACTGCTTCATCAAAACAGAAACCAGCGAATGAAACAGACTTGTAAATCATATGGAGGTCCCTCACGAATATCAACATTTCCTTAGAAGGCTGCTTCATTTATTTCTTTTTCCCATGAATATGTAACAGTTGCTCTCACACGGGGAGAAACAGGCCACTTCATGGAACTCATTCCAGACATTCATCAGCACTCTGTCAGGAAACATGGCAGCCAAATATTTCTATGTCAGAAATTGCAGGGGCCAGAAAAAAGCTTCTTTAAGGAAATAGGACATACTAATAATCAGCTGTGCTCAAGACATGAAGCACCAAAAAAAAGAGCAAAAAAGACAAAGCAAAAAAAGATAAAGCTAAATTACAGATGCTGTGGTGCTGCGCATTCCACATCCGAAAGTTAGGAGTAACAACCGGTAACCCCCCTTTCCACCATAAATCTCCTTTTTTAGTTTGTAATATGACTTCCTCTCTTTGCACTGTCAAATTTTATCATAAGTGTTCGCCTTTCTTTCGGTATTTGTCACCTAGATTTTGAGATGAAAGCACAGAGGGTGAGATAACATGAGAATATGATGGGTTGTCTCCGACTGCATTGCAATTCTCTGCACTCATAGAGGAATATTTAGAACTGAATCCTCTCTAAATCTCAAAAATCCTACAGATCCTAATCGGAAAAAGCAAGAAGCACATATGCTGAGAATAATGCTCCTCCGGCTTTTATCTACAGAGACTTTATTTGTGGCAACTTTTAAACTTCAGAACAAAAGAAAGACATCAAAACACTAACAAAAAAGAAATATTTGTTAGACTACAATGAAAGCCCGGGTTCAAAGAAATATTGGACTTGCGGTGCATTGCATCATGTGGGGGCAACACGACCGAGTCCTCTGCCACGGAGCATTTCTGACAAACCTGCAGCGCTGCACGTATGTGCCGCCAAACAGAAAGACTAATTTATTTTATTTTTCGCACCACCATCACCTCATTTAAACAAAAATAATATCTCCTGTATGATATTCATAGGACTAAAATAAGTAGACAAATGTAATTTATTTCAGGGTCATTTCCATCAGCTTCCAGTGTCAGCACAATCAATGGCACTGAAAATACTGCTCGCTCTCTCTCAGAGTGAAAAAGAAGTCAAAACAAATATCTCCATAGCTGTCATCGTGAGATGCAGAGGGTCTACGTGGCTGCATCATAAAGGTCTAATTTAGTCTGTTTTTCTAAGCCGGAGCTGCATGAACACACCCACCGATTGCCACATGACCTCCGCAAAGAACTAAAACACAGGGTGTTTTCCCTCAGCGCAGCCATAATGATACATTACTATTTATGTTCCGGCAGCTGGTGGGTGGCTGTGCTGAAAAGTCACTCAGTCTGCCTCCTTTATTTGCCCCTGGAATCTTGTAATGCACCGACAAGTCCACTTATATATGAATGCTTCTGTTGCAATGTGTGAGATGTGAATATAAAAGTCCTTACCATGGAAATGATTTCTCCATGTACATGGAGTACAGTGAATTAGTTCATAGATACTGAATAACTTAGAGGTTTGGATCACTGGTCAACAAATCCAGCAATGTTCTAATAGTTATATAAAGTACTTTACTTAAGTACTTTTCAGCGTTGGACTTTTATTTGAAATTGAGTATTTTACGTAATTATTCGTGAGTAAGGGATCTGAGTATTCCCTAATCTGTTTTGAAACTATGGTATTGTAAATAAAAACACCAATTTAAATGTTAGATTTGCAAAATGTAATGTTTTGAATTTCAATAAGCTGCAAGGGCCATTGTATTGTTTTTTGTAAAGTGCATTCATACATGGACCTCAGTTTTATAAGAAGAGGGTGCATATTAGCATTAGCTAAACATCCACTGTTCTTTAATTAAAATATTCAACTAGAGATACGAGTTTTAATGTATGAGCTACTACAGGTGATAACAGGTGTATGCTGTGACTGGAATTTCAATGCTGCATCCTTTTATCGCTTGATAATTAAAATATTCAAGGGCTTTATCTTTTCAGTATTTAGAAGATAAATGTGCAGAGATTTCCTGTCTTTGCTTATTTAAGATCAATGTCTAAAAAGTCACTGTCTTCCCATTTCAGTCTTCTGTGTATTCTCTGCTGCCAAGGGCACGTTGCAGTATGTTGCAATGCAGCACAAAACAGTTGGCACACTGGGCACATGATGAGAAGTTAGATATGCTTTCTTAAGGCATTAAATACCGCACGCAATCAAAGGTGAAATTAGCACTTTCTGGTTTATTAAATCTCAGGGAGGGAGTCATTTGATTATTCTGCTCCTCCACTTGTGCTTCTCACCGCTGTCACACCTCAAACTACAAATGAATTGGTTTAAAAATGCAAAAAAAAAGCCTGCACCTCATTTTCTTCCAGAATCCTCACAGTCCTGGCATGTCAAGATCACCATTTCATTTCCAGCGGCTTCAGTTTCCCCCGAAAAAAATCCTTTACTGGGGCACAGCCTATTAATGTATGTATTTACATGTACAAGATTTGTTTTCTACCTGAGCCAGTCACCAGAAATGTGCCACTTGTACACAGATAATTATTAGTGAAATTCAGTTGCAGAGTGTGAAGTCATCTATTAAAAAAACACCAGGGGTAAGGATGTATTTTAAACTGGTTCATAACAATAAATATCACAGAGTAAGAGGCCTGTGTGGGAAAATAAATTCTTCTCTGGGTTCACAAAGTCCCTCTCGTATTCTACGGTGCAGCTCCGGCTTTAATATTAAAGATTTCATGATGTGATTATATTCTCTTCTGCGTCAATTGTTCGCCATCTGAAAAGGTGCATATATTTTTATATTCACTATTATTCCCCAGTAAGTGAAAAAAAGGGAACGAAGGTGCATCATTTAAAAAAAAAATCACATTTATAAAACTTAAAATTAGGATAGTAACACTTTACTTTAAACTGCCTTTTATTTATGAGCAATATATAAACAAAATGAATTAGTCATGACATGCAAACACACAAAGCAGTGTAAGCAACGTAAGGATGGGGTGTTTTTTAATGTATGTCAATTTGTTTTGCTTTTTATTTCAAAGATTATATTTATTCTACAGTGTATTATGTTGTTAATCACTAGCTGCATGAGTCGCACAGGTTTCACAGGAGTAGTTATAGTGACAAATACATTGAATGTCCCCATGTGTGCTCACAAACCTGACATTTAGATAGGGCTCATTCTGCATTAAATTGAATTATAACTTCTAATCAGTGTAGTCTCTAGGGTGGCACCTAATGTTTATTCTTATTATCCACAAATCTGCCCATCGTTAAACCGAAATGTCAGAAAAATAGCAATAGCATAGTTTTCAAAATCGCTAATCTTAGTGCAAAACCAAGATATTCTGTTCACCATCATATATGAGGAAGACAAAGACATGGAATCTTCACATCT
Source organism: Paralichthys olivaceus (assembly GCF_024713975.1). Lineage (NCBI taxonomy): Eukaryota > Metazoa > Chordata > Actinopteri > Pleuronectiformes > Paralichthyidae > Paralichthys > Paralichthys olivaceus. The sequence goes on from NC_091103.1 coordinate 18,761,592, forward strand.
AAAAACATGCAACCAGAGAATATTTGGCATTATTACTTGAAAATGAATAAAAAGATGATTTAATTATCACATCTTTAATCAACTAATGACTGCAGCTCTTGTCTGCTAATGAGATATTCTGACGAGTGATTTCTTCATATAAACCACAGACTGAAAGCAGCATCAGTCTCTGTCAAACTCCATCAAAGCTCCTGTAAATCGCTTGTCTAAGTTCAGTATCGATTTCTGGCTGTACTGCAGTTCTCAGAGTAAACTTTATCCGTCTATGCATCTAAAGACTGGGCTGCAGGCACCGTTGAGTCCTGTTCCACTTGACAGGCCCAAGCCATTAGGAAAGACAAAAACAACACTTAGGCTGCTGGAGCAGGCAGAAGTTTTTGACTCATTTTTTCATCTACAAATTAGCCATTGACAAGATCCAAATGTGTAACTGTAATTAACTGAAGCTGCTGCGCTCCAAAGTCTGAACCACCTGGCTGTCAAATGGCTGGCCAGCGGCTGGTGGGTCTGTGTGTGTGTAACTGAAGTAAAACTCCTTATTACAATACTTATTTTATTCAAAATAACACAAAATGATATGCATAACTATACAGTATATCTGTGTGAACATATCTCCCTCTCTATTTTCACCAATTTCCCCTCATGGTATCAAACAAATAAATGAATCCATCTTTCTATCCATATTTATGCGAGATTATTATCAAAGGAGACATATTTGCAAATAATCAAGTTCATAATTTTAATTTGGGTTATTAAACAGTTTACATGCTCCAATGTTCAGAAAACACATCACTTTCCTCATACTCTCCATTGCTGCAGCTCCTCTCTTCATCCTCTGTCTGAAACACTTGGTTTTAGCTTCTATCTCTTTAATAAAATCCCAGTCTGCTCTGATTGGCCGACTGGCCCGCACTGTTGTGATTGGCTAACCTCTTCCAGCGTGTGTAGCAAATATCAGCCTTCACTCCTTCTGTACCTGCCTGGCTAGGGGGCGTGCCAGACTAACTGCAAGACATGCATTATGCAAAAGAGGGGTCAGAATATTGCGGCTGTATGGACCCAACTACTGTTTAAGTCTAGAATATGTGTCCTTTGACAAAAGGTTTTTTTTTTCTTCCTATTATTCTTATTTATAGATTATTATCACAAATGCATTAAGATATAGCATTTTAAAAAGACTATATGCCGTACGAGAGTCTAGTCTATAACAAATCCTCATCATAAAGGCTGATGATGGAGCATGTTCGCATGTTAAAATCTTAATCTGCAAATAGGCAACTACAGCTGGCAGATTGATGTCATGAACTAAAAAGGACAATATGGAATAAACTATCCTCAGGAGCTGAAAGATGCTTGAAGAGCCTTCACTTATGAACTGGGTCATGAAGGCTGCAGCAGATTTAAGAATGTCATGTGGATGTATGATGACAGAAATGTGTCATATTTTTCACATTTTAAGTACAATAGGTTTAGGTGGATGTTGTATTTTCACAGAGGAGTTATGCTTTTTTCAATTCTCAGAGATTCAAACTTTTTGTTTCTTATTTTTTTAAAAGACCCACTTTGTGTTTTGGCTGACCCCTTTGGAGTGTAGGTGGCGAGGAGGTGTTGAACATGAAATCAGAGCAAAGAAACAGATTGAAATATGTTAATGCTGTCTGTGTGTGCCAATGTATTTTCATACAGTAAAACCTGGAAATAAGACAGTATTATCGGAGTAGATACCGGGGATCTAATGCACTAAATGTGGTATTTCAGTCAGGAACACTATGTCATGATTTACCCATTTGTTGCAAATGGGGATACAGCTATGATTGGCGCTGAATGCTCCATTCTTTGGCTGTTCCCTGGATTAGCCGAGCAGCATGCTAAGATAAAACAGGGAACATGTGCACAACCCCCTGTTGGGTGTAGCAGGCAGTGTACATTAGTATAAGATGAATATCGTTTACCACGACCGTTTGGACTCGGTGCTAAAAGGTGGCAGCAGGCATGGGTGGCAGTGTAGCTGAGCAGGGATCAGTGAGGATGAGGTCGAATATGAAGGGACCGCTTTGGTGAGAGAATGAGCTGTGATTGGTCGGTGGCTGACAAGCACCCATAGACCTATCGGTAGCTGACAGCTGAGCACATGACTACGTGTCCTGCATGAACTAACACAATGCTTCATTCAATGCATGCACTCACATCAAGTTTTGCTTAACATGTTTATCTTTATTCTTTATTATGTAAGTGTTGTACTTCACTTTTTACTTTCATTCACTGTTAACTAGAGCACCTTTCTTATATACATATTTAAGTCATATTTATAAATATTCTTGTTAATTAAACATAGATTACATAGGGTTTTTTTCCTTCTGTTTATGGAAAAGGTGGAGAAGGGTTTGAAGATGTCCGCAATTGAGCCCGCAGTCTACAGTTGCCTGACAAGTAAAACCTGGGGCAAAGAAAATCCAGTTCAAATCACTGACTGCAGCTTATGAAACATCTTCTGTTCAAATTACACTTGTTTCAGAATAAAAATTAAAAGCTGTGAAAACTTTGTTTGTCTTTAAATGTAGTGAAATAAAAGTATTACATTAAAAAAGATTGGAAATATGAAAGTAAAGAACAATTACATAAAAACTGTCCTGGTGTAAATGTTCTTTAATCTACTAAAAATAACCTTAACACTATGGACCACTACTGGTGCTTACAGGCTGGTTTTTTTCTTCATTTATTTACATAATAATAATAGTTGACTTTCTAGTTTTAGTTTAGCTCCTCACTTTCTTTCCAAACTTATAGCAGCCCAGTAAGATGTCCTACATATAGAAAATGTGGTGTCTTTAAAAAAAGAGGTTGTTTTGAAGCCCCCACCCCCCGACCATTTCATCACACACTGAAAATGCAGCTTAATGGAATGCGAGATGTCATTTAAGTTTTTTGAAAGGTCATGCAGTTTGATCATTCACACTGTACGACCCGGGGACAGATGTGATCAGGTCATGTGCTCCAGCTTATATCTGACCCAGAAAATTGAACTGAGAATATTCATGTCTGTGTCCTTGGAGGATTCTGGAGACTCTCTCTTTCATGACCGTCATACGACCCTTCCCGTAGCACACGCGGGCAAACTGCCACACCATACTGTAAAAACGCTACCAGATGGCCTGCATATCCTCTTACTGGCTGACTCCGTGGTTTTGGGTTAACTGGGTGACGCCCACTCGAGTGTTCTCGCCATAATTGTGGCTTCTGCAGCTTGAGGGTGCGCGAAAAACAGAACAGGCCGCTTCAAAACCCCCAACAATGTGATTAGAAAAGCAGAAAGAAAAAAGCAAGATCATGAAGGAAGTTAGACGGTATGGATGCAAGTGTGTCTGACGTTATTTCCTGATTTACTGTTATTTTCTTATTTCCTGTAAAAAAGAGAACAATCAAATGTTTGGTTTGCTGCCTTGTAGTTTTAGTAAAATTGTGGTAACATGCAGAATATTTAATAAGGAAAAGAAGACAAGTATTTATTTACTCCACAGAGAAACCACTGCATCTGCTCTTTGGTTAACTCCAGTTTGTGCGTCTCATGTGTTGCCATTACATATGAGACAGAGGCAAGCATCTAATTCTCCAGCAATCTTTGAAATGCACAGATGGTCTGTTAAACAGCACGTACCACTGTTCTGAAAGTTCGAGTCTTTAAAGTTTCTTAAAACCATCTGGATGAAAAAGTATTAAGTTGCATAAAAGTTTATTTTAAACTTTAATCCTGAAGATTTTCATCGAGTTAACACAGAGTTTCTGACACTATACACTTTGTAATGATGGCCATTCTATCATTCAACGTATTTTCATTTCACTAATTATCACTTTTTGAGTAGTTTTTATTGGTTGTGGCAGAGTCGGCCGTTCTTGCACAAGGAATTCACAACAAAACAGGGGATTTAATTTTATCTAATTGACACCAGCCTCATTGTTTATTGCTCATGTCTGTCATTTAAGCATTTTTTAGTCAGTTGATAAGTTCTAAATATATTCTATTCTGTCATGCTGTTGTGTGAAAAGCTGCTTCTGCTTTGCACAGCATAAAATCAAATTACAGCTGCAGTTATTATTGACTGACTTCATTATTAAAACAGCAGCTTGTCTGGCAAAGTGATGAGCATAACTGTATATCTGTGTGGGCACATCTTCTCCCTCTCTGCTTCTGTCAATTTCCCTTCATTGGATCAAACAAATACATTTATCCATCCATCTAAATATTTCTATTTGAGCTTATTAAATAAAGGACACATATTATGCTCATATTAAATTCATCATTTTAATTTGGGTTATTACTTGAAACAGTTCACATGCTCTTATTTTCAGAAAACACATCACTTTCCTCATACTCTCCATTGCTGCAGCTCCTCTCTTTAACCTCTGTCTGAAACACTTGGTTTTAGCTTCTATCTCTTTAATAAAATCCCAGTCTGCTCTGATTGGAGTGCCAGACTAGTCGCAAGACATGCATTATGCACGCACACACACACACACACACACACACACACACACACACACACACACACACACACACACACACACACACACACACACACACACACACACAAGCCTGATCATCCCTGATTATAGACAAGAGCAGCATAAAAATATAAAAACAAATAGAAAGCCGAACCCAGATAGGACCAGACTTTCGGGCCTCACTGTACACCCAGTTAACTAGTCTGTTGTATTTAACTGATCTTCCTCTGCACTTTTATTTTGGTCGTGCTGCAGCCCTCTCTATCTCTGTGTTTCAAAAAAAACAAAGGGTGACTTGCCACGTTTTCAATAACTCGCTTAACACAGCATTTGAAAAGCAGAAGCCAGGAGGGAATAGAATGAAATATGAAATAAAACAAATCAGGCCTAATTGTTTCTAAAATTAGACGATTGAAAGACAAGAGGATTTGTAATAGTGAGGGAGGCAGCGGATGAAAGAGCGAATCAACTCAAGATCATTGAGAGGTGAGTAACAAAGGCCTGCCAAGCTTTACTGTTGTTGAAAAAAAGCCTTCCTCACCTCAAGGTTACAAGCAGCCGGGCTATGTGCAGCAAATGAAATACTCAAGGAAGACATAAGTCTCATTAAGGCCCATAAAGGACATCCCTAATAAAATCCTCAGCCTGACATGCAAGAGCTCTCCAGTGATGGCTGATTAATTGCTGGTGCAAATGAAAGCATGAGAGGGAGCCGGGGCTCTGTGGCTATAATTTATCCTATCCTGTCTTGTCTTGTCCGCGCAGCCTGGGGAGATCGCCCAGGAAGACAGGGGAGAGGAGACACAGAGTGGGTGGTTTGGAGCGGGGAGGGGAGGGGCGTCTTCTCTATATTATGTGGAGGATAACATGTTAAGGTGGCGGGTGAGACCATTCCTTCAAAACCACTTTGGTTACAGATGCATGTGTTGACATCACAGCGTTTCCATCTCTGAGTGGGTCAAACTGATAATAACTGCAACATGGTCTGTGAGGACAAATGGTGGCAGCAAAGATGACCCCAAAAATATTTTTGGCGGCTATATATCAAGTGAATAACGTGCTATTTTATGACAGTTCACTGTGTAATCCATCAATAACATCATCTCACTGATCCTCTGTCAGAATATATATATATTTCATCATGTCCCTCTGTCGGGTCTGTGTTTGTGATTAATGGAGAGGTTCCCAATGCCAGGAGGGCACACTTGTCAAACATATGGCTAATGAGTGAGTAATCGACTTCATGAAGTGCTTTGATGCTTTGCCTGGGATCGTTTCTGAATCGGAGTAAAGTGGATTAATCAATGGTTAAGGAAGGCTTTAAGAACAGCCAGGTGATGTATGGGGCTGCCTCGGCCGAGGTTATGAGACAGACATGGGGGTCCAAGGACAATCTGGGCCGGGATAATGCCCAGCTGAGGCCACACACCTGCCCTCTAACTGTAATAAGAGGCTGTGGCACATAAAGAGGAGAGAAACAAAGAAATGGGAGTGAGGAGAAGAAATAAAGAGAATAACAAGGACATCCCTACGGCGGCTACATTGACACAAGACTCCAGGTTTCCATGTGTAATGGAAGAAATTTGGTTAAAATAACCTGGTTTAACTTCACACTCCAAGTAGGTGTTGTTTTTAACAGACAATTCTGGTATTTCACAGTTTCTGTTGATACTATTGAGACCCACTATTACCATTTCTGCTTAATGTGTTAGACGTTGGCTTACCTTATATTCCTTATTTTTAACCAACAGAATGTCATATGTTGAGTCAAGATATCTCCAGCAGAAATACATGATCTGTTATTTGGTTTGTTCGTGGCTATTGTTTAATTTAAGTGGAGAGACAACAAAGGTAAACAGATCAAATCTAAATGCCACTGTAAAGTATAAGGTTGGCAAGATTCTTAACAATCCCTTGAAGACACTCAAGTTCACTCACTCAGTTTTTCAGTACTTTTCACCTTTTCTCCTCTCTTGAGTGTTTGTTTCAATACAAAACCCAAAACTGTTCAAAATATATATGAAATGGTTTCCTTTGATTATTTAGCAAAAAGACCTAGCAGCTGAGCACTGCCGTTTATACAAACATTTCTCAAACAGGGATAACGTTGCACTTGAAATGAAATGAAATGAATTCCCGCTCTTCACTCATAGAGAAGTCCATTCCTCCAATCCCTCCTTCACCCAGCTCCACTTTAATAGCTCACTGCTACTGAAAAGAAAAAAGCTGTGTTGTACTTTAGTTTCAGATTATACACTACGTCTGAGTAATTTGCAAACAAATCATAAGCTCAGCAGAATCATGTGCCTCCTTCCCAGACTTAAATACATTACTCTGTTGTGATGGAGAGAAAATGCAGGGAGAGATGATTCTTACACTTTTAAAAGAAAATCCTCTCATTGCTCTGTCCAAACATTCTCCCTGCTCAGCGTCCATCTTCATGGTAATAAATGAACATCCAATCAACTATAGAAACATTTGCAGCGTGGGCGGGAATGTCACGAAGAGTAAAGCAATGTGTACGATTGGAATCGTTTCTGACTGAAATGGCCCAGAAGATATATATTGGTGTTGGTTTATGTTGGTAATAACTGGATAAGGTGAATGATGGAAGTTTGATCAACCGCAGAAGATAAATTGGAAATGAAAGCCCTATTTGGAGAATTAAATGAATTTAACCTACAAGCACAAGATTTAATAAACTCTTAGTCTGGAAAATGTTTGTAAAAAGCAGAAAAAATAGATGAATTATACATTTTTTACAGAGTACAGTAAAATTCTGTGGCACATAAACTACAGTATATCAGACTTCAGATGAATCAATTCATTTTTGGTTTGTCTCTTCCCTAGATTTTTAGAATTAGATAACAGAAAGAAAAACAGAATGAAAGAATGATTTTATACAATTTCAGGAATTTTTTTTATCATAATCTTTTTGGTAAAATACAATTAGCAGCTTAAAACGCAGCAATGTAGGACTTAATTTATGGCACAATCATCAAAGCAATCTAACGGGTTACAAATGAAGTGAAAACAAATCTGAAAGTACTCAAAATGTCCTTGTAGAAATATATGAAGGACATTTGTTTAATTAAATGTATTGGGTTACAGGAATTTTTTTCTGTTTAGATAACAGCCTGGTCAGAATCACCCAGTTGGACTAAAGGAAAATAAGCACCTGATCAGGTGTCAGATGCTGATCATGTGATTGCAATGTCCCCACGTCTATTCAGGGCCTTTTGTTGAATGTCATCCCTCCTCCCCTCCCTCATTTCCTGTCATCTCTCCGCTGTGAATCATAAATGTCAAAATTACCCATCTAAAAAAAACTTGAAAAGGCGATTAATGATGTAATTTCCATGTGAATTCAGTTGTTACGTCCGTCTGACTGTGTCCCTGTGTCGACATGTCAACAATTAAGCTTGATTATCACAATCAGAACAGACACAAAAGAGATGAATATGAGCGATGGCCGGTTTACTGAGTGTGTGAACGTACAGACAGTCGAGCGGGAGCTGACCGACGTCTGGACGGACAGCGGTGTCGGAGGCTTCAGTCTAACTAGCTTCTTGAAGCTGATTGAAGTAATGAAATATTCAACCGGCAGCATCACAGAAACGAGTGGTGTAAAAAAAATAAAGAGAAGGGGGCCTAGGGAAACGTCCCCCGAACCTAACTGGCGGTTTAAGTGATGCTTAACACAACAGAATGCGAGCGATGGCTTAATAACAGGAAACAGATGCGTCAAACAACGGCGGCTGTTGTGCGGCTCGCTGCCAGACTCATTGTCACTGTCTGCTGCTGGTGCGTATGCTGCGGCTCTAACAGGTGATACATCATGTGAACCATCATATGGCTGGAGTGATGATGATTTAAAAGGCTCGGCGAGAGGAGACAGCTTGTCTGAAAGCCTTGTTCCACGGTGTCCGTGGTCTGACGCGATACATCCATGAGTCACCTTCAAGCGCAGCTCCTCTTGACTGAAGGTTTGATGGGTCTCATAAACACTGATCGTAATTATCATCTGGCAGCAAACAATTCTCCATTTTTCAGGCCATTCTGACAAGAGTTAGGGTAAAGCGAGTAGGCCTCATGGGCATTGTGCATATCTTGTCTAACTGATATGTCATTGTGACGGTTTAATACTCTATAATTATGCCATCGCGGATGCCTTATGGCCGAGGCTGCACGGGTTAGCAATACACAGCAGCAGAGTGGTGAGTGAAATGGTTTAATTTACCACAAGGTACGTCGGTGTTGATGACCTAAGATGTGATGAATATTCTGAGGTGACCTACTCAACACAAAGAGCGACGGCAGTAGACAAACACAAACACGCAGTTGGTTTGTCTGACATGTGTGCGTCTAAGAAATTATTACAAACAATTATACATAATTACTGGACAAAAACATGTCACCCATGACACTAATAGTTTGTTTACCATGAACGTACTTTACACTTTACATATGACCAAGGTGTCATCACTTTCCTAACAATGTCACATGCACTTACCATATTTTTTGACTGACAGGCGTTTCCCCGCAGGCTCACAAACTGTCACTCAACCCTTTCACAGCCGTGGGCTCAATGTGTCATCCATGTAACCATGAGAGTTCGTTCTGCTCTCTCCTCATCGACATGTGCTGTTAATCAACAAGTCATCAAGGCTAAGAGACGACTGCTATCTCTTTATTCTGCAGCACTGATGTTTTCTATAAATAGCTAAAAACACCCCTCACAATAAATCTGTTCGTACTTTGATAACTTTTATGTTGGACAAAGCAAAATATCTTCAGGCTGCACTTTCTACAGGATTATGGAGTGATAGGGTCTGGTCCCATATGGTGATATGGCCATTATAATTTTATTCTATTTATTTATTTATTTTAAGGTTTCGTTAGTAGGATTTTTTTCACCTTTGGTAAAGGGCTAGTCTCTTTTTTCTGCCACTATACAAAAATGAAGCCAAAACATCCTGGAGATGGGTGCAGCCATTTTGCCGTGGTAATGTCATCAAGAGCCAGAGTTTGCGATGTAGTGATCGTGGCGTGGAGCACTGCCCTTGTTGCACATGCTCGATCAAGCAAGATCACTAAGCTGTCAGTCATGATGTTTCTGATCTGACAACCGATTAGACCAAACTTACTGGAAAGATGAACACTTGAATATACATCAGTGTGATATGAACTACTTAAAAACCATCCATGGGAAAAATAAAATATTATATAAAATTTGAACTTTTTAGTTTAGCCATGCTCCCATCCAATAACATGGAGAAGGCCGGGTAAATGACTTTTACTGCAACCAGGGGTTGATCCAGATGTTTTGGCTTTACTTGGTTTTACTTGAATTTAATCAACAAAATTGAATTTCCATCTATAAAACTACTAAAGAAGTGTGACTGAGATTCAGTGGACAGTGCTGACCTTAACTGAAACAGAGACAAAATCTGCTTTACTCATATTTTACACATGGTTCCCTGAAATACACTTTACAACCTTGAGATTGGACACAGGAACCAGGAAGGAAAGAAACAGCCCCCGAGCTCACATGAAGTGCAGTGCTGATATCTGTGTCCATGAAAGTATATAATACACTGACACTGAGACCTTGACTCAAGTCAGTGAAAAGACTGAAACACATCTTTGTTCTCTACAACACAAGCTTCTGATTTTTTACACACTATAGTACAACTCTGGAATTTGAACTACTCGCAATGAATAAATATGAACTTTCCACGACAACTAAACTTAAACATACAATATGTGACTATGGCAGCCAGGGTTTATTCAATCAAAACGATAACAAAAGAATCGAGTAGTTCATATTAAGTATTACTCATGTTACGTAGCAAAGGACAATGAATAAACATGGAGAGTGAACGATACAAACAGGGAAAGGAAGAAACAGCCAACTAGCTAATTGGCTCAGTGACTTTTACATCGTTTGCGCAGGAATTTATAGCAGAGACAGGTAAAGTGGATATGACGCAATTAATAGGCAATCAGAATAAAAAGTCCATTTACCTTGAAAAAAAATGGAATTTCTCTGGGTTTGAACAATTTGGATAACAAAAGTACACAAATCCACAAAATATATAACAAAGGTCAAGTCATTTTTAGATATTGTGATAAAGAATTATTACTTTTTTATATCTATAGTACAGTGAGATACAAACATCTACTAGTAGTAATAGGGTTAAATCTATATAAACATCCAGGTGTCTTTGTGACTGATAAGGAAAGACTTATAGTTTCCATCTGCCGCAGATATTGATACATAGATATTTTAAGGTTATTTTGCTGCATGTAATCTACACTAACAGCCTCAAAATATCAATCGAAGTTGTGAGACGAGGCAAACTGAGACTCGGTGGTAAATAAATGTAAAGATTAATCTAAAGCTATGATTGAACAAAAAGAAGATATTGCAGTTTGGCTGGAAAACTCATCTCGAAAATGTGAATTGATGTACAGGAGATGAGGTGTATGAGTGAGTCTTAAAGGTCCAGTGTGTCAGATTTAGGTGAAAGGGATCTATTTAATGTAGAATAATCCTCATGATGTTTTCACTAGTTCGTTTCATTTAAATTGTATGAATTATAGTTTTTCCAGAAAATACCCTTTATATTTAAATACTTTATATTTACATGGAGGGGGGTCCTCTCTATGGAGGCCACCATGTTTTTTACATTACTCCAGACTGGACAAACTAAACACCTTTTGAGTTTTTATGACAACTGAAGCCACCACAGATTCTTTTCATGTTTGGAAGGAGAGGGTGAGGTGAGGGGTGTTCAGCTGCAACATGCAATTTCAACACTAGATATCACAAAATTCTACACACTGTACCTTTAAAAGGTTTCCTGAGTTTTTTATTTTTGTAATTTAATCAGAGTGGAGGTGATAGTTTGTCTTTATTGTGTTTTTATAGTCGTCTGTAAAATAAAATTGGAGAGTTTATAGCGACAAAAACAAAAAGCGTCTTATATGTAATCAGTGTCTTCTTCATACTGAATGAACAAGACTGAGAACCACAGGCAGTTTATTGAATCAATGCCAATCACTGTAAAAAGACATTTTTTCACTTCTCATAATGACCAAAGCTGTCTTTTCTTTCACAACTACAACTGAGATAAACTGAGCTTCACTCTGTTTTGTTGGAGGAAACACACAGTGGTGTATTAGAAAAGAGAAGGACAAGGTCAGACTGAGAGAAAACACTTTACAACTGGATGATTTCATGCCATGTATACCTGCTATATCTCGACACATTCTTTTTCTGATCCTCGGGTTCAAACTTGTAATGTTTTCTATGCCGGCTTCAGCACCAGTGAGGCCGCCTTCTGATGATTCAAATAATTCCAGTCCCTCTCTTCAGATGGAACATTTTGATGGATTATGCAGTGTCAACCGTCAGCGCTCTGAATGCATTTGAATAAATGTAGATTTGAGATTTACTGAAAGATGAGGCCAACATGTCAGAGTGATACACAACCGCTGCATGCAAATGCTGCGTACTTTGGCGCTCCAGCATTTTAAAAAGACAATGTGGCGAGGAACCAAACATCCATGCACCAAATGTAAAATGTTTTTTCCATGTTATTCAATCTATTCACATATTGTCTTACTGCACTGACAGGCAGTAATGAGACATGTTGTATAAACTGTCTTTATTACAAAGCTTCAGAAATTCTGAGAAAATAATCTTAAGAGTGAAAAGCTTTTGTTCAATTGGCCTGAACGTACAATATAAAAAAAGGGCAGAGAGAGTAAAACAGAAATTTATGTAAAATGTGAGAAACAATCACTGTAAACCTTAGAAGATATGACATTTGAGTGCAAGTGACAAAATGAAATCATGTACAACAATCCTATTACACATGTATGGCATTTGACAACCCTTAAGTCGACTGATATTTGAAGCAGAATAATCCATGTGCAGGTCCAGCCTATTTATTCATGCACAGACGGTGAATCTCTCAAGCTTGGGAAATCAGCTTTTGCTTTAATACCGCCTTTGTCACATCCATACTTCCCTAACCTCACTAACTACACTATCTCCCTGCCTGTTCAAGCAAAACTTTATGCTAAGTAAATCATTTACATCTCCCAAGCAGCCTATCTACATTTTCCAATAAAACCCTAAATTGATGGATGTCATCTTAGTGCTCACAGGCAATAACTCCTGCTGCTTCGAAATAACAATATGTTTTTGGCTTTATGAGGTCTAGACATGCTATTCTTTTTAATGACATCCCTAGGCCAGTGCTGTTTACATTTATTGATATCTGTTTTTAGACCGGAGCAGCTCTGTCTTCCTCAGAGGTTTACCATGCAGAGTTAAATTTGACTTGCGCTGACGAACCAAACTTTTCATTTGGTGCATTTAGACCACACAGTGAAGAAGTGAAGAAGTAAAAATATAGAGCTCAAATATGTTTTGCTGAGATGCCAGACGACATTGTTACTACGTTTTAAAAGATAATATGAATACTTTACAGTACAGTCTGACAACTTAGCTTGTGCTTGGATCAATTTGCAAATCAAGTTAATGATATTAGATGTATATGTGCTTTAAAGCTTTGGGGTAATGAGGTAAATAAATTGTATGAGTGGATTTTAAATAGAAAAAAAGTCAATTTCTGTGTACAAACGCTTAAATCTAAACAGCCATACTACAAGACCCTTCTTCATCTGAATTAAAATCAGATTTTCATAGATAGACCCCGAAAAAATCTGCCTATATGAGCCTTTCGCAGACAAATTGGTGTCTGCGGTTGCTGATAAGTGCCATTATAAACATTATTACTTTGGAGGAAAATAAATTAATTAGATGGAAGCTATAATCATATATCGTCCATGAGTATTCAGGGAGAATTCAGTTAGATTAGTTTGAAATAAAATGCTACTATAGTGTTTGTGAACCAACTGTTTCAGTAATGATTCCTGTTTACAACTGACAAAATAATGATTCTGTTTTTGGACCGCTGCGCCTCAAGAAAACAAATGAAGTCGTGCTTTGTGTCATGTGCTCACATGAAATTAGACCCCTCGGATTCCACATAAGGGAATGACATTGGCATATAGTGCTGCAGCTACTGTACTAACAACTAGAAGAGAATCCATAAATGGTTTGTACAGAAAATGAGGGGGGGGGAGTCCAGTTCAGTCTCTGCACACAAAGGTTCAGTGCTGAGCCACTGTGTTCATACATTTCACTAGTTACTGTAAACTTGTCCTGAAGCTGAATCATTGTTCTATAACATCAAGGCAAACAAAAAGCAAGAAGTCAAAGAAGATAGGTGGTGAACCAAACAGCAGCTCTGTGCTAATGAGTGCTGCCATGTGTTCTGCCTCAGAGGACAATGGAAAACCAATTGAAAACACAGTTTTAGAGACGGCGCATGCTTTACAATGACCTATTAAATTTATGGGAGCATCATGGACTGTCAAAACTAAATGAGACCTGATTGCAGAAAAGAGCTTGAAGACCTAAAATTACCTCGACGTGAGGAATGAACTTGGCTCGTTCCTTCGGGTTGTGCGCTGACTAAAATATGGATTTCCACTGGTAAGTCACAGCAGCATCCACAAAGACAAAGGTCCCTGTAGCTCAGGAGCTGTCACCGCACTTGCTGGAGGTGTACGGTGGTAGACGATCACTTTGTTATTCTGTCGCTGAGCTGTTCCGTTTATCACAAATGTCCGTTGTACAGTGTTGTTATGGGTTTGTCACGAAAATGCTTCGGTAGCTTTAAGTCCACATACAAATAAGAACAAAGTGCAAACACGGCTCTACAGAAATACATGTTAGACACGGTGGTGAGTGCTGCAACTTCATATGAGCCGGAGGTTGAAGAAATAATGACTTTGATGCATTAAATGATGAGCGAGGATGGTTTCGACTGACATTGTCTGTTTATCTGCCAAAAGTAAAAAAAGAATCAGTATTTGAATGTAATTAAATATAATATAAAAGATCATTTGATGTGTATAGCGTGAATGGGTGTGGCTACAAAACTCCAGAGCACTCCCCAGACAACAGTATCAAAAATAGTTTTGAATATAGCTATATATGCAAATATAACTGCAGTTCTGTCCAGAATTGGTACACTGCTGGAACAAAGAAGAAAGGACAGAAAGAATTAACTCTGTGAAAATCTGACAAGTGGAATCGGCTTATCTTGACAAATGAAAAGCATTAATGGAGGTTGACTACTGCGATCCATCTAAAGTGTGAGCTGTTTTGTACAATATAAGTTGTACAAGACCTTTAATAGGAAAGTTTTAAAGTGCAGTAAAAGAAAAACAACTAAATTACAAAAACAAACATCAGCACATAAGGATGAAAAAAAAAGAAGAAACTTGCATTGCTGTCTCCATTAAGGTCCATAGCTCATTAAGGGAGAGTCAACAAGCCTCACCACTCCTATTAGAACCCGCTGGGAAAACAGAGACTGAAAATAAATATATATCAATTCCTGTATAAAAGGAGCCAAAACAAAAACCAAACACAAAGCTACAAGCAGAAAGAAAAATGTGTCAAGAAATGATGCAAAGTTTGTGCTGGAATACTTTGGGGCTTTTCGTTTGCAATAGTTTGTTCATGTATGAGTCCTACATTTATTTAAACATATTTATATCCATGAATAGAAAACTGATTTTTTGATGCTGGAAACTGTGATGTTTTCACTTAAACCAGACTGTGGATGTGGAAAAGCACAGAAATGCGGATTCTCCTTGTATGCTCAATCTTTAAATCAGG
Organism: Paralichthys olivaceus; assembly: GCF_024713975.1. NCBI lineage: Eukaryota > Metazoa > Chordata > Actinopteri > Pleuronectiformes > Paralichthyidae > Paralichthys > Paralichthys olivaceus. Next base: position 18,776,860 of record NC_091103.1, read on the forward strand.
GATACGAGTATAAAGTAGCACAGATACCTTATGTTGAATAAAAATATGGACTGGGACCTTGACTACCTAAGATTTAATAGCAAACCCTAACTATAATAGCTTGAATAGTCTTAAAGGAGGAATATTATGCTCATAGTCAGATTAATTATTTTAATTTGGGTTAATCCTATAACTATAACACACTACAGAAAAGACAAAACTAACATGTCTCCTTTAAGAAAATGTAAATATTGTTTTACTTCAGATCCCACAACAGTAAAATTCTTTGTGTCAGTAGATACAGAATCTATGTCTAAAATATTTCCTCCATATTTATTTGAATCAGATTTTGAGTTGAGTTCACTCTCCACACTCGTTCACACGCTAGAGGAGTCGATTTGAAAGAGTTAGTTCATAGACTATAAAAGGAATGTTGGGTTTTGAGGATGCTGGCGATGGAAACTTTTCTCCCACAATCCAGTACTCAGAGGGTAATTAAAACTAAAGGTGTGAAACAGGAACACCTCTGAAAAAGTAAAACTGTTTCATTTTTGGAAAAAAAAATGCTACCGTCTCCTTGTTAAGCTTAATTGGCTGAGGCACTTTGAAGTTGCAGTTCATGCACTGAACAGGTAAGTGTGTCAGCCTCTTGTGTTCATAAACTGAATATTAGTTGTCTGTGCTGGAATTCATCACTGTCATCAGCTTAAAAAAGATCAACCATGCGATAGAAGTGGTGTATTTGTGCTGTGGAGATGTTCGGCATCCTTTTGTCAATTAATGTCGATAGTTTTACAGAAGGTTACAGCAAATCAAAATGTTCAGTTATGCTGAGCACAGATATGTATTTGATTTAGAAAGAGAGAAGCCGTGGAGCAGTAAGCTCCCCCATCTGATCTGCGGGGCAGTTGTTCGTCTGGCAGCTCGGTGTTTACTTTCCTTGTTAGTTATCGACTGACGGTTGTTTGGGAGCCAATGGATCAAGCCCATATTTCCTTTCAAATACATTTACCTGTCATCTTAGATGTAAGCAATGTGACTTTGAGTTTCCCCCTTCCATTAGCTCTATTGCCTCCCATGTCTCTCCACAGCGCAATGACTCAAGTATGAGACGTAATCAATAGGCCTCTGGTTTGGGTGAATGAGTCTCAGTGCTTGGTTTGCACAGTCTTGATCTGCCTGACAATGACAGATTATAGTGCTGTATCAGAGTAATTAAGATGGGTCCATCGTCACGCTGATAACTCAAGAGCATGATGCCTCAGAGGCAGGCGGCATCAACCTGTCAGACAACAGCTCTCTCCTGAGTAAACAGCATCATAATTTTCATATGATTCACCTGGATATGAGACAAAATCTTCTGCATCGACTGTAAATTCTGCAACCATCACCTTTCTTTTGGGAGCCTCACTAAAGACGACTGCTGCTGCGAGACAAGTATGAATGAAACAAAGTAAAAACCTGATGTGGATGCACAGACCAAATAATCTCCTAAAATTTCAGACGCCCCACTAGAGTTTTTTATTTTGTAAAACCATTAATCCTGTTGCATCTTTTAAAAGTGCCAGTGATGTGTTGACTTAAAGGAAAAGTTCAACATTTGGTGGAATACACTTACTTTCTCACCATGAATCAGATAAGATCGATTACACTTGTATGTAATGTACGAAGCTGTAACCAGCAGCTGGCATGAGAGTGGTTTGTCAAACTGAACCTCAGATATGATCGTGTTTGACTCGGCAGTTTGTGATCTTGTCATATTGGGGTGAATTCATGATGAGGTGAGTCCTAAATTTTTGCTCCTCCATACATACAGATGAGGATGAACACTGTAGCGAGCCCATAGGGAACTGGCGAGTTGGGACAAGACGAAAAATTTTAAATTACAATCGGGTGCGGTTCAGTAATGTTTGCTGGTCTATGTGCTTGATTTTTTATCCTGCAGGTACCCGTAATCAGGTTAGGACACAAAGAACTGAATGCCTGCCAGGTTCCGGTCAGTCTCCGCTAATTGTCTCTTGAGCCTGGTCGGGTTTGGACAGAAAATTGCACACCGAACTGCACTTCAGAAGAAAATATTAGAAACAAGCACATTAATGTAATGGAGATCACAAAGTACAACCTTAGAAAATGGACCACAGGGTCAATATGCAAACAGTAAATGAGTGGTCAGTTAATTGACTTATAGAAATATATATATATCAGTCATTGAAAGTAACCCTTCATCAAAAACGAAAGATTTAAGCTGAGAATTACTGTCAAGCTATTGCATCGTACTATGCTACAGAGAAGGGTGTTCTCTTTTTCTGATCCTTTATGTTGTTTTTTCGAGACTTGTTTGTTCTTTCCCGCTGGCATCCCTGCGTGCATTGTTCAAACAAAATTAGAGGAGCATTATGGTGCAATGGGGGCACTGCTGAAAAGAAACGCAGAGACTTGGAAGGACCCGGCTATTCTAATGTTGCACCCAAGTTGAGCTGCGTCCTGCTGTGTAAGGGAATAATGTTTCATTCAGTCTGCATAAATGCATCTGCAAACAGCACTGCAACGACAACGGGGGCGACTGATTCCAGAGGAGGGCGTTAAGCTGGAACAGTAGCTGTCCCAATATCTCACTGTGGATATAAATCTGGGAATATTAGATCCTTTTACATCTTTACTCTTTATCTAACAGTGAAGTGTGGCAGCTGCAGCACGGCCCCCCTTCTGTTTGCAATGTAAGATTTATTGATTAGTGTAGTGTTTGCATTAAGTCGCCACTTAAACTGATACACAGTACTTGTACCTTTGATTTTCTCCAGCGGTGTTGTATTACTCCCACCTATGCGCTGCTGCTTACGGAGGAATCAGGGCACACAGTGGTTATTTTATCAGGCTCAGAGGAGAGAGGAAGGTGCAGCGACTCTGAAACCCAACCTGTCTCATCTGAGCCCCATAGAGGAAAGCTCTCCCCTTCAGATTTTCTACAGAACAGAATGGGCCGGCCGTCAGTTCACAGTGGACATATTAGATAGTACTGGTTTGATGGAGGAGGAAGGGCAAGTCAACCAACTCTCAAACAGCCCCTCACATCAATAGCTTTAAATGTGATCAAAACAAGAAACTAATGCAATGATGAACCAACTTGTTGCTCATTGTTCTCGGTCAGGCCAGACGAAAACACCTTCTTTTTGAAAACATTGTGCAGCCGCTGTCAAAAGCAGCGGGATCATTTTCGTTCCAGTCGCAGTAGTGGATTAGTGGGAGCTGGGTAACTGAATTTATAGATTAGAGATTCAGACTTCGCTCTCTGAAAGAGTCCTTTCTCCTCTACATTGATCAGCAGTTATTTAGTCCTAATGTTGTGAGGTCACATCTGAGACTCATCCACTCTCAGCCTTCTCTTTTTTGTTTAATTTCTCTTTTGGCTGTGCTCACATGACAGGACAGTCACCGTCTAGACCTTCATCAGTCAGGAATACGTTCCGTCTAGTTTCAGGCTGTAATTGTAGTTTTCATTCGGCCAAAACAGTTGTCATTTTAAATGCTGGTTGCAATATTTGTGAGAGTCAGATCAGTGATGTCTCTCTTGCATGTGACACATAGATGAGTAGACAAATTATGCAGAACGCTCCTTAGGGCTGATCAGTGTCATTTCTGATAATGCGAGATGCATCCACCATCTTCTGACAAAATGTTCTTAACCCAGCAGGAGAGACATTGAAAATGCCCTAAAGGAGCAATGAGGTGGCATTCATGAAAATAATATCAGCTACATTATAGAAATATGGCGTAGAGATAATTTATAGACATGGTGCCTCCATTATCAGGGACCACATGGGACTATAAAGACCCAGTTTTCAATATGAAAGTGAAATTGTATATATATGAAATATTTAGTGACAATGTGAAAACCATACAACAATAGGAGAAGAGTGGTTTCAAAGGCCTGCCATGTGATTGGCTGTTTTTTAAGGTCTGAATAAGCAAATGGACAATCAGAGAAAAGTATTTTTTTCATTGGGGTCTATCTAGTTAGCAGGATTACACAAAAACTACTGAGACAAATCTTTTTTTCTTTCTTGAAATTAGGTTATACAGCTTGTATGTACTCTCCAGGCATCCATCTAGTTACATTTTGAAACCTTTGTCTCAACATCAGCCAGAAGTTCTTAATGGACAGATGGACAGATTTCAAGTGATTCTCATACGTTTCAGAATCTGTCCCTCATCTATGGAGATATCTTTATTCAAGAGTGTGGTCTTTCAGTTCAAGCGCATGACTTGTTGGGTTTATGTCCAGATTGTGCATTACTTTTCATCAAAACCCTGCCCTTATACTAAAATAGCCTGTTTGCACTTAAATATGCTCTGCTTCTGCTCAAACTGCTTTTGCACTCAGATATATTGTTGATGGCACAGATTTCCTGCGCTCCCACAGCTTCAGCCCTTCTTCGCACTCGGGCTGCTTTCTGTGCGCTCGTGAATAGTCTGCTCTCAGATCTCTCCTCTGCTCTTGGATATTTTTGTGTTACAACCCTGTCAAAAGTCCCCAACCAATATAATGCCAGGTGTCGTGTTGCCCACTAGTCAACCAATGAAATGAATGATATGATCCCTGCCTCGTTGCAGGCGCGTTCGCTTTACTGCAGAGCATCCCAGGCGGGTGGTTACTCTTTAACTGGGTTCATCCACTCCTGCCCTCCACGGCTTTATTATATGAACTTTTTTCCCTATGACTTTCTGGAATAAAAGGACAGGGGAAGTTCATATAATTTATATATAATATATATAATAATGCAACGAGGCAGGGGTCATTTTATTCATTGGTTGATCATTTTCACCGAATTGTGGATTTCTTTGATGAAATCAATCAATCTGAACAAAAATTCAACAAGTCATGCGCTCGAACTGAAAGACCATGCTCTTGAATAAAGATCGAAAAAGACCTCTATACTCATCAACATTTCCATGAAGAGGAGTGAGCGTTCAGCTCTTTCCAAAGTATGAGAACTTGCCTACACAACCAGCAGCTATAAACAGTATAAACCATGAAGTAGGCTACTGTAAAATGGTTTGGTGGAAAAACTACAGTAGAGTTGTTTGGATATTTTTTAACAGAACATTTATAAGACAAAAACATGAAATCATATTAGACACCACAAAACAGCCACTTGAATTCAAGTAGTAATTGGATTTTCCCTCTAGCTCCACTGCTGTATTAATTCATAAATGATCTGGCAATGTAGAACACTAAAATTTAGGGAAGGTTGAAAGGTGTCAAGACTTGAATCTCATCCAGCCCCAGTAAAATCACAATTACTGGCATCTGCGATGAGTGCGGGAGACGGATGATTGGTACGACTGTGGGTGACCCTCGATACTTCGATAAACATAACTAAGGGGGAATGTTTTTAAACCATTTTTAAGTTTCTTCTATCAACTAAAATCTCATTTGTTAAAAATATTTTTTGACTTGTAGTTTGGAGGATATCTGCCCAATGGAGTTCTTCCTTTTCCAGCGTGCTGTGCTTTGGCTGCTCCAAGGCCTTAATGGTGGCTTGTAATTGCTCCATCACCCATACTAATGTGCACTCTATGCCCCTTCAAAACAAAAACATCACATTTCCATTTTTTTCACCGCAGACCTGATTGTTACCGTCTAAGTATCCCAGCCAATAGAGTGAGGTCTCTCAGATCCAGGGAACAGAGAGAACAATGTCATATTCATGAGCGGAGACATGAGCTCTCCTCCTCATTACCCCAGCACAGTCATTAATGGAAGCTTCTGTCCGTACAATCATGAAAGGACCTGTCATCTGTCCGTTTCTGCTAATTGACTGTTTACTACATCTCAACACGGACAGACGGACACCTTTTTGATCATCCTCAGTTTGTCATTCAGTTTGACACCACAGTACGAATCCCTTACATAGAAACATCCAGAGCTTCTTCTTCTAATATTTACTATATGACTCAAAGTGATAGCTGTCTTCAGCAGCACTCTTGCGGCCTTGATAAAACAATCAGATACAGTATTTACTTGAAGGTCCAACTATTGAGTGTAAGGACAGAAAACACTTGCACCTGGCAACCAAGGTGATGTTTCTGAGGTGAGATTGGAGTCTTTCAAAAACTGAAAAAAGAATTAAGTCAAGCACAGAAAGAGATTTTCCTTTTTTTTCATAACCAACTTCTTTCCATCAAAACAGGCTGACTTGCTACAACCTCTGACTTGGAAGGACAAATACTAACATGAAATCTCCCTACTCTCTACGAGCTGTGAGCCACCTCTGCACTCGGGTCCGTTTTTTGAGTTAACGCCAAGGGAGTGTGAAGTTTGCAGCACATTCACACTCTTGTTGTCGTGCACAGGAGAGGTGGTGATGGTGTAAATACAGATATTTGATTTACTGACGAGAGCGACACGTACAGCAGCAAAACTCAGAGCAGATGCAGAGGGAAGTCAAAGCCATGGACAGTATCTTCTGTGAAATAATAACTGCAGAGCACCACATGACTTGCTTTGTTACATCTGCTTCTAATGGCCAAATTCCTTACATGCATCAGCTGCCATTCCTCCTGCCAGCCCTTCCCTTTCCACCAGACAGATTAGCTGCCACCGCATAAAGTAGTGCCATGCATTATCTGGCAATTAGAGTGAGGCTTATTAAGCAGAGTTTAATGTAAATTTAATGAGCAATAAATTCAATTTCTTTAAATAGAAGAGTATATTATTGTTACAAATGATGTACGGTGGTGATCTCTAACATACAGCCAATGAAATACTTCACAAGTGGGCACATATCTGCGGCCCATTAAGTGCAGTGTTAAATATCTGAAACACGGGACTGAACTCTTAGTGGCACTTTATACAGATCGAACAGGGAGGGCCGACCTTGCTTTGCTACAGAGATGGAACTGATATACTGAAACAATCAGTCCATTAATCAATCAGCAGCAATTATGATCATCCTTTTATCGATTGAGGAAGAATGTTGCTATTCTTCGTCTTGTAGTAAATCATGAAACAATTTTAATGAGATCATTTCAGACTTCAGGAAACTGTAATGAATATTTCTTTTATCTTTTTTATACATAAAAGATCAGACGAGTTGATCTACCAGTCGTTTTGCAGAATAACAATTGTAATACTCAAAAGAAAAATTATTCAAAAAAACTACAATGACAGACAACAGAGTGCACAGTGTAAGGGCCGCAGCCAAGGCCCAACAGTCCCCTTAAATCCAATCAAGCTGCACTAAACACTCATAAATATCAGTCCTCTAAATATGCCTGATGGGGTTTTTTCAATCGAGACATGATTTATTCCCTGGGAAAAGATCATATCCTGCAATGTTAAAGAAAGTGACAAAAATTCCTGGATCTGCACCAAAATTGAACAGGTTCTTTCCTGGACCATGTCAGTAGTTGTTGCGTAAACCTGCTAATGGACAGAGAGACAAACAGCAATGAAAACAGAACCTCCTTGGTGGAGGTAACTAATAAAATATTCATTATGTTTATAGATTAAATGACCCAAGGGAAGTTAAATTTAGCCCGAATGTTAAATTATAAGTCCTACTTACTTCATATTATACTGCATAGTAGAATAGCTGTATTGCTACATACACTTACGTACAATACTACCGCGACCAGCCCCAGTCCTCTACTCATTGTAATGACCCTATCTGTGTGCATGTACTTCCTGTAGGCCTGAATATGCACCACTGATGGAGAATAAGCAAAAACCACCAGGAGATCAACATTGTTATGGTAACGGAGGGAATAAGAGCTTAGACAAACACAAGCTGAGGCCAGAGCAGCACACTGCCAGCTGATTCCTGCAACATCTGTTTCAAAGCCAAACCTGTGAGTGCCCGAGAGACGGACATCTTCAATCACTCGCCATGTCACATGCCAACAGGCAAACCAAGAGCGCCGTAACAACTGTATGTTTCCTTTTTGTTTCTGCAGGATCCTGTCGGTCACTGGTGCCCAGAGGATTCGTGACAGCTCGTATTGATCCGCGTCACCATTGCTCTGTCCTGACAAATTACTTTTAACTGGCAATAAGTGGGATTATGCAACCTTGTGAAATTCGACGATCTGATATGCTACAACAGGCCTAACCCCAGGAGACACACCCTGGGAAATACCACTAAACAGATCCTGTGTTAAAATGCAGAGTCCCAGCTTTTCTCACAACAGGACGCTCAGGCCGAGGCAGCCTCTTCAGCTTCAGCAGACATTATGAGAACAGCTTTACCTTATGATGCTGAGGCTCAGCTTTCACTCTCTCCCTCCCTCTTTCTTTATTCACCGTCTTTCATTGGTCTTTATATTATAAACTCGACACCCAGCCAGTTTCTCAGAGTCTTTGACTAGACACACGAGACAAAGTTTAAATCCACTGATTCTGCCTTATTAACAAAGACAAATTGGGAGCTGTCTAAAATCAGACTGTCAGCACTTCGCAGAGCAAGAGATTGTTTCGTTTTTTTTCTTTCTTGCTTGAGGCAGCTGAGACAAAAACAAACAAATGGAAAACCTGAGGTCACATTTCTGTCCTGAATCTACCCGAAGCAAGAGTCTGCGTCGGTTTCCCGACGCTGCAGCCCCTCGCTGTCTCCAGCCTGAGGTTGAGGCTGCCCGTTAGTGATGCATTATTTTATTTGACTGAGAGGTTAATTAAATTAATGTGACATGGAGACGCCAGTCAATTCTGTAAATGTCATTCAAATGCAATTCAACACAGGCCACAATAAATTCAACAACTGTGAAATTAAAGCCTTGTAAGCAGGAGCTGTAAAAAAAAAAATATCACACTGTCTAAAGATATGTCACACAAAAACTGGACTGTCTTCATGACTCCAGTGGACATTGACTTACATTGATTGATTTAATGGAAACTCACTCTAACCACTCGCTTAACCTAAAGCTAACCTGAATGTAACACTACAACATGTCTTCACCTTAGAATTTAATGATTTGCATTATGGGGACTTGTCCCCCCCCCCAAAAAAAAAGAAGTCCCAATTATGTGACTCTGGGGACAGATCTATAGGTCCCCACAACATGAGTGACCACACACACACACACACACACACACACACACACACACACACACACACAGCAGACCTGTTGATGGTGATGCAGATTAGCATTATGGCCACTAATATCTGAAAAAGAAATGAAGCCTCGAAGAAGTCACTCCAGTGGACTTCAAGTGTAAACCTATCATCACAACTGTTGCTCACCATTTGGCAACACAACAACATGTCCATCCTGCCGCTGGAGGAGGATGTAAAGCGGCTGCAAGCTGACATTTTAATCGGTTCACATGCGTCAGTATTGTCAGCGGATACGTTTTCCAGGAAAAAAAAAAACAAGACACACTGACGCATGCAACTCTGATGCAACCGCGGTGGCATGACGGGGTATGATCGGACTGGAGGGACCGCAATGGTCGCGCACATCCAGGCGCCGTGCAGTTGCGGGCTGTAAAAGCCAAACAGCTCCGTGGCAGATTTACATCCTCTCCAGGCTCACTGAGAGAAGTGAAGACTGCGGACTGGAACGCACACACACACACACACGCAGGCATCACAGGCTGCAGTTGTGCGGCCAGAGGACACTGTGCGAGACTGCAATGCGTGTTTTTCCTCCAAAGCGCACCTGAAGCGCAGACTTTAGGTTTTTTTAAACAGCGAGGTGAGTTTGCACTGTGGAGCTTTAATGCAGTATGACTGAAGGATGCAAGTGCGGAGCCGTGTTCCGAGAATCGGTCTCATTTCAGAATAAAGACGTCCAGCGAGCATAGCTTCCAACTTGCCCCAGATCTAAACACGGCACGACTGCTTCACTCGGTTACCACTGCTAGAACATACTTTCCCTCCACATGTGCCATTGTGCAGCACTCTTACTTTTTTCATAGCGTGTGGGGCTTTGCAGTAAAACTCAGGACAACACCCCGTCAGTGAAGCGCTACATGACGGGATGAGCGTCCTCACAGTCCCGGCAGACACAGCAGAACCACAGCGGCACAAAGTGATGCTGAGCTTTCAGGGGGGAAGCTGGTGCGCATCCAGCGCGTAAAAGCACCACAACTTCTCCCCGTTACTCCTCCGGCTTCAGCTGCGGATGGGGGGGAATTCTGCATAACACACACTCACACAGAATAGAAGAGAGAGGGGGAGCATTATTTTTTAAAAAAACAACTTACCTTTCGGAAGAAACGCCAGTGAAATCACGAAAACAGAGAGAGTAACAGCGAGAGATCCGCTCCCCGTGATCGCCATGTTGGACACCTGCTTGAGACTGGCGGCGCTAAATCACCTAGAGACGGCCATGGGATGGAAATGTAGGCACATGAGAGGCGGAGGGAGGGCTCGAGCAGGGAGCCTGCGATCATATTTGGCTGCATTATGTTGCAATGACACCCAGGCCTATAAAATCACAGACGAATAGGCTATTACACGGATACCTAGTAAGTGTATTATTGTCACTGGTCGACAAAGACACGGTGAAATTCCCAACAGGAGTAATGGAGGCATATTACAGTGATGCCATGGGAAGTGTAAAATACCTTGGAGGGTGGTGGGGTCACCATAAACTCACCACAGAGAACCTCAGACACTTTATAGGAATATTAGAGTCATTTTCTTTTATGGTTATGGTCTGTTAGTTCATGTGGGTGCACACCAACCTACACTCAACTATGTCTGCACTTTGGTTTTTATGGCCGGAGCAAATAATTCTCACATAAAGCCGCATTTAGTTTGTTTATAATACAGGAGTCAGGTCAGCTGCTGTTAAAGGAAATGTGTATTCTACTGTTTTATGATGCTTTTACAGGAGAAAGCTGTTTTAACCTGGGTTTCTTTGGAACAACATCCACTTATCATAGACAATTCAAGTCAAATTTTATCATGTGGAGTTAAAATGAGGCAGATTCACTGGAAATTAGTTTTTTTAAGCGTCAAAGAATTGTTTAATGGCACAAACCTGCCTTGATTAAAGGAGCAGTCAGTGAAGTTTGGGTAAACTCTGATTCTAAAGCCACACTGCTCATTGCCTACTCAAAGAGCACCCCCTTTTCTTTAAAGGGAGTATTACAGCTTATAATGGAAGCTTTTGGAGCTTGGGAGGTGGCACACTCCTCGCTGCGAACCTGAGAACAACCATCAGAAATTCCCATTTTAAAAACCACACTGACAGAATGGAAATGAAACACTGGGGATTATTAATAAAGTGTTTCCAAATGAACTCTCTCATCCTCAGTGTGTGCGTGTGTTTGTTATTATCTCACTGTTTCAACTCACCCGACTGATTCTCACCTGAAACCTGGTACATTTGGAATATCTTGGGGGGAATCACAGAGCTACAGAGAAGCATGCATGACAACACTGAATCTCATTTCCCTTTTTCATTGTGTCAAAACAGCACAAAGGCTGCTAATTGCACAATCTATTCTCTGAGACTGCGTGTCAGTCCTCATTCCATGGATGACTAGATAGCATTTAGAACTTCACTCTAATGCTGCAGCCGTCCCTATCGCTACAGATTGAATTCCACACATCACATTTATTTCAGATGTTATTATCTGTGGCAGCTCGCCAGTTCTGCCTGCCACTCACACAGTGTCTCCACAATGTGTTTGCTCCTCAAGGCACCGGCCAGGCTGCTTGATTTTCCGACACCATAGCAGCAGGCATCTGTCTGCAGGGTGCACCTGGTGGAGATATGCTCAATAAGTTATATTTCCACTCTTTGTACTTTTGTTTTGTGCATTTTTTACTTTCTTTGTTTTGGATTTTGGATAAATTGATTTACAATACGCCTGGTGTTTCATTCCAGTTCTTGTGCACTCACTACAGCCTCCACTCTCCCAACTTTTGTTTTCACTCCTCATTTCTCCCTCTCTCACGCTTTTACTGTGCCGCTGATGCACTCCACTACTGCATGGCATTTCCTTTGCTCATGAGAATAGATGGGGTTCCGGGGTCTCTCTGAGAAGAGAAGCCCAGCGTCTCTGTCTCCCCGAGCAGGATGAATAATGGATGCGAATGGATCAGATGACTGAACTGCTTCATCTGGGTCCTCTGTAGTAATGGCCAGCCATAGATTCTGTTTGTGTGTGTGTGTGTGTGTGTGTGTGTGTGTGTGTGTGTGTGTGTGTGTGTGTGTGTGTGTGTGTGTGTGTGTGTGTGTGTGTGCACTCTTCTTATCCGTATAATACTTGAGGAATGGTCAATACGGCTTGCAAACAGTTAAGTAGTTTATTTTGGAGTTCTTGCATATAAGCCACACACACACACACACACACACACACACACACACACACACACACACACACACACACACACACACACACACACAATACCGGTGGTGCCATTTAATAGGGCAGCCGTCAGCATTTTCTATTTAAATTAGTGGGGAACCAGTAATAAAAAGATTTTCGCCCAGGCCTCTTTCGCAGTTAATGTTTGATTAGAAATGCAATGGTTTTAAATTAAGATTTCTTTTCCCCCCTTGGTATGAAATCAATCAAATTAACGGAAATTGAATTATTTGAGATGGTAATCTATTTAGGCAAACCATTCACCATGAAAATGTTTTCCTCTTGTTGTGAAAGGAAGAATAATTGAATCAGACCCTTGTAAGTGACCCCCAATGGCTGAGCAAGAACAAGGCTTATTGAAATGAAATGTAGATTTTCTCATGCTTTAAAGACGTAAGTGGACAGGCAAGTGTATGCAAAATTCAAGTGATTTCACATAATGTGTACGAAAAAATTCACATAATAGGATTGAACCACGGGTAGAATAATGGATGGTCGCATGCCCCTGCCCCGTCCATATATCTGCATTAAGGCGTATTCACATTTTATTTTTACTTACTCTAACAGGATTTGTAAAGTATAAAAGTATTACAGCAAATTTCCATCCTCCCTCCATCCATAGCAAATTATTACAGGAAATTATATTCCAAATATATAACCACAGGTCATCAATTCTCTACGCCTTCCAGCGATGAAACATGTGCACTCAATTGGTTTCCTGGCTTTTTTTTGTCACACTTACACACATGTAGAAACCACTTGTGAAATCACATTCATGCATATGTTGGTGAAAAGAATATTGTTGAATATAACAGAACTATCTTGGGGCTTGTTTCAATAATTAAATAATTCACTTCCATGGTGTCGATTAATAAATAACCATTATTTTGTTGTGAATTCAGACGCTAAAGAAAGCAAACACGCCTGCACAAATACATAATAAATCTGTTCATTTGAAGAAATAGGTTTCACTATTTTCAAATCTCCATGGATAAAATGAATAAATGGCCCACGGTAATGATCGTCATCATTCTCTGCCTGTTCCCAAACAGAAAGCATGTAAATACCTAAATGTTATACACATGCTGCACATTTTTATCAGCCAATGAAAGTGCAGGCCATTTTGCGTACAACCAAAGCCACAGACAAACGGCAGATGATTGTAATAAATCACAAGTCACGTGGTACCTTAGAGAGGCTTAATGGTAATAAATTTGTTCGGGTATAGTGTGTGTCAAGTTGGCTGGATGGGCCTGAGTGTGCCTTTCTTGTCTCCATATGTCTCCAAGAGAAATATTGTTTCAGTCCTCCCATTTATATTAGTCTGAACTCTGAAAGACTCGGCACCTGCACTCTGCATTGTCTGGCCACTTCAACCCTTCCAGGAGTTTGAAAGGATGTATTGACCTACTTTGCCTTTTATCTGCTTCAAGAGGTCCATTGAATCTAACATGTAGATCTTGAGGGCATATTTTCTGTCTGAAACCAGAACCCTCGTGAAGACAAGAACACCTTCAGTGACATGTGATGTTGATGAATTTTTAAATCGAGGTTCATGCCGTTGATACATTGCTGACATTTCATGCGCTAAGTTTTTGTTTCACATTGCAATTTAGGAAACACACGAAAAAGAAAATATATATATGACATTCGCACATCCTGTCATCATCACCCACAGTATGTGGGCTGCGTCGACTTATACTTGGAGACAGGCCTCAGTCGGACATTGGGGTGTTTGCATCAATTTGGCGGGTAGTGGTCTTTCCGTTTTGGAGGAGGAAAATGAAAGGGTTCATTTCATTAATCGGGTTGCCACTGTTAAATAATTTTGGTATTACTACCAGCATCAACCGCTTCAGGCTCCATTCTCTACACCATTTTGAATTTTGCACCTTTTGCACTTGTTGTTCTGGTTTGAAATAATCTGATAATCGGAGCAAACACATCAGGTGTAAAATCTCCCTGTTTCAGCCATGTAGTCATTACTTAACTAAGTACATTTATAATTATTCGAACTGTTACATAAGCTATGTCTTTTAACTCATATGGTTGCTTGTCAACTGGCTTCCACGCACTCAACTGCAGTTACCAATGTTAAAAATGATTTATTTTTGTTTTGATCAATTTAGAATTTCAATGTTTTCAAATAAACTGAGCAGCTAAATCTTTGAATGTATCGGCATCTTCAGAAGGATGTCTTGAGGTGAGTACACCTCTGTTAAAAACACTGCTCTTTAAAGACACGTCACAAAGCTTATATCCTACATACAGAGAGGTGTTTACTAATAAGGTATTTCACTGGCGGAGGAATTAAAATGGATTATTTGCCTTTATAATAATTTAGCATGAATATACAATAACTTAATCATTATTATCAGTAGCACAGTAACTCTCATAACAATAAAGGGCAAACTCAACAGGGACAACAATGACCAACAGGTGTTTTATAGACGAAGAGAATAAAAAGACTTGAAAAAAAAGCTTTGTGGATGCATGTTGGCATAGCAACCGTTGATGTATTACTAGCTACGCTTTACTGGATATATTGACACAGCTGGTACACTTGGCTGAAAAAACCTAACCTACATACAGTAGACTGAACAGCATAATGCAGGATCATTAGCATCAAACTGTCCATGGCCATTTCTGCTGGGAGCCAAGTGGCTGGTGGATACCTAATGTAGAACACCATGCATATCATTTTCTACTTTAGGTTCAAAGTGAAATCATTGACATAATACCAGTAATAACATCATATTAATACACACACAGAAATGGTTTTAGCCAACAAAGGCCACATAAAAACATGCTTCACCATCGAAGCAGCAAGACTAAGGAATTTCAACCTGGTGTATAAAAACTGCAGACTGCGTGGTTTTCCAAAGCACTAAAACAGATTCAAGCATCTTACCAGATTCAGTCAATTTGAGAACATTGCCACAGATTTGAATGAGCGATAAATCACATGTGGAGCGAAAACACATTTTCACATTAATCAGGCAAAAATATCCCATAAACTCCCAAATCCAAATGAATGATTTGACCAAAGCTTGAGGAAGAAAAACACATCACCCCCACGTGTGGTTGAGAGAGATGATAATGGGAGTTTGAGGAATTCGAGGAGTATCGCAGCTGTTCCCAGGACTGCACTCTCTGGACATAGTTCTAGTTTGGGGCCACAGTGCTGTGGGACTTTCTGGATATCAGATGATGGAATTGATCAAATATGACGCGGAATAAAGTTTGTTTTTTTGCCTGGTGTTCACTAACATTAGCTGTGTGAAAACCGAAATGACATTGATTAGAAGAGTTGAGTTGTGCTTCTCCTCAGCTGGGAAACAAACTTAACATTAATTAAAAATAGTCCCTATTTTAACCTAATTGATGACTCACTAAAAAAGTGAACAATGTTTATTTGCGACCTTTAAGGTTTGGACCCGGGTACGGATATTATGTCACACGCCCTGTCAAACTCTGGCGACCTGCACCTTGCTTTTTCTGGCCAATTCAACCCTTTTATGCGTTTGAAAGGATGTATTGACCTACTCTACCTTTTTATCTGCTTCAAGTGGTCTAATCAATCAAACATATATATTCTTAGGGGATCTTTTCTGACTGAAAGGTCAACGCTTATGAAGTCAAGAGCACAGGCGGTGACACCTGTTATGTTCATTCATTTAAAACTGGGCTTTTAATGTTAATGTTAATTATTAAGTGTTTCAACATGAACTGTAAATGTTCAGCTTGTTTTGGTCAAATTTACATTCATACCACCTTTCTGAAGAAACCACACATATCAAACAAAAATCACAGCTCATTTTCATAACTTAAAGTGAACCATTAAAACCATTTATCCAGAACTATTACCATTAGCTAACTATGGGCATTTTCTAACACCTGAAAGTCTGGACTGAGGTTCATGTCTTTGTTAGATTGTTTGGATATTGATCTTTCTGTTTGAATGAGGAAAATGAAAATCATTGAAATATCATTAACATGTGCTGTCACTCTAAACAAGCTGATATACCACCGGGACAACTTTGGAGGTGACCTTCAGCATCTGTTTCAGTTGCTCTTCAAGACCATGGTACTTTCCACTCCTTCATGATGTCACTGTCAGCTGGTATTGCCACATCTACCACTACTGCCATTATGTCTGGTTGGTATCATGGCTCCCATTGGCCTGTGGGATATATCTGTACTTGTACCTGCTCTGCATGTCTGTTATTCTGCCTTCTGGTAACTCTTCAGTTCTCATCACTCTCCCTCTCTTCCCACATCCAGTCTGAATGACAGGTGAGGTGGATCAGTGAATATTTCATTTGTACACGTGTCTTGCTTGATGTCAGTCATGTATAGGAGGTGGCTGATGGTCACTCCACTTCTGAATGTGTATCCATATCCACTGCGTGTTTAGTCAGGCCACAGCTTTCATCCTCAGCTCAGATGCCTCAACTACCTAACGATCTTTGCCCTAACCGGGATTTGACTCCCATTATGTTGTTCCAATGGCAGCCAACTAAAAACCTACATGTAGGTTCAAGGCTAGAAACAGTCCCCCAGAGGTAAATTCCCGGAGGAACAAAAGCCTGCCCTCGAGTCATGACTTAGACTCTTGATCCGTTTGTTAGAGCACCAGTTCATCCCGTCAAGACTCTTACATTTCAACAATACGGTGAAACCATGTTTATTATATACAATTTACAATATTCAAAGCAAACTAAGTAAATGTTTTCCCCAGGTCTGTGTTGTTCATTTCCACTGATTACAGAGCAAAACACACTTCAAAGACCAACTGAGCAAAAATCAAACCTCAGAAAATCCAATGAAATGCTTTAACCTTGACAGTGCATGCAGCAATCATCTGTAATCCTATTGGCTACACTAATTACCCCCCCAAGAATATGCTTTCACACATAAAAAATATTTTCATTTCTCAATTATTGAAATCAAACAGACAATAATATGGCTTTAAAATACCCTTCTTTATGTTCACAAATGTTTACGAGGACATGGGATAGTACATATGTTTTGATGTTTTACAGAAAAGGTTTAAAACTCTAAACAGAGTCAAACCTTCTGGTGAGTACATTCAAACAATAGTTGTATATTATAAATAAAGCTGAACTTTTAAAGGTTCAGTGTGCAGAATTTAGTGGTGAAGTTGCATGTTGCAGCTGAATACCCCTCACCACACCCTCCCCTTCCAAACATGAATGAGAACCTCTGGAAGCCTTCAGTTGTCATAAAAACTCAAAAGGTTTTTAGTTTGTCTAGTTTGGGCTACTGTAAAAACATGGAGGCCTCCGTAGAGAGGACCCGCTCCCGATATAAATATAAAGTTTTCAAATAGAAAGGGGCCATTCTATGGTAAAGAAAACAACAATTCGTAAATGAAACACTTGTGAAACCATCACTAGGATTATTTTATATTCAATTTCTGCCAATAGATCCCATTATCCTAAATGTTACACACTGAACCTTTAATAATAATCTTTATATCAACTTTTAAGAAAAATCTAATTAAGATTTTTAGTTTACCGGACACCTCTTTTTACGTTGAGTTGGTCTTTTGGGAGCATGAGTTTTTTCTGCTTTAATTGGGTGGTTTAATTAGATAGTTAGTGGCCTGTAAACTGTTAAGTGGGCTTTATAGTGCACTAATTTGTATGTAAATTTTCATTGTTATGATAATACTACACAACAATATTTTGCTGCTCCCTCTGTTATGCTGAATAGACCTTTAAAGAAAGGAGACAGAGTTACAATAAAAGCTTTTATCTTATTTTATATTTTCCTTACACGATTATACATCTTTTCTTTTTTCTTCTTTTTTTATTGAAGGTACAGTGTGTAGAATTTAGTGACATCGAGTGTTGAAGTTGCATTTTGCAGCTGAACACCCCTCACCTCACCCTCTCCTTCCAAACATGAAAAAGAACCTGTGGTGGCTTCAGTTGTCATAAAAACTCAAAAGGTGCTAAGTTTGTCCAGTCTGGACTAATGTAAAAAACATGGCGGCCTCCGTCGAACGGACCACCTGGATGTAAATATAAAGTATTTAAATATAAAGGGCCTTTTCTGGGGTAAAGAAAACTACAATTCATACAATTTAGATGAAACGAACTAGTGAAAACATCATGAGGATTATTTTGCATTCAATTTCTGACAATAGATTCCTTTCACCTAAATCTTACACACTGGACCTTTAAGTCAATGAACTTTTGGAAAAGAGTGTGATAATTTTTGCACTCTTTGAAAACAGTCAGTGAAATGACATAATCGTATTTGTGAGTTTTAAGTCACGTACAACACAGTTTGATTTAAACCTAATACAGGACTGCAAATTAGCTTCAGATAAACTTGTTTTTCCTGTGTAACCATCCATATCTGTTCAATAATCTAACAATAAATAACAATATACAATCTAGTTTCTGTAATACCAATGTTCACTTTTTAATACCAGTTCCTGTGTGTAGAAGTCACAGTTCATTTAGTAACAGTCTCAGCCTCTCAGATTACTTTTCCTCCCCTGTGTTTGAAAGGTTCCCTTTTTTAATGAATGGAAACTGTGGTATGAGGGTCTTTATAAAAACAGACAGGATTTCTTCAGGTGTGAAAAACGGTGTTTTAGTCAGATTTAATTTGGTTTTATTTTACTTTTCTGTAGTGTTGTCATACAGATCAAGAACAGACCACTGAATTGAGGAAAATTAACGTTTTTAAAGTATTTAAAGTGCCAAATTTAACCAAAATTTTCCAATGCCTCAGTATTCCAGAAGAAAATTTCAGCATATGACCAAAGACATATTAAACCTAATATTAATATGACACAGATTTTCATAACCAGCTGGTATTCTTCTATTCCCCTTCTTAGACTTATACCCTAAGTTTATTTGGGGTCTAGCAATGTCATTTGTCAATGTCTTTGAATAAATCCTGTCTAGTTCATTATGAACATATAATAACATCATAAGCTAAAATGCAAGAGGATAATGTGTAGCAATGTCCATGAGAATTAGGCTACTTAAAAAAAAATTCTAGATATTGTATAGCAGCTCTGCTGTTTGCACAATTACACACACTTGAAAATGTTCAAACATATAGCCAAAAAAAGACTGAGTGGTGAGAGGAAGAGCCGCTGCCACACTCAAGCCAAGTGCTGATCTTGCAGTAAAGTCCCAAACAGAGAGACTCGCACCAAAAGAATCATCCCAGCACTACAGCTGTCTTTCCACAGGCAGGGCCCCAGCAGTCCTGTGTGTCATTAGGTGTAGTGCACTGCAAAGTGGTGAGGGAAACACCCTGCACACAACAAGGAGCCACACAAGGAAACATCCCAAAGTAAGACACTCGCCCTGACTGTATTCTTTTTGTAGCAGTGTTGCTGCACCAGTTTCATACTGTTCACTGGCTGCAACATGCATGTGAGTGAACTCATGCTGATTTATGTAAAATGAGTGTCTGTGAAGAACTAGATCATGACAACCCACACTACTAATACCAACAGTACACTTCCACCCTCTCCCCATCACCCACATAGCAACAAACCAGACAGGAAATCAGTGTAAAGAGAACGAGAGAAACACACTGATGAAGAGATGCAGTTTGTTTCATTCACTGATTTACACACTGAATTATTCAAAATCAACCGGGGGTGAATGGTGGCTTGTGTTTACACTGTGACCCTAATTATCTAAAGACTTCATTAGCAACAGGAACCGTCCTGGTATTTTGGCCTCATAATGTATGTCATGTCTGCGAAATAAATACTGGTGAGGCCGATCACAATAACATCATATATAATGCTCCAGTGTTTGAGCACACACTAATTACGCATTGAGGAATTTCACATATTTTCAGTAATACCGAACCTCACTATAATTGGGTCCTAACCCCTGGTATCCAAACATCATGATGCTATAATAAAGACATGAATATTACCATATCTCAAAGCTCAGTTTGAAGGATATGGCTCAAACACACAGTCAAACACAATGAGATACATAAAAAACACTTTCTGAAGTCACCTCTTCATGATGCAATCCATCTGAAATCAGCTGGATGAACCTGCGGAATATTAACACTCTTTTGCCTAAATGTATTTGAAACAGCTTCACAATGAAATATGGTGCAAGTCTAGATGTTTAGCTTTATTACAAAATTAAATATATTTGGAGTTTTAATTCAGAAGAAAAAAAGAATAGAAAACTCTAATAAAGATCAAACTTATTGGCAAACGCTCCTCTTCTGTTTTATTTGAATGGTCTGCATTTTCTTTCTTTTTCGAGTTTAGCTTCACCATACAACGCAATTTATTTTAATTTCAAGAGTTAGTCATGTGGAAATCTGCTTTAAAACCATGCACCCTGTAATCCATCCATTAACCATTGAATTCTTATATATTTTACTATTTATTACATATCCTTGAGGAAAATAAACCCTTGAGTAAACATGAGGAGGTCATCTGCATTGACACGATGAGCCCCGCTGGCCTCAGCACCTTTTCTACCTCCCCCTCAGCCTCCTAATGGCCTCCGGATACTGTCTTACTCATCCCCAACCTGACCTTTGGTTTCATGTCTTCCAGCTGCCTGCCCGGTGGCAGGCTTTAAAAAGGCAAGATAAAGTAGTGGCTGCTGCTGCTGGACATGAACTATACTTTTGCTGTGTAAACAGTGTCTTCTAAGGATCTAATTTGCTGATGTATGATGGAGCCTTGTGCACACACCAAGTGAGGCTTTTTCATGCATAAATAGTATTACAGTCCTGATGAAGCACAGAGATACACTCAATTTGGAATAGCTCACAATGTCAAGTTCATGACTGGACATGTTCCAATATGTACTGTATGAAGATTTCTTCTATATGAAAACTACTGATTCATTCAGGTGAACAACAATCATAGAATGGGTGAATGAAACTGGAAGTACAGACAGTTACTTCATACTCTAGCCAGTTTCAAAAACACAGTAAATACGTTCTGACCAATTATGGGATGAAACTATGCTCCACGATTTAATTTAAATCATGTTTCCAGGATAAAATCACATTTAAAACCAATATCAAAATCTACTGAATAGATTTCACAGGGAATTCATGGATCATTTCATGAATTCATGAAGTATGCATCTTGTTGATGAAAAAAATCTGGCATATTTAGGAAACTGACATCTATGAGTGTGCCTGTGCCCGACCTGATTGAATTTATGGGGACTGTTGTGTCCTGGTGGACGGATGCACTCCACTGAGAGCCATTCTAGTTACCATGTTACTGTGACAACCATGCAGACAATTATCACTAGAGAGTCTGAACCAAGTTCCACAGAAATCCATCCAATTCCTGAGACATTTCACTCAAATCCACATATATCAACTTCAGGTTGGCAAGAGAGGAAAAGCCAGGGGATCACCAGAGTCATTATGATTCCTCCCTCTAGGCACCATGGAAATCTGCTGGACCAAATCCCCATCCAAAAAGATCCATGCTGAGGGCATAGCTTGAACACAAATTTTAGCTTAAAAGTCAACCCTGCTTTTGAAATGTTATTGTATTTAAATCACATCTACAGCACAAGGCATATTTCTTATATATTTAAATTTACCAACAATCCTTGCTCTAGATATAATGGTTTTTGACTCTGACAATCGAAAATGAGCTCACCTGTTCTAATCTCCTCTTAGTGAGAAAATAGAATTGAATTATATGCTCTTCCCTTTTCAGTGGAACTTAATAAAACCCATCAGTGTAGCTTACACGGCATCAATGAATGTTAAGCTGGGGATACATTCTACTTTATGTTTCCTCTGTGTGAGATAACAGGTCATTGTGATGGAACCAACATAACCATTTTATTCTCGGCTGAAACGTCTATTCATCTGTGTTGCTTCATGGATGATTGATACGTCAATTACCTCTGAATCTGCCTGTAAATACTGCTGTGTAAAAGTCACAGATGGATTTGCAGCAAGTCAGAGATTGCAGCCTTGAGTGAATGTAAAAATCAGCTTCACAGACAATCCAAAATCCCAGCATTCACTTTGCAAAACTGACAAATGATCTGTAAACTTCGTGGAGTGACGATCAGCACTTACAGAGTCAATATGACACATCTGTTAAACCAACTTAAAAGAGAAGCATCTGAGGGAACATGCAGAGTGTTTCACTCAAGTCGGCACAACCCCACTCGTCTGGATCTCACAAGGTCCAGAAACAGTTTTCATTGAAATATAGAACACCTAAAATAAGATGATGAAAGCAGCAAATCAAGGAAAGAGGTGAGTGAGGCAGTCACATTCTATTCTAGGTAAGGATATGGTGCAGTTTTAAGATGTGACAAGGCTTTAAGACAACGATGCACAGTTTGATCTGCCAGTAACTGCCATGTGTTTTAAATGGGGCAAACTCATGAGTCCATAGGCGTGTTCAGGTTTGACATTTCAGGAGATGAAATTCAGAATGCAGATTGCCATTGAGTTTGTGATGATTGTTTTGGGATAATTGCCCTCTTCTATTCCCAAGGCCGCAGATCCCGTGGATCTCAAGGCAAATCTAAGGGGTAAAATTATGTTTACTTCTTCAGACTTTTCTCAATTTTATTTGAAGCAAATACATAATATTGACCTCAAGCCTTAAAAATTCCCTCAAATGCAACCGAAAAAGAACAAGAACACAACAAATTATGAATAAAATCAAACCACAAAAAAAGACTGAAATGAACTTATGGTATGCTCACATTAACCACAGGGGCCAAAACCTGGAGAGTCACAAGTAGATTCTGTACAGCTTCATTTTAAAAGTAGTGGTTTGACATTTTAATTTACATGTCTTTAGCGCTTTGATTAACACATTATATCTGTTTAGTCTGAATAAAAGGAAAGTATCTAATTTACAGTTCAGTTTTTGTATTGATTAACTTTGGACCAAGCCAACGAATCAATTCCCTCATGTTTCCAATCTTTATTCTAAAACAAGCCAACTGGCTGCTGGTTCATATCAACCTGACAAACACGAGCACGGAATCAATCGTCTCATCAATGCTGGACATTGCTCGGTGTTACGACTTTGGACATACACCTCGACTTGTTTTGTCTCGAAGGAAAATCCAGTTTACGTGTGAGCGGTGCAGAAGTGCTGCACGTGCAAAACCCTTACCTCTGCAGAGATCTGGGTTTGGTTCGTCCAATAACTGCAGGGATTGAAGGCGGGTGACAGGTCATCTCCATCTACAGCAAAATGATCACAATTTATAAACAGTCCAACTGCATCCCATTAAACTTTTATTACAAAGTAGATTCATGTTGAAAAAAAGAATTATTGATTCCATGTGCACAAATAATTCATAAACATGTTTCTCCGAAAGGAATGTACAGCAGATCGTTAATCAAACAGAAACATTTCCTTGTGCTGCACTTGTATCTAAACTGGAACTATTATATGTACTACAGCAAAAGGACGACT
Source organism: Paralichthys olivaceus (assembly GCF_024713975.1). Lineage (NCBI taxonomy): Eukaryota > Metazoa > Chordata > Actinopteri > Pleuronectiformes > Paralichthyidae > Paralichthys > Paralichthys olivaceus. The sequence goes on from NC_091103.1 coordinate 18,800,622, forward strand.
TTGCCAACTCATTCAACCATCACAAAGGTGAGCGCAAAAGACTGCAGGTGTTATCACTTGAATCTGAATGTCTGAATACTGATTAATACCAGATATCTTTATTAAAACATGTCCCAGTCTACAAAGCACAACCTGCCTGATTCAACACTCATATGCTGTTCATTAAGCGTCCCTTTTTCTCTGTCACTCATATCTCACCCTGGCCCAAACTCAGCTGGGGACATGAGTGATAACAGCACCATCATGGGCCTTTTCAATTAGTTTCCCAGATGAAAAATATATAATCCTCATCCTTCATGCCAGGACGCTTTCTCAGATTACAACACAATCTGTATTAATCATTAAATTCATGAACAAGAAGTCTGTGCTTGCATAGTGCCCGCCAGTCATCGCGTCTGGCTCCGAATTCCTGATAACAAGTCATGCACAAGCATAACAAAGACAATTAAAGGTTGAAGTGTGTGTTTATGTTCTACTTGGGGTCGGCATTTTATTCTCAACCATAAATACTAAAGATGACTCATAGCACCTCATCTCCAGCAGCAGAAAATACGACGCTTCGTGATGTTTGGTATATGCTAATAAAGTTTCACTCCACTTAGCTTAAGGTAAAGTGGCTGTGATACACTCGTGGAGGCAGTGACTGTAGAATACTTTAAAACCTTTAGTGCCAGATGGCATTGTTCTCCTCAGAGTCATAACTCAGGCACATCAAGATATGACGGCTACTATACGTGTAATGAGAAATGACTCACTTTGTCCAAGGGCATCAAAACTTTCAATGTCCGTCTCAACTAAACACTCGTAAATCTGCTTAAACGTCATAGGAAAAAAAAACACTTTAACTTGTCTGAAAATAGTTTCTTCGTATTAATGTAACTCATATTTACTACGTCTGCACAGAAACTTCTAACAAGCTGTTTTGGCATTCAGCATTGTCAAATATAGACTAAGTTGTAGCAAATGGTAATGTACAATAAAAGATTATGTGTGTGAATATGCAGAATCTGTCAAGATTTTGAGTCCGGAAGCCTTCTGGTTCTGGTTCCATTGACGAACCGTTGACCGAACAACATCGGCTAGATTCTTTAATCTGTCTGTATTCATATGCAGAAAGCTGTTAATAGATATAAGCTAAAAATGTTGTCTGGACATACAATTGTTTGTGTTTTTTGTCCGGAGAGATATCTGATGTGTCTGATAAGAGAAACTGTAAGGTACTGCGAACGGAAAACTGAGTCTTGGCCCAAATATCCACTGTCTACACCAGAAGCCCCAAATTATTAGCCGTCGTCACCAGAGGCTTAATTGTGATCAGACGACAGCCGATTGATGTTTTACTGCCACCAACTGGTCTGGAGTGTGAATCAGAATGTCTATGATTTACAATATTAAAAAACTGTTTCCTCAAATTCCCAAATTAGATTTTGATAACTCTTATTTCAGAAGTTCTATATTTTTATCTCTTTGATCAAAGTGTACTTTTATCTTTGAGCTTTTGATCTCATATTTCTGACAGTGCAGCATCACATGCTCTACTGTAATCTCTTACCTACTGTAGTAACATCTGCCGGTTTTATGTTCATCTGTTTTGAATAATCCAAGTAGTCTTGATCTCTCAGGCTCCTTCCTGTTCACCTGATTTCCCACACTTTGAACTCAGTAAAACCAGTGCTTTCTTCTCTTCCTCTCATTTCTTCTGCCAACTTTCTTTCAATTTGTGCCTCACAATGCTCTAGATTTCTATCTTGTTGAAACCAACTGCATTGTTATTATTTTGCGGCCTCCTTAGCAAATTTAACTGCCATCACATTTCACTTGCTACAAATATGTGCTGGCTTTCATATACATCCTCTTTTCTGTGTAAAATATTAGTTTTTAGAAGACATTTGCAGGTTCCAAAAATCCGTATGTAATAAATGTGCATGCAAATTCCTCTAAGTGCAACTCTGAATCACAACAAAGATGCCAGCGAATGTGACACTCTCCTTGTTTGCATAAGACAAAGTGGATGAGTAAACGTTGCATTAGCATAGTGGCTCCACTAGTGAGTTTCTACCCTAGTGATGTCAAGTATCTGAGTGTAGCTGCGGCCCCAGTGTGAAAACAGTGAAATGAAGGGTTGTTGGAAATTCCTTGGTTGCACTCTCCACAAAGCAGGAACAAACATGACACTTTCTTCAGCTTCAGCAGAAAACACACAGGCCACAGATACACTACACAATGAAGATTATTAGAACTCTAAATTAATCTAAAAACAAAGCTTTGCATTTCTGCGATGTCACATAAGAGGAGCTTGGCTGAGATTTAATCTTTTTGTTTCGCTTAACAAAATGATTGCTCTCTAGATATGTGTTAAAAGTCTCTTCTCTGTATTTTCAATATTTTCCTTCAGCTTATACAGGATCGGGACACTGGTCATTTCTAGTGCATATTTGGTCAAAGAAGATATTATTGAAATATACTGAGAGGTGTTTCTGATATTTAGCCTACTGCCACTGATATTTATAGGATGGGCAAAATAATAGAAAGACCTGTAAACAGCACAACAAATTGGAGCCTCTAAAATCCCTTTAAAACTGCAGCCTCTAAACCCCCCTTTAAAACTTCACATCATAAACTTCGTTGAGGTCTAGTTTATATTATAGAACTTGTGCATCAGGCTGCAACCGTTATTGGTGTACCTAATAAAGTGGTAGCTGAGTGTATAAAAGTGTAGACAGTCCAGTACAGAAAAAAATATAAAAAATTAGTAAGAGTCTACAAGCACACACACACGCGCACACACACACAAACACACACACACACACACACACACACGTTATGTAAACACAGTGGTTGTTGTCGATGTTCTTCTATGTAAAGTGAGTTACAACCAGAGTTAGACAGTGAATCAGGTTATTTATATACAATCCATACAGCAAACAGTCTGTGATCTGTCACACTCACCTGTCTGTCCTCAACAATCTGCTCCAGGTTCAACTTCTCTCTCCACTCATCCTCAAAGATTTCAAACTGATTCCCCTCAACGCCGCTGTGCAGATACAATAAATGGAGTTTATAAAATCTACAAACACAACACGGAGTGTATAAACTCTACAGACACAACATTGACTTTATAAACTCTACAAACACAACACAGACTGTATAAACTCTACAAACACAACACAGACTGTATAAACTCTACAGACACAACATTGACTTTATAAACTCGACAGACACAACATTGACTTTATAAACTCTAAAAACACAACACAGACTGTATAAACTCTACAAACACAACACAAACTGTATAAACTCTAAAAACACAACACAGACTGTATAAACTCTACAAACACAACACAGACTGTATAAACTCTACAAACACAACACAGACTGTATAAAGTTTACAAACACAACACAGACTGTATAAACTCTACAAACACAACACAGACTGTATAAACTCTACAAACACAACATGGACCATAATAAATGGTCACAACATGGACTTAACAGGATGTTACACACCTCTCGGAAGAAGAAGATCACTGTGTGCATGTTAGCATTTAGCCATACCCAGCATGCACCTGTAGGGCACCTGTTTGCGGGTGTGTTTGATTTGTGTCACAGAGCGTAATTGCCGGGTGGTGCAACAATGAAAGTCGATTAAATCACAAAAAATTCTTCTCTGTTCCCTCAAATTTGCATTTATAGGACTTGATTTCCATGAACAATACCTTCATTTTTAAACAATTGTATGTTACTGTTCTTTTCTCATTTGTTAGAAAAGCAGTTTGTTAAAATAAGTCTGCCCTCCAGCGACCCCTAGAGGTTTGTGTTGCCAGAACACCTACAATAATTCATGTGTGTGTGTGTGTGTGTGTGTGTGTGTGTGTGTGTGTGTGTGTGTGTGTGTGTGTGTGTGTGTGTGTGTGTGTGTGGTGAAGACTTTGAGGAAATTTAGTAAAGCAAAAAAATGTTTACTCTGAATTCTTTAAAATGGAAAAAAGTGTTTAGTTAGGTCCGAGTGGCCTTGATCTTCTGACCTTTTAGCAAAATCAAGTTCACCTTTCAGTCCAAGTGGGTATTTGTGTCAGACATATTAAAATACCCTCCAGTTGTTCTTGATATATTACATGAAGAATGATACAGATGTGAGGACACACACCTTGACCCTAGGACCATCTGTTCATATATCCATTATCTATTACTGCGAGAGGCAGGGAGCCTGGGCAGGTCGCCAGTGTGTCACAGGGCCAACATACAGAGACAAAGAACCATTCACACTCACATCCACACCTAGGGTTAATTTAGAGTCTCCAATCAACCTAACCCTATGTCTTTGGACTGTGGGAGAAAGTCGTAGCACACAGGGACACTCCACACAGAAAGACCCACAGCAAACTGGGATTCAAACATGTGAGGGGACAGTGCTAATGACTCTACTACCAAAACAGTTCATCTTTGATTCCAAGTGAATCCTTAAGTCAAATTTATAGACATTTGCACAAGGTGAACTTGAATGATGGGCTGCTCTACTGTAAAACTGCAAGAAAGTATATAAAATGGATGAATTGTAAATAGACTGTGTTCTGAATATTCTGGATGTGGCTCTGAACCTGACAGCTCTTGTTGCCTGGACAATCAGGAGACTGTGTAAATGATGATAAGCATGAAACCACAGCTAAATTTAGATTTCAGTCAGACTGTTTTTCACTTTACACCTCCCCGTCACCTTTCTTTTGTGTATGAAGCACGACTCTAATGTAACTACACGGCAGAAAGCTTCCAGTGTGATAGTCATGTCTTTTGCTCTGGTGATGAATTGAATTAGGCAGTAGCGATATGCATACAAACCCTTTCTGAGCTCAAACAGAAATTAGGGACAAGAGCTGAACTGAATGGACTCGCTAATTTCAAACTGCAGCAGCATTAAAATTAGCTTGGTAAAAGGGCACTGTATTGACGAGCTACTGAATTGGTCATTTTATTTATTTATTTTTTTTTTAAAGGCAATTTAATAACTTAATGAAGACAATCAATCGTGAGAATTCTCAGTGGAATGAGCTGAGAAGTGTTTGTCCTGACGTTTTTAATTGTAGAAAGGTTGTGAGAAATCCAGTATCTGAATTGAAAGTTAATGGGCCAGGTGGATACAGACGGACAGCCGAGCCATTAGACAGTGTAATTAATTAGCACTCTGCATTCGCAGTCCTGCTTCTTCTCTGACAAAAATGGGTAAAACAATGATATAAAGGGGTTTTTGCTCTCTTAATTGGAAACACAGATAGGTATGACAGAAAACCAATCCAGGAGGCGGCCACCTTGTTGCGCTGTTTGTGTTGACTCCCATCAACACACAAGTGTAACAATAAAGAGGTTCAAGATGGTAATAACAAACACAGAAAAAATATTGTGATCTATGTTCCTCTTGTACTGGAAATACAATTGAAGAATTGTGGTTCTACATGATCAGATGTTAATGAGTGAGTTTTTCTCATGTGTATTTCGTTTATGTTTTCTTTTTACTTCTTTTCATTTATTCTGCTTCTATATTTATTTAAACAACGATTTTGCAAGCAAATAATTGGACCAATGAAAACACATGTTTTTCTCCCTGTACTTTACCAAGACGCTCCTATTTAGAGACAATATCTGTTCTGCCAGGACGTCCTGGTCAAGCTGGGCAGCAATGAAATTAAAGTTTCATCTAGACATTATGGCTGCTTGGGCAATAAAACAATATCAATAATTATCACAATATAATTTTGATTAGTATCAATATAACAAAAGTTAAATATATATCAGTAACCATATCAGAGATATAGCAAATCTGCCTCAGATTTGTAAAAATGTTTTGCTACTTATCAGGTGTTTGTCGTTCTCTGCTCATAAAGAAGAGTTTAAATCCACAACATTCACTCAGGAGAAGAAAATCAGTCCAAACCTAAAATAAATAATACTGAGACATTAAATGTGATAATTATTCATATTAACTGATCTTTCTATTTTGAAAATTCTTATTTGGACATCATTTTCAGCCATGTCACCAACCCTATATGGATAGATAGATAGATATTTTTATTGATCCCAAGGAAAATGAAGGAAATACAAGCAGATAACACAAAGAAAACACAGACTAAAACACAGAACAGACACAGAAACACAGGAAATCAGGGGCAAAAATGAATTATGGAAAATGTCTGGCAATTTGTTACTTATACTCACTCTAAACCCAAATGGGAGGGAACAGATTAGCAGTGTACGTCACTGTAAGTCGTTACCCTCAGGAGATACAGACTCTCGAGATTCACAGTCTCACAACACCAAAGAGGATGGTTACTCCCAACACAAAACATAAAACATCTAATGCATTCCCACACAGGCCTCAGACCTCACAGGTCAGCCATCTCCCATTTGATATTAGAGTGAAGTAATATATTCCCTCACAGAAAGCAATAATAAGTAGAACTCAGAAATAAATTGTTGCCATAATATTTTCTTTTGCAATATGATCACTTCAAAGTGCAAAGAAGATAAAACTGTAAAGACTTTAGCTGGGTCCATTTCCTCTCCAACTACATAATTGAGAAACTTTAAGTCAAATCATTTTCATGAGATTTGTTAAAATGCATTATGTTATAGTTTTGGATATTGAACAAAAAAGTATAACGTTTCTGAACTTGGATTAGGTTGTAGGAGCAAAATTGTTCATGTTACTTTACAATGAAGAGAAAGGCGAGCGGTGATGGAAAAGGCTGTGAATTATAAGTGGCATCTAAGGAAATGAGCAACAGGCAAAATGTCTTTGTCCTTATCTTTCTCACACAATCAATAGAAGTGAAAGGCTTGGGAAATTGAACATCTCCCCTTCAAAGTTCATCTTATTCTGTTTGAACTTCAAAAAATATTGTTCAAAATGAAGGTAATGCCAGAGCCACCGCTACACCCTGAGCTACAATACTGTTTTATTCAAATCAATGTGTCACTACAAAGTCTCCAAATTACTAAAGACACCATTTATTTCCCTCCAGTCCAACTATAAGGCTTAAATTCTAAGATCCCTCATTAAAAATAATTAGGCTACGAATAGAGTTTGATTAAAATGTCCTAAATATGGTCTTTAAAGCAAATTTCAATATTTTGGGAAATTCACTCGTTCTCTTCCTTGTGGACAGTTAGATGAGAGGACTGATACTGCTGTCATATCTGTCTGTTGAACGTGAGGCTACTCCCAGCAGCCGTTGAGCTAAGCTTAATTCTTGGCTCGGAGCAGTGATTTCCTGGAATCTGTGCGGGTTGCCTGACAACTGCTCATAGCCAAGAAATAGTCCAGCACATAACCCCAAGAATTGTTGTTGGGTATTTTTAAAGGTAATTGTCATTTTGCACTTTAGTTTGTGGCGCTGGCAGGCAGATTTTGTCCCCTTTAGACTGAGTCAGGTTTGTTTTCCAGTCTCTGCATTGGCCTCAGCTGACTGGCTGTTGCTTCATATTTCAGTGCAGACATGAGAGTTGTATCAGTCCGCTTATCTGACTCTCCTCCAGAAAGTGAGCAAACGTAATCCTCAAAATGTCAAACTATTCCTTGAAGACAAGTCAGTGTTCAATCTTACAAGGTAAATTAAACCTCCAAATAAAGCTTTGTAGAGTTTTTATAGAATACATGTAATGGCTGGTAAATCCAGTTTTTTTGAACCATACATTTTACCTTCAGTAAGGAGGTTATGTTTTCATGTTCGTTTGTTTCTTGTGTGTTACAATTTCCAAAGACTAGTGTACAAAATATCATGAAACGTGGGCAGAGAGATGTGGTATAAGTCAGGAAAGAAGACATTAAATGTAGGGGTGGATCCTGATTCAGGTAATGCCTAAATTTCTGTCACACAATGTTTTAATTATTTTATTTACTCTTTTCTGGCTGTGTTTTTTAAGTTATTTTATTAATTTTTACTTTTGTGAAGCACTGTGTAACAGTGTTTTGAGAAGTAATATATAAATTAAGATATTATATTATTTACTTTTAATTCTGGTGCAGAATCTGAAATTTCTTTCAAGTTTTCTCAGAATGGTGCTATTGCTCTGCTGTGTGTTGAAACAGACCTCACTTCTATTACAACTGATGTCTGCCTGTGTTTTACACTCACACCTTATTTTCGGCATCAATCTAAAGGCACATTCAAAACCCCACTGAAGTTAGAGTGGCTTGTGCAGCCAACGAACCGTGGCAGAGTTAACTTCCAGGTTGGCTCGCAGGATAACAGCCCTGCCGGACTTGAGAGGCTTGTAGAGGCCGAAACATTATTCACATTCACACTGAACATTGAAAAACCTGTTACAATAAGACTGAACGGACAGAAACACTGAGCTCTTATACATGGACTCCCTACTGGGAACCCAATAACACTAAAGGTCCCAAAGTAGGCACAGACGTATTGTGTATTTTTTTGTTGTATTTTTTTTGCATCTGAAGTGTAGCTCTTACATACAGGGTCCACACAGAAGGAAAGCAATTACCCAGTTTAGTTCAAATCCAATTGTGCGTCTATTTTATCCCAATAGGTTATTTATTGTAACCTGTTGTGGCATAATCACTGCATATACTCTACTTTGTGTATTCATTGTGTTGATCCCATTCGGTGCATGTAAGAGATGATCCTTTTCATCAATCACACATTTCACGCATCTCTCATCTTTTTAGTTCTTTGAGTTTTCCCACACTGCAGACAGCATCTTAAGAGCAGCGCTCTGCATAGCCCGGGGTTTGAGATGGGGTTTGAGTGTGTTAGAGGCTCGTCAGACATCTTGAGTGAAATCCAAAGTGACAGGCTTCTTGAAAGACTGAGGATCTGATGCGAACTGTCACTGCATATCACTGAATCCGTTGCATGCTAAGCTCAGTTTACAGGATGTTTGAGGATAGTCCGCAGAGAAAGTCTTAAAATCAGCTGGTTACTCTCATTAAGTCATTAGTACATTTTATAAATAATGACAAGTGCATTTTGGGAGGGGGCTGTTTGCTTGTGTTGGATTTGTAACATTTATTTATAATAATTATGTTTGGACATAGATCTATTACAATAATTTGTCTGAGGCATATCGTGTGTGTTGATGGTGGCGACAGTGACATCTGTTTTCAGAGCATATTAAATCCTTCTTAGGTGCTAAAAATAGAGTAACACTCAGAAATTCAAAAGTATGTGATGGGCATAGGTGATAATAGGTGTTTTTTTTATTTATAGGAATGCAGCTTTTAAGACTTGCAGCAAAAATATCTAAATTCACAACAACTGGTCCAACAGTGGGGCTTGACAGCTGCTTTTATTTGTCATAGTCCACAGTACCAGTGATATATTAATGTAAACACCTTCATGTAACAGTGCTGCCGGTTTGGATGTGCATGCTCAGTGACAAAATGATGTGTGAGAAATGGTGTGGAAACATCACAAGAATAAAAACAGAAAAATAGACGCACACTGCTGAGTTCTGCTAGTGAGATTTTGTAAAAAAAAAAAAAAAAACAACAAACAAGTAGCTGCATTTGCCTGAAACTACATTAGAAAGAGAAATCCATAAATCAAACACAACTGCACCAAACTCATTCAGATCCAGTGTTGTGTTAAACCTCCCATCCAGCTGGAGTGTTGGGTCAGAGTCAGACCGTTTGGGTTTGAGGCCAGACACCATGGGCACATGATGAAAATCTATTATCCACCATTTTCCAAATTACACCACATTTACAGTAGGGAAGTGATCAACATTAGTTCTCATTAGCTCCTAATTGTGTTTGTACTCTATCCATGCATGAATTACACTGCAAGATGTTGGGCGTGCCACTGAGCTGTAGAGATATGCTGCCCCCACATGTCAGAAAGACCACATCACATGTGAAGTGCTATTTCAGGACGTGATGCCATCTCATCGAAGGTTCCTCTTCCATGCCGTGATGTTTTAAAATCGCTAGGTGGCAGCAGATTTCCAAGATGAATCTACTGTAAAATCTTGGGTTGGTTTTGTGTTGCAATACTTTTTTCATTCGTGCATGTCGTCTCTGCCCTATATTGTCCTTTATCTTTTAAATTTATATCGTACAAAAAGATATCAACTAAAGTGCATTTTAAGATTGTCAGATGTTAATGATGTTGAGTCGACCCTAACTTGTGGTGTATTTGTTTTTAATTACATTATATAGTCATATTGCAGTTATGTCAAGTGTGTCAGGCCTAAAACTATGTTCGGCATACTTTGCAGTTTGACTCTAAGAAAAGTATTGATAGTTATTTAAGATAAAACTTAAACTGTCCGTTTTAGACAATTCAACATTTAAATAAACGTAATCAAATACTCGACTTCGATTTAGAACATTTCTTGTGTTCTTCTGCTGCGACAGAGGTGAGGTGTTGTCATGGTCTGGCTCTCAGACACTGGACTATGAGTGGAACTGAGCCCTCTTTGTGCTTGATGATGGATGATGGTTGGAACATTACAATGACATCTAACAATGACACCTTGGGCCCACAGCGGTGACGACAGTTTAAATGTGTTGTGTAAATCATCTCTAAAGAATGAAATCTTTATGATGGGGGAAGCTGCACATGACTGGACACTGCATCCTCTCTCTCTTTTTTCTGTTACGTAATGAATATGCATACGGCTGAGTCCATGTGTGTGTCTGTGTGCACTGATGTGTGTGGTTGTATGTGAGCTTAGTCTGACTCCTCCAGATCTCTGCCTACGCAGATTAATATCTGCAGTCCACAAAGGAGCCCTGTGTGCCCCGCAGGACAGACTCTCAGGACAATGAATCCACTGTTTGACAACACCATCTCCCACTCAAGCAAACTGACACACACCCCTCAGTCCTGAGATTATAGGAAGCTCAGTCTCCCTGCACTAAAGGTGATAATTGAAGGACAGGGATGTGCTCCAAGGCTTTTCACCGTGTCATTCATCCTGACTGCAGAACGCTGAAGTAGAGTTGCCAATGGCTTTGACGTGTCTGCCTTCTACCTGTGACTTTCTGGCTGTGGTGGGCTACGTTACAATTTCTAAACGCAACCTGTTTATAGTTTGTATTGTTTCTGGAATTTAACTCAAAAAAAAATAAGTACGATCCAGCTAAGGACAAATAAAACTCATACAACATTCTGTCAGACCCTGATTCTGAATTTCTCCCAACCCACTGATCCACAGTAACACCGCAGTGATGTGTTAATGTTTGATTTTATTTTGCCTGATTTATTATATAATGCACACCACTCGAGTCATTAAGAGGGAGAGGGTCTGGTTTTTCTTGTTGGTCACATGTGCATACCCCCCCCCCCCCCCCCCCCCCCCCCCCCCCCCCCCCCCCCTCCTGCACAAATGACCTCTTCTTTCCTCCTATGACCCAGAAACCAATGTTCACCACACTACTGTGTGTTTCCTTCTGGTGCAGTAGTGGAGGAGGTAAGAGATAAGCTATTTTAAAACCTCCTACAGTGGAGGATGTTCACGTGTATCCTCTCCAGTGGACAGATAGATCAAATCACCAGTGTAAAAGTAGACGTGAAGTACCACCCATGGCTCAAATGGGTGAAAGAGGATAAGGGGATGGAGAACAGAAAGGGAGGCAGAGAGATGGAAAAATGCAAAATACCTTCAGACAGCCTGGTGTGTAATAAAAGGTTTTACTTCGGAGAGACTTGTACATGTTTGTAAAATGAGTGTTTCCCAGCTCACTCTTGTACCACGTTGACGAGGATAAAACAAACGATCAGCATGCACATGTACTACTATTACATCTACTGCAGTATGTGTTTGAACTTGAGAAATAAAGCCAAATAGATTCTGGCAAAGTTATGAGAGGGATTTGAGTCAATGAAAGAACATGTTATATGCGTTTTGTCACAGATTGACATATTCAGTTTGACGCAAATGGAGTTAATGGCTCTCTGGGTGATATTTGAGTACAATTTTCTTCTATAAAAGTTTTTTTTATGGAGATGATTAGTGAGTGTGGCAGTCCAAGCTACGCTGTCAAACAGAAGATAACACTGAGTCAAACTGCTGCACAGATTTCCCGCATGATATGATTTTGCCAGTTTTCCTGTGTAGCCAGTTAAGTTTTTATTAATTAACACCAAGGAATTTGGCTGACTGCAGCTGTGAGATCCCTTAAAGGTACAGTGTGTAGAATTTTGTGATATCTAGTGTTGAAGTTGCATGTTGCAGCTGAACACCCCTCACCTCACCCTCTCCTTCAAACATGAAAAATAACCTGTGGTAATTGTCATAAAAACTCTAAAGGTATTTAATTTGTCCAGTCGGAAGTAATGTAACCAACATGGCAGCCTCCATAGAGAGGGTCCCCTCGATGTAAATATAAAGTATTTGAATATAAAGGGTCTTTTCTGGGGTAAAGAAAACTACAATTCATACAGTTTAGATGAAACGAACTAGTGAAAACATCATGAGGATTATTCTACATTAAATTTCTGCCAATAGTTTCCTTTCACCTAAATCTTACACACTGGACCTTTAAGTAATAATTTGAGCATAAATCTTCATTTTCATCCTTTGAATAGAAACCTCTTGAAATATTTGGGGAAATTTTAGACATTGGTGAACACAAACCTAAAAATAAAATTGAGCTACATCAGCTTCATCCAACTGAAATGCACACTGAATAAAACACTACATTTTGTTTAAAGGGCATTTATGTGAGTCATCAGCTGAGTCATACTTTTTCTATCTGTGATGCTGAGGCACAAACGCCAATCAAACCTCCATCCCTTTCCCCCCACAGCGCTCTGAAGCCACGCCCTTCCCCTCCACTGCCCGTCTCCTCTCTGCTCTGTCTGGATATTTCTTGGTGAATGATAGTTTAAAACAAGGGGCTGGAAAAGGGAGTGTCTGTGGACATTTTTTGGGGCCAGCCTTGGTATGCATGGGGGGATATAACTGTGGAGGGTTGGGTTTTTAGAAAATGTGAACGATTTGACCACCGCACATTTTCAGCCAGCCCACAGATAGATTTGATTTTCTCATTTTTGGCTCATTGTGTCTCAATGCTGGCCAACAGTGCAAATCAAAGGGAACTGCTCCCTCCTGGTGCCAAGTGCAATGATTCCTCCCTGCTGTGCAAGCAAACAACATCCCCCTTTCTCTTGCATTGCTGTTCTCTCAGGTACCATAGAATTCACTTTTAAGTTAAGTGTGTTGCATAAGGCTCTTTTGGTCACTGGTGGGTTGAGGGGTGTCAGGGGAGTATTTGACTCACAGCAGTCCTTTACAGAAGTAGGTAGAGGCAGTGACTGTGTTTTTTTGTTGTTCTTGCATGTTCCATTTCAAATGTTTGACCATAGCTTTTATAAAAGAAGCATAAATGTTCTGTAAAGCAACTCTAGGGCCAACAAAATACATATGGAGCTTTTTGTTATGAATTACAAATTCAATTGCCCTTTTTTTACAGTTGCTTTCTGAAATGTTGGTGTTTTTGTTTTAATTCTAAGCATTGAATCATATATTTGAAGATTCATCTTTGAGAAAACACAACTGATCAGTTAAAGGAACATTTACATATGAAAAAGAGAAAGTGTTATTACTTTCCTACTTTCACATTGGTTTTCAAGAGGAAATGACCATGGTGACTTTTTATTGAGAGTTCATATGCTAGCGACTAGAATTAACTACAATTAGGTGCAGAGTATCTACAAAATGACCAAGATGAGACACAAATGTCCACAGAGCAACACAAAATGATGAAAAAGAACCTCAGAATGACTACAATGCATAATTGGTTCAAAGGAATGCAAAGCAAATACAAAGAGACACCAAATGACCACAAATAGATGCATAATGAGCAAAAAAAGACACAAAATGACTCCAAGGAGAAAGAAAAATGGTATAATGGAATTTAAAGTGACAACAAGGTGATGCAAAGGAACAATCACAACGATCATAATGTGACGTAATATGACCATAAAAGACACAAACTGGCACAAAAAAGTGACTCGAAGAATGACACAAAATAGATTCTTAGGGAGCACTGAGACACAAAATGGAGAAATAAAACTGGTACATAGCAATACAAAGCAATTACAATGAGACGCACAAAACGACCACAGGTTGACATTAAGTGACCGCAAAAGACACAAACTGCGACACAAAATGACCACAAATAGATGCAGAATGAGCAAATAGAGACACAAAATGCCCTGTATCTTTCAGAATCTGCTTTATTTGCCACGTATGAGTACACATACTAGGAATTTGACTAAGGTGTAGTAGCGGTCAGTGTACTTACACAATTAAAACAGACTACCAGAAACTAGCACAAAAAAAAGCATGGCCACTATGTGCAATAGAGTTAAACTGTACAAGACAGTGGTGCAATGGGAAACAAAAATGTGCAAGAGTGAACATTTACCTACTAATTATGACCATGGGACAGTGGTACAGTGGTGCAGAGTGCACAGATGCTCAAACAAATCGATAACGTACAGGTTACTTATGTGGGGTAGGTGAATCATATGGTGCAGAGTGCAAAGCTGCTGGATCAAGTATGGATCATTATGTACATGAATCATTTATATACACAGAATATAAAGTCCTATTAGATTTATATGGTCTGAAATGTGTATGTGTAAACCTGAATTGAGGAACAGTATAATAGATAATAAATTATTGGGGATTTGTGGTGGATGACTAATGTACAGGTGTATTGTTTTTGGCAATGTAGACTGGTGAAGTGTTAATCATCCCTTATTACAGATTTAGCACAATTATGATGAAACTTATTAAAGGGATAGTTCACCCAAAATTGAAAATTCCCTCATTATTTACTCACCACTATGCCAATGGTGATGGTTGGTGGCAAAAGCAAAGTTGGTGAAATGTTTGAATCCACAGCGTCGCAGCCAAACCAATACAATTGAATTAAATGCTGACGGATTCTTCAAACGTACTAAACAACAGGGGGAAAAAACACATGTGTCCATACTGCTCCTGTTGTGGTATCCAAGTGTCTGTAAGCCCCGACATTAAAATTCATCATCTACACCATGTTTTTAGTGTAAACGTCCGCTGTTAGCCGTGTTCGCAGGCACACTGCACATAAGCTTTCGGCAAAGGGTGCGTGCGGTAGCATCGCTATTTCCGGTAGCATCACTACTTCCAGTAGCATTGCTGCATAGCTGCAGTTATTACTGAGTATCACTGATGTTGTCTCATGCACCCTTGGGTGAGAGCATAAAAGCGTGAGCTTGTGCCGTTTGCGTGAGCGTGAACGCGGCTCCATCCAGGAGGACACCAGCAGACATTAGGCTGGAAACATGGTGTAAATGATGCCGTTTCGGGTCGAATGTGAATACCAGGGCTCATGGACACTTGGATGACATTCCATGTTTTTTTATCTGTTGTTTTTACGTTTGAAGACTTGGTTACCAGTCACTTCAATTGTATTGGATTTGGCTGCAATGCTGTTTACCCCTGAAACTCCAAAGGTGTTTTGTGGACTCAAACACTTCACCCACCCTCCGTCGGCACAGTGGTGAGTAGATGATGAGTGAATTTTCATTTTCCGATGAACTATCCATTTAATAACATCCATAAAACCAAGTGTAATATTTTATCATTGTTATTATGAGGAGGGGTTTCCCCACCACACTGGTATAACAGGAGCCCCCCCCCCCCGCACTATTTAACGGGCGGTCCTTCTTATTCCGCCCGTGCGGATGAATCCACGAGTGTGAGCAGGCCCTGCTTGTCAGTCAGACTTTGAACGGTGCACTGGCGCTCATCACCGCCGCCACTAATCTCCCTCCGACCGCCGCCTGTCATCACCGACTCCCCGCCACCACCGCCCGGCTCTCACGCACGCATCTGAGGATGAACCGTCGCTAGTAAAAGAGGGAGGCAGGACACCGGAGGGAGATTTGACGTTGGCTTCGCCGATTTACGCTCACGTTAACTCGGGAGTTGCGATGGTCCAGTCACGGGATGTTTTTTTAGCCTTGCTTCTCTGGGGCAGCACAGGTAAGAACCCCCCCTCTCCCATGTTTGACTTAAATCCTCCCAGCTTTTCTCTCTCCCTGTGTTATTACCGGTTCTAAATGAGTGGTCAGGACCGCAGGCAGCCTCTCCTCTCCGGGTCCTCCCTCTCCCTCCGCCCGCAGCCAGGCACCACTCTTCTTCTCGAGCAGGTGCAACTGTGCTGCGACTGCTGCTCGTCATCCTCCATCAGGGAGCCGTGTTTTATTTCTTATTTCTCCGGAGCCATTTGATTTCTCGGTGGGCTCGCACCACTCTGCTCTTTGCGTGACCAGCCCGCACGCTGACTTGGCGATATTGTGCACTGAATAAATCATGGTGCTCGAGGAGAACTGTTCCGAAAATTGCATCAGTGTGGACGTGAATGGAAATATGGCCGTGATGATTCTAAAGAAAATGTTCGGGATGGAATTGTTGTTGACGGGGTGTGATGCTGGGCTCCCTCCTCCGTGTGTAGTAACACACACACACACACACCACACACACACACACACACACACACACACACACACACACACACACACACACACACACACACACACACACTTGTACTTCTATGTCAGTGAGGACAACATAATACATTCCCCTTAGCCTAACCTTAACCATCCAAACTAAATGTCTAACCCCTTAATTCTTACCCTAACCCCTCAAACAGCCCATTGAAGAAGTGAGGACTGGTCAAAATGTCCCCACTTTCCAAAATTGTCCTCACTTTGTAGGGTCTCTGCTTGGATTGGTCCTCACAAAGATATAAGTACAGGAATGCACACACATATCCATGCACACAAACAGCCTCCTTGGTTGAGTCACGGTCTCAGTTAAAGGGACATTGTGCAAAAGAAAACGCATGTTGTTTTGGTGAATGCACCTGCACGGTGTGATGGTGGCACTGAGGAGGGGTCTCCGAAAGTAAAGCACATGAAGTGAGGGTGTCTCCGGGACAGTGTCGGCTTATCTGGTCTCTCTAGCTCACTGATGCATAGCAAGCACAACTTCTACTCTGAATCATCTGTTATGTAATCCACGATGCCACGATAAAGGCTTTGAAATGAGATCCTCTAAGTTGGTCAAATGTGTCGTTATGTAAGTCTCACTGAGGGATTTTTGTGTCAAATTCCATTTTTGAAATCACCTTTGCAGTCACAGTCAACCAATGGTAGATGACGATATTTAGCGGGAAAGAGATGGACAATGTATGATGCTGATATTATGTTAATTTTGTATTTTTCATTTTTTTTTCATCCATTACAACACGTTTAAAATAACAATGAGTCACGAAAT
This sequence comes from Paralichthys olivaceus, assembly GCF_024713975.1. Lineage (NCBI taxonomy): Eukaryota > Metazoa > Chordata > Actinopteri > Pleuronectiformes > Paralichthyidae > Paralichthys > Paralichthys olivaceus. Next base: position 18,817,914 of record NC_091103.1, read on the forward strand.
TGTTTCACTTGAATTTACCTTTATATGATCCGAATGTAATTCTCACTTGAGCACAGAAAAACATTTGAAAATTAAGATCTGTCCTCTACTTATTTCAAATAAAAAATACATAATCAAAGATGAACTGAAAAACCTCTTATTTGAATGTCTGTAGATACTTTATGTTCACTGGTGCAGACATCAATGCTGATTAACTCAAAATGCCAGATGTTTGCCGATTAATCGGTGTGTCACTGCTTCGTGCACCCATTCTTTGATTAGAATCAGTAATTTGACATGTGAGGTGCTTATGGTTGGAGTAGCGCTCTCTGCTACACCCAGGCTCAGGGTTTTCGTGGCATCGCCTTTTAATCCTTTATGTACAATCCGATATTTACAGGGATGCTCCTCAGGCAGTGGAGGAAAACGCAGTGGGAGTGGAGCCCTAGCTGCACTGTAATGGTAATTAAATTTCTCCTTGGTTCATTGGAGGTTTTTATGTGGAAATCTAAATAAAAAAAATCTCTTTAATTCCATCATTGAATATAAGCATATCTTCATGTGTTTGTGCACAGCTTACTTAAACACACCCTTGTAATACAGCACATGATAATTAATAGAGTACTAACTGGAAACACCTCTTGATTTAATTGTTGTACTAGATGAGCTCAAAAATAAAAAAATAATAAATGATAGTAAAATAATGATGGAATAAATTCCTCTATAAATTATTTATTCTTTTTGAGAGAGAATACGGTTTTAGATTTTTGCAGGGTTACTGATCTTGAGGTCAGAATATCTGAAGCTGTAAGAAATTCATACTAGGGTTTTAAGACCAGTGACACAAATGAGTTATTAAATAGTTTTATAGTTTAGCCATCAATACTTGGTTGTGATTTGAAATTTTGAATAATCAAATTGTAAATGCCAATATACATTTTTACTCAAATAAATACAAATTTTTAAGATTTGTTCTTTTTTTAAATCAAGAATTGTTAATGAAATTCTACTGAAGCCGACAAAATGTGAGCAATAAAAATACTGTGAGTTGCTTTCTGATTATGATGCCACGTCACTCGTTGCTTCTTATTTTGTGTTTTTTGTCAGTCGGCAATCCAGCCTAGAGGCCCATGACTGCCACCCAGTGGTCTGGGGTCAATACACTTTTTATTCAGAAGCTCTCTGAGGCCCATTATTTTCAAATCTGAGCGTCTGCGGAGTCAAATGTGAAAACGATTGGTAACATTTGGTTTGTAAGTTTTACACCCTTTCAGACTGGATCCTCAATGAGCCTTAAAATCCTCTTGACCGATGTATTATTCAAACCTCTTCAAACTCATAAGTGAAATATGGAATCATTTTAAGACTATATGGTATATTTCTTTTGGCCTTTTGACTTTTAATGTTTAATAATAATAGTGGAGAGAGACAGGAAATATAGGGAGAAAGGAGGGGACATGCAATAAGTGGTTCGGTTTGCCGGGAGTCTAGTCAAGGACCTAGTGCTTTGGGCATGTTTGCCCGTGTGATACAAGCTTTAATCATTCGGCTATCATGTTGCCCTAAGACTGAATTTCTGACTGAAAATGAAATATAGCCCCCAGAAATCAAAGTGAGAGAGGGAAAGGAAAGCTGGGCAAGATAAGAGATTCTGAATATCCCCAACATGTGGGACTGATGAGGTGCAAGTCTACATTTCACCATATGGCTCTTTTCAACAGGAAAATGTTGCTGTAGTTTAGAGTAGGATTGTTTCCCAGTCTATGTTACATCATCAGTCAGATCATGTGAAAATGATGACGTAGCTCCATGCAAAGCAACCAGAACACACTGACAGATGTCTCCAGACCTCTTTATAGCTGACTTAGTTTTAATGCGTATAGATCATCATTACTATAAAACGATAGCTGCCAAGTCCAACAGTAGATTTCTCTCTCCTCAAAAAATAAATGCCTTAAAAAATTTGCTTTCTGACCACAGTAGTGTTATCACGGTGCCAACATTTTGGTATCGTTCCCGGTACCAACATATTTCGATACTTTTCGGTACTTTTCCAAATAAAAAGAGAACACAAAAAATGTCATTATTGACTTTATTTTAATTGAAAATCTTAGAACTATAACATTATGCAACAGTAAATAAAATAAAATACCACAAAGACAGGCTTACATTTTTTCCAGAGCTACTTTTGTGGAGAGTGAAGGAGGCTGGCGTTGCTTGCTTTTAGCACTGAATGTGGCTTTTTTTCATGGGTATATAATGGTTGCAGCAGCTGCCATTCTCTCTCTGCTCCTGTCTCTCTCTCTCTTTCTCTCCTCTATCTCTCTCTGTCGCCAGACTCCTGCTCCGTTCACTGCTCCACGCTGCTCGCTCACTTGCTCGCCTGCTCGCCCTGGCTTGCTCGCTTCGGCTCAAATTGGTACGCGGTGACGTCATGCGGCGACGTAAAAAAAAAAAGAAAAAAGTACCGGCCTTATCCAAGCGCTGTATAGTACCATTTTAAATGCATCAGTACCCCGGAACCAATTTAGTACCGGTATACCGAACAACCCTAGTCTGGACTAATGTAAAAAAACATGGCAGCCTCCGTATAGAGGGTCCCCTCGATGTAAATATAAGGTATTTAAATATAACGGGCCTTTTCCGGGGTAAATAAAAATACAATTCATACAATTTAGATGAAACAAACTAGTGAAAACATCATGAGGATTATTCTACATTAAATTTCTGCCAATAGTTCCCTTTCACCTAAATCTTACACACTAGACCTTTAATTAAGTACATTTAAAAACAAAGACACGAAGAGCCAGTGTTCACATGGCACAATACAAATATTTACAACATTATAAATAACATAATAACTTAAATTCAAGTGTCTCTCCCATTAGTCAATGCTAATTACAGCATTCATTCATTTATACTGTTATCTGCTTGACCTACTACTGTCTTGCTCTCCTTTTTCCTCATCATCTTGTTTTCTCTTTCTTTTTTCACTTCCAGATGGATAACTCCTCCTATTTTCCTTAACTTTCATTTTCAATACAAACTTTTAGAATGGCCCTGTACACACCTGGTATTAACATGTAGTTTTTATATGGACAGCTCTGAGTGCGTGAATTCACACCGGGTATTAATTATTAATTATTATATATTAATTATGTGGCCCCACATGCGTCTCATGATTGGATCTCACTTCCCCGCCCTATATGCAAATAAACACCTACATCATTTCTGTTCTAGTCCCTGGCCACTTTATGAGACACTGCTAAAGTTTTTCAGCCCTCAGGGGCCCCCTCAAGTAGTTGCCAGCCTTGCCTGTTCACAAGCAGCGCCTCTGACCACACACCACTGCTGTTTTGCAAACACAAGAAGCAAGTACACTTTAAAGGTTCAGTGTGTAAGATTTAGGTGAGATTTTGTCAGAAATTTAATTATAAAATAATCCTAGTGATGTTTTCACTGCTGTGTTTCATCTAAATTGTATGAATTGTTTTTCTTTCTCTAGAATGGGCTCTTCATATTTAAATGAATTATATTTAAATTGGGAGCGGGTCCTCTCTACAGAGGCCACCATGTTTTTTTACAGTAGCCCAGACTGGACAAACTAAACACCTTTGGAATTTTCTTTTTCTCTATCTTAATGCCCTTCTGCTGCTGTAATGCCCAAATTTCCCCAGTGTGGGATTGGGAAAGTCTATCTATCTAATTTGCTACCACAGGTTCTCTTTCATGTTTGGAAGGGGAGGGTGAGGTGAGGGGTGTTCAGCTGAAACATTCAACATCACCACTAGATGTCACTAACTTCAACACGCTGCACCTTTAACACCCCTGCCTCCTATAGCCTGGCCATTAAAAGCTATCAAAATGATTGCATGTAACACAACTTTAGGTAAGACAAATATTTTCTCATTCTCTTGTTCAATGAGAAAAGTTTAAAACAACAACCTGCACTTGTGAGCTCAAAAAAAAATGATCATGATAATTATCCTGATTATTGACTGATATAAACATTTTTATTGATGCCAGCGTCACTTACAAATGAGCGCACACACCACGCCAAAGGAGCATGTGACGACATCAGCAACACTTACACTGCGTTGTGCATGTGTGAAAGGCAGACTATGGGTAAACTCTGCAGCCAGGTTTTACCTAAAGGTCATGTCTGAAAACGGCTAACGAGAACTACTGCCAATGCCTTGCCCTCCAAAACATTGAGCTCAGTTCCAAGGACACTTTTTGTCAGCGAAGGGGACCAGAGACAGAGAGGGGCTCCTCTCATGAACATTGCGCTATTTATTTAAATTGTGTAGCCCTACAGTCAAACCAATAAAGAAATCACCAAATATTAAGTGAGATCTCCAGCCATTGGTGGAGCGACACTTGGTGGTGTAACATTGGGGCTAGTTCATGCAGCCAACTTGAGCTGCGCTGCTTCAATCATGTGATGAATGTGGCGGACGCTACCTGGGGGAGTTTCACCCCCAGGAAATTAGAGAGGGTAAAGTTTAAGGATCACACATGGGGCAGAGAGCATTCCATATAAAAAATAGATTTTATTAAACACAAATGAAATTAAGACTTAACAATAGAAAAACCAATAATACGCTGGCTATCAGGATACCAGGCGGGACAGGATAAAATGGCTTGACTTTATTTTAATTGAAAATCTTAGAACTATAACATTATGCATGAGTAAATAAAATAAAATACCACTAAGACAGGCTTAAATTTTTTCCGGAGCTACTTTTGTGGAGAGTGAAGGAGGCTGGCGTTGCTTGCTTTTAGCACTGAATTTGGCTTTTTTCATGGGTATATAAGTTATTACATGTCATTCTCTGAACTCCTTGTGCAGGTTTGGGTGCTTTTCCTTCAAGTGTTTTGTCAAGTTGGAAGTGTTTCCACCCTTGGCCACACATGTTTTGTAACACCGTTTGCACAGTGGTGCATTGGTGTTAATGGCTTCACCGTGCTCATTTGTTTTCAAGCCGAAGTAATTCCATGTAGCACTTCGCGCACCTGGTTTATCTACAAGTTGCGGCGAGGTGATGGAGGCAGCAGCTGCCTGTCTCTCTCTCTCTTTCTCTCCTTTATCTCTCTCTGTCGCCAGACTCCTGCTTTGTTTGCTGCTCCGTGCTGCTCGCTCAAAACGCGGCGACAAAAAAAAAAAATACCGGTCTTACCCAAGCTCTGTATAGTACCATTTTAAATGCATCAGTACCCCGGTACCAATTTAGTACCGGTATACCGAACAACCCTAGACCACAGTCAAACATTTTACCAGAATACATAGCTTGATTGAGAGCAAAGACCTTTGTAGTTTGTTCCTGGCCAAATAAAACCCATAATGTCAAGTAAGGCTAAACATGACCATACCTTCCAGAGAGGCTGCAGTGAAAATGGATACATTTGAAGCTCCAGCTGTTGTTATTTTTTAAAGATTAATAGTTTTTTGATTATTTTTTTCAGCTAGTCATTTTAAATTTAAATTTGAAAAGTTGAGCATTTTCTCCCAATATATGGCTTAATTGAATGTCAGTTTATTTTCTGTCAGTAATTAACCTTTTTAATTACAATGCCACAGGGCTGCTACAGTGTGCTCTATTGGAGGAGTTATGCAAAATTTATTACAGCATATATTTATTATTAACATGTATTTGTTAACCTAATAAGACTAGATGCAACATATGCATGTATCTTCCTTAAGACTGAGCTTGTGCATGCTTCTCTTCATAATTGGATGAGACTAGGACTTGTTTTTTGGTGTTCTGTTCAGCCGATGAAAAAAGCTTCGACCATAGACTGTAAATAAAGATGGACAAAATAACAGCTCCCTAAAAGGGAAGTAATTAGATCCCCTTCTGGTGTATAGGTAGGTATAGGTAATAAACCCTGCCCTCTCCATGTTAGTAGATGGGACATTGGCAAACTAAAAAGTCAAAGTACAAAGTATACTTTTTCCCAAAGATAGTTTCAGTCTATTTAGGTAGTTCTTATCGCACTGATGTACTGTATGTTCAAGTGTTAATTTTTCTGGTCAGTTTGTTTGTAATTATTCCTTTGATGCTAAAAAAAAAAAGATGACGGCACCAATATCTGAGATATTTTGACTTCAGTTTTGTAGAATAGGAGGAATTGAAGACACGTCTTTCATCTTAAATTACAGTCTGGAGCGAGACTGAAGACAAGTACAGCAGTTATCACGATGTTAACGACCTAGACAATTCAGACAAAGACTTCCACATGCTTGCTGACCTGTTAGGCAAAGCTCAGGGCGAAACCCAGCTTTGAGGAGGGGGAGGGGAAGTATATTGGCGAGTAGGAGCCAGTATTAACGCAAGCCAGAGATAACCACTGACCTGATGCAGTGCTGTTACAGAGTCAATCTTCTGTTATTTTTGTTTTTGTCTTATCAAATAATTATATGTCGAGAACAGTGTCTCCTGACAATCTGCTGTTAAGCTTTTAAGGGTGTGTATTTAACCGGAATTTGTTCCATAATGGAAAAGATCATTGAAAGTAGGATTTAGATACATCCTGGAAAGAACTCTCTGTCATGTATATGTTGGATCTTATGACATTTTAGACTTAACATTTCAATAGATTCATATGTTTTCTTTAACTGTGCGTCTGGGAATTCATGAATAATACATCTTTTGTTCCCTTTTACATCGTGCATGACATTTACTGTAAATCGAACTCTAGACTGATTTTCAAACCAATGTTATCATTTGCACATAAATATATATATATATTTGAAATCTCACAGAAGCAAAGGGTTTATTCCATTATTAGGAAGCAGATGCAGGACGGGCTGTGGTTTTGTGCCATCCAGTACTACTTGACGCTTCAGTGACTGGAGTGGATCAGACAGATCCAGGTCTGAGAGAGTTTAGAGGAAAGCATTGCCGAAGGATGCTGAGAAGATGACATTACACGTGCACATGACCCCGTGAAGCACTGTGGGAGGAACATAAACATACTTTCCTAAGGGTTTGCTCACAGAAGAGGAACAGGCTCTGGGCTTATTTGTTTTTTGTTTTTTACTGATTCATTTCTATGGTGGGAGCATCCTAAATGTTATTCCCATGAGATTTTAGTTGTTACTTTATATCAGACATTAATATTAATCAGTCTTAACTTTAGAGTGCGAAACAGGTTAAACACACAACTCATAGGACATACAGTTTTTTTTAACCTAAATATCATCTTAAGGTTTTCATATTGTCTTCTTCTCTCAAAATTAAAACAATGCTAAAATCACTGAGCTATCAGGAAATGAAAACAGTGTGTCCTAGTCATCCATAAAGTTAAAATTAAAAAACAAAAAGCAAAGGCAGAGGCCAGCACTGTTAACATATCCCTGTGGACATGTAACCCTAGACCGGCTAACCTTTAGGCATGGCCTTCCTCCACTTAAAAGGTTTTGCTCTGAGGGACAGAATGAATGTCTGACAGGGTGTTTAGTTATCTGTAAGGAATCGGAGAGACTACTTGACACATTAAATGTATGTTGTAATGACTCAAAGCAGAAAATGTGATTTTTTTTTTTTAAAACAATGGCAAAAACAACTTTGAGCCATTTAAATGTGGCTGTTTTTTTCCATTCTAAGTCAGTCACCTTTGGCTGGCTAGTCATTGGGTGCACTTTGCTTAATGTATCATCTTTTCCCACTAGGCTAATCACTTTCAAATAAAGAGTGATTTCCTCATTTGTTTAGGCTGTTATGAACAGAAAGCACACCCTGGTTGGAGCAGAACTTATCCGAACCAAACTAAGCCATCACTGCCGTGTCTGTGGCTCATGTGGCCCCTGAGAGAGGAAATTAGCTTACAATCATGTAACTATCCATGCCAAAGGGAACTATGTCCCAAATTACATGAGTTTCAGATGAGTATTCTCAGCTCATACTCCTGAGAGCAAAGTTGCCGTACGTCTGATTTAAGAAAATGCATGTCTCATCTTACCGTTATAAAGAAGTAGGCTGTTGGCTAGGATTAGCTTTCAACTTCTTTTATGTAGTTTGAAGAGAGGCAGTGTGTGTGTGTGTCCTCTTGTGCATCCATGCACATCATGGTGCCTTCATTATTGAAACACTGTATGATGCATTACCATGCAAGAAGCAGGGGAAATGCGGAATGCCATGCCTCAGGCTTCATTTCTATGTAGTCACCATAGTGTTTCACTCTCTCTAATGTTACACTGCTCTATGACTTACTCATTGCCTGGCAACTTGGAAATACCTCTGTATCACACAAGGTCATGGCATGAATTAATATTAGCAGGATGAAGAAAAAATCCCATCCTTAAAGATGTGAAGTGATGCTCTATTAAGAAAGAAAGACGTTATTTTCAACCTCTAATTAGATCACAGTAAGAACACACTATCTCCGGGGGAGCAGTATCAGCCATAAATGTTTCTGATCTATTCAGTATGCAGGAAATGATGTCAGTGATTACCACAGATGAGGTTATACATGGGGAGCCTTGAGAAGTACTAATCTAACGATTTTACATGTGAAAAATTTGGTTATATGTAATGCATCACAGTGAAAATATTTTATATATAATCGTGCCCAGAAAACCACTAACTCTTATTCAAAGGCTCTTTATTCACAGAAAATGTGCCTACTCATGAAAAGATAATACACAATAATCACCTTTTTTATATAAATGCATTAGCTTACAGCCACAGGGATGTGTCACATTATTCTCCCGTTGATCATATTTTATTAGGACTTTAGAGGACTTGAAGGAAAAGAAAATTTAGACAGCGATATCACTGGGGATGGGAATTAACCTCATTCATGCGGAGCAGTCTAAAATTATGTAATAGACATGTCCAAAGATAGAAAGAAACCTACATGGCAATATGTCACCTCTTTTAATTCTGTCAAGATGAATATTATATTGTATCAGAAATATGTTCAGGGCCCTTTTTAATAGATCATCATTGCTATGGTTAGCATGTCACACAGTCAGTTGTTAGATTTTCTTTTTATCAAGTTAAAATTTAATACTTAGATTATTACAACTGTTCCCAAGAATAAATGGTCATAATAATCACTTCAGGAGTTTCTTTTTTATTGTTGTTATTCAGATGTGAAAAATATATCAGGGTGGTAAGTTGGACACAATTCAATCTGAGATTTTAACATCCACCTGTGCTCATTCGTCTTCAAGCTCCAGTGTGTAAGATTTAGGTGAAAGGGATCTATTGTAGAATAATTTCCATGATGTTTTCACTAGTTTGTTTCATTTAAATTGTATAAATTATAATTTTCTTTAGCCCAGAAAAGGCCCTTTATGTTTAAATACTTTATATTTACATTAAGGGGGTCCTCTCAATGGACGCTGCCATGTTTTTTACAGTAGTCCAGACAGGACAAACTAAACACCTTTTGAGTTTTTATGACAACTAAAGGCTTCCACAGGTTCTTTTTCATGTTTGGAAGGGGAGGGTGGGAGAGGGGTATTAAGCTGCAACATGCAACTCCACGACTAGATGTCACAAAATTCTACACATTGTACCTTTAATGAATAATGAATAAGTAATGGCAATGGCATAAAACCATCCTTCACTGACATTTGCCTTTGCACTGCTTGCACTCTGCAGTACACAGAGAAATATTCCTGTTGCTAATGCCCTTGTAACAGATGGCACGTTGACAATCTTTTTTTAACACATATTTTCCCTTTTTCTCATTAGGACAGTCACTTCCCTTCACACTGAGGTTCATGTAGCTGCTAAATGCAAAATACTGGGCCACATATTACCTCATACACGGAGTCACGACAACCTGCTTCACCAGAAGGGAGTAACACACAGAGAGATTCACACTACCACACACCTACAACACCTACCATCCTTATTCATATACTGACACCCAAACCAATCAGATATAACCACTGGCTGTGTGAAGTGTGAGTGTAGAAGGAGTTTTAAAAAAAGTTTCATTTTGAGGTGTTTTAAATGAGGTTGCTTAATTGTAAACATTAAATCGAACACTTAAGCCCAATTCATGCCTCTGCGTTGAAGCCGTAGCTTATGCTTAACACTCTCCATTGTTCTGAAGTAAACAGAGATGCCAGAGAAGCTGTTAATAAATATACACTGTAGGCTACTTGCACACCTAAGGCATAGCGTCAACGTACAAGCATGAATCAGCCTTCACTCTGCACACACACACACACACACACACACACACACACACACACACACACACACACACACACACACACACACACACACACACACACACACACACACACACACACACACACACACACACACACACACACAGACAAACACTCAGGACAGGAGGTTTGGCAGGACGTTTTGAGTTTTCTTTTGAGTCCATCTCTGACTCAGAGGTCACTTGGGTTCTACAGTGAACTGCTCAGTGGCAGGATGGTGGGGTTGGATGAGATTTGTTCTGAAATGCTAAAGGCTGTTTTGATATTGTTGGGCTTGGTAACCGTGACCTTACACGGTACACCACGACCACCATTTCTGGGATGTTTTTCGGCTACCCTGTAATTGCACTGTTTTGTCCCTGTTGAAATCTGAATCCAAGGAGCTGGAAAACAGTTGGCAACCTGTTGTTGATCATCAGATTTACCTTTGTGTGGTACAGTAACTATTCATAGCAACTTGCTATTCATAGCAGTTGCCTTCATTTTTATGCCCTGCATACTCCGCCTACCTTATTTCCACTCCAGCTCAGCCATCTTGTTCAAATCTGGCTTCAGGAACTGAAAAAGATGTCAGTCAACAGTAAATCTAAATGCAAGCAGTAAAACATCCCTTTCAACCATCTGTGCGTGCACCGTTGATGCCCAGTAAAAAAAAGCATGAGTCCTGAATAATTTTTATGATCAATTTGAACGTTAAGGTTGGTTTGTGGGCCTGTCTAATGGAAGTTAAATAATAAGGTAGTCTAAACCTCCCATGCATTACGCCATGCCAGTGATGAACAATGGTCCTCAATCTGCAAACAGTGAAACGGACAAGGATGCAGCTGAAATTGGATATTGGGCATTCAGATGAAAAATGTTAAACATCTCATAAAGATAAACAGCTATGGTTACATGATTTATTACATACCTTCAAATAGCCATGTGCGTAGTTGTGCTGACTGAACAGATGACTGATAAATGATCAAGTGTTTGTACTATAACAGAAAGAGGAAGCAACTAATGTCTAATAGTGATTTCCTCACACAAGTATTTAACATGTGTTCTAATTACTGTGAACAACGATATGACACTACATACTTGACACTACATGACATTAACTCTTAGCAGCTTTTGTGTGTTATTATTTGTGTGTTATTAAGTATGTGGGTAAAGTGAAAAATAGTGATACTCATATTCATTCATTATTGAATTGCAATAAACACAGGCTATATGACCTAAACACCTTACTGCAGGTAAAATCCACTATCATTTTTTTTTCTTTAATTTAGAGGCAATATTGATATTGATAAAAATACCATGTCTAATTATTGTTCACTAAAGTCTTAATGAAGCCTGTTCCCAGTGAGGGTAGTGTGCAGTGGAGAGCGAGAAGATGAAAGTGGATGAGGGACAAGATAAGACGTGCAGGGTTACAAATGTGTCTTCATCACACGGTGTGAATACATAATGGTTTAAGCTCAGTGTACCACTCGTTCAACCCAAAGGAAAATCAAATATCCATACAAACCACACTACTGTGCCATTCTTTTTTGTGTGCACTGTTTGTTTGCCATCTTGTCTGCCTTGGTCCTTTTCAACATGCCTCTCATGCTCCTCCTTCAAGGATCTCCTCTCAGTATGACTCAGTAACTTCCACTGCCTGAAAGCCATCTTGCTGTCTTTGCCAGCAGAAGCCGGATGTGTCATGAACCCTATTGTGCATCTTTTCCATGGATGCCATAGAGCGCAAAGGCAGATGACAGGCCCTCTGAAGCTAATTAAACTATCTCACATCAGCACTCAAAGTAACAAGCCAACATAGAGATGGGGTATCTATGCAACCTTTACATTTTTGAAAATGAGAACCAATGATAACTTCTGCTCTCTAAAGATTATTACCTTAACTGTTCTGGTAGTATTCACTTATTATAAGGTGGGTAATTTACTGACCCATACCCTATAGTAGGCTCACAACTCACAGCTTGTTTTTAGTCTTTCTTTTGCAAAAGAGATTTTGCATTCAGAGGTTTTTAATGATCACACATTTTGTAAAGCATCACTTGCATTCATACATCTTAAGAAATCAGCGACTGTGCTGCGTGTACAGTAATCATCCACTGTATTCTCAACGGCATACTGGTGACTTGCATAACTACTCCCACTGGAAATCCCTTCACAACAACCACCATTAGTGAGGATAGGGTATATGCAAGTGAGGAGCTGTTCTCTGCTTTATGACAGCACATGGTTGATTTTTCTGCATGAGTGGCTACAGTAACACAGTTAAGACACATTTTGATTGAACAGGGTCAGTGTGGTGTAACAGCAGCGGATGTAAGCCACCTTTCTGGAGCTTTAAGGATGTTTGACATCAGCGGTTTTGACATCTATAGCATTCATCTGTCTTAAGCCATTTTCAGACATGACCTGTGGGTAAAGTCCAGAGGATTTGATACAGAGTTAGAGTTTATCCACAGTTTGTTTTTCACACATGCACAACGCAGCGCAGGGTTTTCTGCACAGATGCGTTCAAAACCGCATCAACTCCTCCGCATTATTCCGGCGAGAGGTGGAGCAGCAAGATGCAGCAGGCAGAGGCAGGAAGTGACGTATTAATTCCACTGCATACATCATGTGATTTGCTTGATAGCACAGACACTGTTGTCGGCTCTTATCACCACAAACTCTCTTGACATCTTCATCTGTGTCTTCTATGTGTGTGTCATCGCTTTTTGGCCGGGAAATATTTGTTTTCTTTTTTGTTTCCATCGCATCTCATTGTCTTAAACCAGTGGCACTTTTAAACCAATGACCAATGGCTACAGAGACACTGGCTTCAGAAATCAGGCAGAGCCCTTCACCTTTGCACACTTTGTGTTGACAAGTATGCATATAGTATTTGCTCTGGTGGGTTTTGGTCCAAATTGCTTTAATTATCCCTGAGATGCATCTATAACTTGACTGGAGTCCAGCTTGGATACGTTTAATTGGTTTCACATAGTTTTGAAAGGGGTACAGCTGTGTGTGCATTAGGTCCCAAAATCCACACTGCAAGTCAGGACAAAATGAAATTTTGAATTGGGTGATAGATCTCCATGTATTATCTCTGAAGAAACACGACTTTCTTCCCATCACCTGATACCATCCCTATATGGTGAAGCAATATGGAGATGTCTGCATCAAACCAAGAGGGTGCTTCTCAGTTGCAGGGACAGGGAGACTGGTAGGAAGGGTGAATAGAGCCAAACACAAATTCCTTGAAGAAATCCCTCATGGTTCGCCTTTTATCATAACAATGACTCAAATCATACAGAAACAAAAACACTGTGGCTCATGGCCAACTCTTTGACTGTTCTTGAGTGGCCCAGCCAAAGAACAGGCTTTAACCCAATAGTACTTCTATGGATTCACCTGAAGCTTTTCAGACACAATTCACATCCAGTCTGACAGAGCTTGAGAGGATCTGCAAGAAAGAATGAGAAATCCTCTCCAAATCTCGCTGTGCAAATCTTGTAGAGACCTACTCAAGAGGACTCAAAGTTGCAATGAGTGTCATGTAATTGCATTAATAGTTTAAATTTTGCAACCTTTGTAAAGGAGAGATTTCAGTTTTTCAATTTTATTAATATACAAAAATGTCTCATCAATAACATTTTCACTTTCTCTCTACTATCTCCCATCTACAATACAAAGTGTGCAAAAAATGAAGGGAACAGAATATTTCTGAAGCCACAGTAAATAAACTGTTTCAAACACCACCATTAACAGGTACAGACTGTGGCAGCCACAGTTTCATAATGAACCAAAGTGTTTTGCACCTTTGCCTTATTGTTGTCTCCCCTTGTCCCGATGTTACTCACTCCATCTCTCACTATTGCATCGATAATGGACCTGTCCCTCATTGTTGGACACCGTCTTTTCTTTGTACCTGTCATTTGGGATTTGCACATAGGAGTGGCTTGCATTCGTTTTGTCTCTCTCTCTCTATTCGACAGAGCATTAAAACTGTGGTGAAAGATCATTTTCACAGTTTATTCTGCCGAGAATAGTGTGCGGAACACAAAAATCGGCAAGACTGAATGTGGCTGAACCGCAGCTGAGCAGCGCTGTGCTGTGAGCAGATGAAATCGTGGTTAGTTAGCTAGTGTCCTAAGAAGATCTTGTATAAATGCCAGAGAAGAGATGCTTCTCAAAGCAAGTCACAAACGTAAAGAGGTGAAATCCATGCTTTGTTTGCTTGTACTAAATAACGGTGCCTAGATTTTCAAGTTAGTCAAGTTGTTTATATGCACTTAACGATAGTGTGTGACTGTTGGCATTAGTAGACTAATATTTATACTATCCACAGTCTGGTTAGCATGAACTAAATGCCACTGACTTTGCTTAGTCTTGTAGTAGTAGAATGTGTAAGACAATCAGCAGGGACAGGATGTTTTTTCACAGAGACATTGCACATTTGACCTCCTCAGGGACACTCCACTTGTAGCAAGTAGAATTTTGTGGCTAATAATTAAATATTAGTGTATTTCAATCAGTAGTTTTAAAATTCTTAATTCAACTATACATTATTATAGATAAAAGGTAATGTCAGGGATCTTCTGCATTTCAAGGTCAATTATATATTTCACTATTTTTCTCCAGTGTGATATCATGATTATGTTCTTAATTGTTTTGTTAATGAAATATTTATATCCAATTAATCAGTGTTATTCATAATTTATCAGATGTCAAAGTGGTGTCTTCAGATTGTTTTGTCTTACTAATATATAATATAAACTAATAAATTCAATTTATATCAAATATGAAGAAGGAAACCACAGATCTTATGCTTCTGGGAAATAATTAGTGGGAAATAATTTTTTTTGCTTGGAAATTACCTAAATTGCTTATGAAAATGGTTGCTTAATAATTCTTCGTTTAATGAGTAATTGATTGTTGCAGCAGTCCTACACTGAGTACTGAGCACAGTTCTCTGTAAAATAAAGGACGGCTTGACTTGAATAAAAATGACTTAAACAGAACATTTCAGAATTTATGACTTCTGGGTTTCGCAGGTTTTTTTTTCCTCCTGGCAAATTTATTCCAGTAGCGCAGCTCACAGGATTTGCAACAGAACATTCAATGAACTGCAGCTGAAACGTGCAGAGTATACAGCTTCGGCTCTGCGGACAGAATTTAATGAATGTTAAAGGATCATTTGTAATCAGCTTGACTGGTTGTTGTCTGAATGTAGGTGAATGATTTTAGTTTGAATGGATACCATCCTGTGTTAAACCTAATTTTCCACTGTCAAAGTATAATACCATAAAAACCACTGAAGGTGTACATGACCCTAAAATCCATGTATGTCCACTGGTAATGAAATCAGTCCAGGGCACTTAGCTGAAACTGGCATGTATTGCACGTATAACGAGCAGGCATAAATTCAGAAAAAAGGCATTACCCTACCCTAATACATCACAACCCTGGTATTAAGTGCCTAGATTAATGGCGATAGTCTTCCCCCTCTGCAGATGTCTCCGGAGAGTTTAGCCCTGAGAAATAGAGTAGTCAACTCTCTGGAGGCTAGCCCTCTCCCAGTGTCTATTTTTACAGTCCAGTCTGTGATTGGCCGACAAGGTGTGTGTGTGTGTGTGTGTGTGTGTGTGTGTGTGTGTGTGTGTGTGTGTGTGTAAGCTCATGTTGTGTCATAAGGTGTCTCTGTGCCATCTGTCGCCCTCAGTGGAGCCATTGTAAAGACAGACCACGCCTAGTCCGTCTGTGTCAGAGAATGCAAAACACAACCTTGGGCTTTCCTTGCACTGACAGCTCTGTCATGATCGTGAGGGAAATGCATGATCCAGCTTGAAAATTACTACTTTTGATGAAGTCAAATATGTCTCTTTTATTGTTCTTTCTTCCAGGGCAGCAACAGTATGTGGTATTGTGGTATTAGGTGCAGTGAATTTCAATACAAGATATGTCTTGACTGCGGATTGGATTTGTGTAGGAATGAACACCTGACAGTTAATTCTAACACTAAACATGAACAGATTTCCTGAGCAGGTGTAGTAACAGGTTGTTTATGAGTCACTGCTTGTCTAGTCAGATATTATTGCTGTCCCGCTTTAAGTGCTAAATGATTCACTCACAACATTTGTCTTGTGCCTGACTGAAAGATGACACGAAACAGAATACCTATTAAGGTTTACTGACAATGACCTTACATGCCCTTCCGCTTAAACCTCATCCTCCTCAACCCTCACGGACAGTGCATGGGGTGCTTTAAACACTATGGCAACCCACCTTTGTGTTTGTTATAGCTAAATTGCCCATAGCCGTGTGGATCCTAATGTGTTTGTCTGAAAGCTAGCAAATTCACAAACTTATATTTGTCCAGATCTTTTTTCTGCCTTTTTACTTAGTGCATTATGTGATGGGCTTATCTTACTGTATTGTTATTTAGTATCTTGTGAAAAAGGGGATGTGATGAAATATAACAACACTGTAAACCACATAAATTAGTGACTCTTTAAAGGAGTCTTGTCCTCTTAAATGTGTTTTAAAGTGTCAATTTAAATATTGATAACCTTCACAAGCCCTGACTTAGCCTGTAGTGTTTTTTCAAAATAAGGTTAACCGGTTTGGTGGTAACCATCCTCATCCTTCTTGTCATCCTTTTTTTTTACTTTGCAATTGGAGCGTTTTCGGAAGAGCATGGCACTGTTAAGAATGCAAATGGTTGGGTGTTATGGCTTAGCACAATTAGATGTGGCATGGATTAATAAGGTGCATCAGGGATGGCCTTGAATAACACAGATGTGTTGTTGCATACCCTTGTCAGAAAGCCTCTGACAGTTTCAAGACCATAAAGCTGTCAAGTTACACATGCAATCAAGGATTTTTTCTCTACATGAACATGACCAGTAATGTTGCCTCCTAGTACAAAGTGAAGATTTTCATGTTTCTGCCAGTGTCTGTATGGATTTTCTCTGGGTTTCCAAAGACATATATATACTGAGTACCAATCTTTGATATATGGTATGGACCTAAATGCTTTATAGATGCTTTATAGATCCCATATTGAAAAAAGCCTTGTTGTTAAGGTATAAAGGAGTAAATCTCATCAGTGTCTATTTCAGTTCACCAATTAATACCCAACATGTTTGTACCAAGATCAAATACTGCTAGTGATTCATTACATGAACACTAGCAGTATTTACCCTGCCGAGGTAAAACTTTACGCTATGTGTAAAAAGGCCAAGGAGTTGAAAAGTAAACCTAAATGTTTGTGCCATGATGTGTAATGTCATTTTCTTTGTTAAAATAAAATAAAAAATTGACACTGAAAAAATCTTTAAGGAAACAATAGATTTTTGAACGATACCCAGCCTATCCAGTTATCGCGCCTTAACAAGGGTCTGGCCTCAGATCTGCAGCTTGTCCCCAGGCACTGCATTATGGTTGCCCAATCGCCCTAAATAGATAAGATGGGTCACACTCATAGGACAAATTTTCCCATGGGTAACTTCTAAAGTATAACTCATTTTAAATAGGATAAAACAAATGAGCTCCTTAGTGGAGCATAGAGGACTCTTGTGTTACGATCAAAGGGTTTTATTCTGATATGGTTAGAGACTGATTTTCTCACAGGGCGATGCTCGGCACGTACTCATTAGAAAGACGATTTAAACTGATGGCATTTCAGTGGCAGTTGTCTGGTTAGTAAGATGGCAAGATATCCTATGCATATAGATTCTCTACTATATCTTTTTGCAGGAAAGCTAGCTACACAGACAAACAAAAAACACTGGGTTATTATTTTTGTATGTTTTGGATTTGAAATTTAGGCTGTCAACACAAAGCTAGAGTTGTTGTATGCTTCATTAATGACAGCACAAAGAAACAGCAAAGAAAATGTATGATAAACAATAATAATAACATGGTAATGGAAAATAAAATGTGTAGAAAATTAATAGAATGAAAATGGGAAAATTCATCTCATATAAGGAGCAAAAGCAAATAAATTCCCTAAAAGTCAACATCTACAAAATGAGATTAAACATTTTCAGAAAAGCCTCATATGCATAATTTTGTCTTTGAAATCAATACTCAAGGATTTTTCTTAAAATGTTCACCATTAGAAAGAGTTTGACTGATCATGCAAAGGAACCTTCTTCAGTTTGTATTTGTGTTGCTCTCTTATTATTTTAAATGTGTCCAAGCACTGATGATTATCAGTGCTGATTATATAACTTGCCCAGCATCTTATTTAATTTGTTTATAGACATAAAACCTGTGAGGTTCATTTTCGTGTCTCAGTAACACCCCTGTTCATCAAATGAAAACTACACTTTGTAAAATTCTAGTGGGACGCTACAATTGAAAAGGTTTCTGCTCCATGCAGCTGCAGAGCAGAGTCACATCACAGAGTAGCTGAGCTTTATCATGTGACCAGAGGAGAGTTACAGAGAATGGGCGCAGAGAATTGGGTGTTACACCCAATCCTCCGCCTTCTCTGCGCCCATTTGGCCAATATGTCAGATTTAACCTGAATGAATGGAGCCTGATAACAGTAATAAGGCAATCTGCAAACTTTGTCTGATGTGGGTGATAGCATCTGGAGCTAACACTTCCAATCTTCACACATCTTCACAAGAGAGAGGCTGCCCCAAGTGAAATCTGACATCAAATATCTAAGTAAGCTCCTGACAGATACTGAGCTGAAACTTTTTTGACATGTAAAATTCTGGCTCTTTGTTTGTATATATGTTTAGACCAGTGTTAATTTGAGCCAGAATAAAAGGCTGTTAATCTGGGGCCTGTTTGATGCCCAGCCACTGTTTTGCTTTGATTTGATTGGATCTGTGTTAGAGGAAGTGTACGGTGGTCAGCAGGGACATAATCTGAGGACAGGAAAAGACCAGCTGAGGCATCATAATCTTGGCTGCTAAGGTGGGCGACCCTTGTTTATTTACTGGCATTTGATACTTGGCAGGTGTTCATTTCAGACTCTGTTAGTATGGGAGGTGGGACATCAGTATGTGATTGACTGCTGGTGGGTGACGTCCAAATGCTCAACTGCAGCCAACTGTTTATATGCCAGCAAGCGAGAAGAGATTTCCATGGTAAAAATTGGGCCTCTATCGACCATTTTTTCTGCCTGTTATCAACGTGTTCACACAATTATCTTCCTTAGCTCGGTAACCTTGATGGAGACACACTCATAGTGCATTTTATTTTATTAATCAGTGCTCTTATCCAATTACTCTGTGGTCTGCCCTTATCTCTAATAGGTTTGCATTGTCTTACGCCATTCAAAGATGACTCCAGAAGTAGCTGCACACACTATGTCATCCTACACGACATAATGAGTACTCAAGTGCTGCTCTGCCTCTCTGCCCTGCCCCTGGCTCTGTCTGGCTGTATCTGAAATGGTGCATTCCCTCCTATTGATCCTCTTCCTGCTGGAGTCACAGGCAGGCTTATCCGGCTCGTCCCAGCTTGTCTGCCTTCTGAATGGACACACAGAGAGAGCTGTGTGCATGTGCCAGGCTTCGGGGTTCTGTGTAGTCTCAGGCAGCTTGTCGCTGAGTGGTCATTGTGGCTCCCTCCCTCCTGCCCTCCCGCCCTCCCTGTCTCCCACTTTTTGGCTCTTTGTTGTTACAGTAATAATTAGAGATGCATGAAATTCTGCCCAGTTTTCACAGCATATGTGTATTATATTCTGCTAAACCTTAATGGCTTTCTCTCTAGTAGTGAGCAGGGCAGTTGCATTGTGGGTTTTCTCATAAGAGTGCG
Source organism: Paralichthys olivaceus (assembly GCF_024713975.1). Taxonomy (NCBI): domain Eukaryota; kingdom Metazoa; phylum Chordata; class Actinopteri; order Pleuronectiformes; family Paralichthyidae; genus Paralichthys; species Paralichthys olivaceus. Next base: position 18,837,850 of record NC_091103.1, read on the forward strand.
TCGTGACTAGCAGTAACAGGGAAGCCACCGGAGAAGCACTGTAATGATTAATGTGGAAGAATGAGTGTTATTTTGTGACAGACTGTGGTGATTCATTGTGTTCACAGAGATGTTAACATTTCAGGCATTGTTCATGCCACACAGACTCCCCATTCTTGTATGTAGTTGCCACACAGGATTCGAGCCGAAAATAAAAAAGTCTTTGCTCAGTCCCTAGAATTCAGTCTCCAAGAATCTTTCCATCTCACTGATTATGCATGTCTGTTTTAGACATGGTGACAGACTGTTCTCTCTAAGTCTTTGCACAAGTTGCACAGCTCTACTGGAGCCCAAAGCTGGATGAAAATCCAACTGGTATATTTTGGCATAATTTTTATTTCCTACCTGTCTCTCAAACAAAAGACGTTTGTCCTGAATTGCTGTAGCTCTGGTCTGTGTTTACATAATTGTCAGAATTATTTAATGAACGATAATGAATCTCTTTCCTATTTCCAGAAGCTTTCTCTCCCCTATATTTTATTCAAGCACAATTTCTGCATCTTCTGCTGGACTTGTTTACAGCCATCTAAATACTGACTCATTTCAGGAGTGCACAGCATGGCGCGATGGGCCGCAGACGCTCACCTCTCCGGGTCCCTGTGCTTTTGTTGTGTGGTGCACAGCTGAGGCAGATGCTGAAGAGCACTCACACTAAATTGCCTGAATGAGGGTGGATTCTGTTGCGCTAAAGTGGAGTGCACCGTAGCTCATTGAGTCGCAGCTTATCTACCACTAAGAGAGGAAGAGTAATGTAGCTCAGACAGGCATATACCCATTAGAGAGAGTTCATTTTAAGTCCTATTTTGGATTCACTTTGAGTCATGATGCTATTTAAAAGATCTTATAGAACCATTGCAATGTTAGGGCAAAATGGTATGTGTATTCTGTATTCATTATTTGTTATTTTCAGTAGTTTGCAAAATGCATTTGCTAGTGCTAGGTCTGGGAGGAGGATGCAGCCATGTGCAGCTGCAAAGATTGGAGAAATATCTTCCCTAATCTCGATTTAGCTTGTGAATACAATGTTGTTGTTTTGCACCAGACTCAAGTGATGCATGTTGAAGCTCCTCACCCTTGGGGACAACATCCATAATTAGTCTCAGGATGTGACAAATCTCCCACGATCAGGTGACCCCTATTCTGCAGAAAATACCCCAACAAACAACACACCTCTGCACTGTCCGCATTAAAGGCTAATTATTTGAATTGCTTATCAATCGACCATTGCTGATTAATAGATCAAATGTCATAAAAATGCAAGATCCTGAAAAAAATTTAAACTGCAGTAATTTCATGATCCAATAATACATTTAGCCAAACATCACTTGGTTTTAGCTTCTTAAATTGGATCTGATATTTGTCACACATAACTGTAAAATTAAGATGTATGTAAGGATTTATGGACTGTTGGTCAGGCCAACAAGACAGTGAAAGGTAGGTGTATGTGTGGATGGACATATACCTTGTAGTAGGGATGTCACGATTTACTGATTTTACGATAACCGTGGTTTGATAACGTCACAATTTCATAACCGCAAGAATTGTAAAAACTACGATATCTAACTATGGTGTCCTTCCTCTTGCGAGTCATGTGATTTGTGTGTGCGAGCCATTGAAATGTTAGTTGAGAAGAGGGAACTGACTTAAAGGCCTTATTTCCACCAATGCAGGACAAAAAACTCCATCGAAGGAGTTCACAGTGAGAGGAGAAATTCTTGTTTACCTTCCGTTTCTGACAAGCTCCGTAGGGAGCGGCTGACACACACACACACACACACACACACACACACGCACACACACACCTCTCTATCTGTAGCCAGAAGTTTAATTCACCTATACTGAGAGGTAATAGTATAATAACGACATGAAGAATGTGGCTTAAACAAGGACAGTTTACCTGTTAACTAGTCAATACTTCACTACCAGAACAGAACAACTTCCGTCAGTGACCCTTCACAATAAAAGTCCCATACAGATATACTGCTTATGATGACAGGAAACACAAATTCACTGACCAACCTACCATTATAAGGCAACTTAATAAAATAGCTTACATAAATTACTTTTAAACTTCCAAACGTTACACTATAAACAAGTGGATATTGTTGATGATAACAATAAATATTTTAGTTCAATAGCTATATATTTGTACTGCAGCAGTGGGTGTAATAGATTAATCAATAATAAAGATATTCATTATTTGCAACTGTATGAATATTCAGATTCCCAGACTGGACAAACTAAACATCTTTTGAGTTTTTATGACAACTGAAGCTACCACAGGTTCTTTTTTATGTTTAGAAGGAGAGGGTGAAGTGAGGGGTGTTCAGCTGCAACATTGAATTTTAACACTAGATCTCCCAAAATTCTACACACTGTACCTTTAATAGTTTACTCCATGAAGACTAAGAAAAGGTTGATTTCTTTTGCTTAACTAATTGATGAACTAATCATTTCAGCTCTAGTTTGCAAGACTATGTTTTTGAGACAACACCTGTCCTGAACAGAAAAAGTATTTGGTTACTCCATGCTTCTACTCAGATTATGTAGATGCTAACTTGCAACCTTATAAGCAATTTTTCCAGTGGACATCTTACAGGGTCTAAATGTAAGCTCTAACTGTTGCTAAATGGACAATAGTAGCTGTTTACATACCAATCTTGCACAATCATTGCAAGTTCAATACAAACTTTATTTCTTAACGTGCCAAGAGTTGTCTCCATCGTTGCAAAGCAACACTATCATTAATTTCTACTGAAGTTGGCTTGCTGAACAGCTATCCCTGATCTGGTTGGCCTGCCTCATCACTTCCAGATAAGTAGCGCTGGTCAGAGGGCATATTATAACATCTACATCAATGGCTGAATCTCTTGGCAAGTGACTGCCGCCTTCTGGTCCCGGCAAGAAACCATGTTTACTGTCAGAGAAAACTTAAATATAGCAGCTTTAATGTTGCAGACGGCAGGGTTGAAGATGAGAGATTTTTTTTTGAATGTTAAGCTTTATTTGATCTTTAACAGTCAACTGTAAAGTTACAGAGGAAAAAGGGGGAGACAGAATAACCTGCAGCAAAAGTCCATAACCTGAATCAGCAGGCCTGTAACCATTCGGCTCACAGAATGTTTTGATATATTTGTTTCCTGCATTTTATGTGAAATCTCTTCTTATTGTAATGCTTATCAAGCTCCAGTACATTGACTAAAACAATCGTTATTACAAAATAATAAAGGTTTTCTGTCAGAATGACATTTTTATTATACTTCAATATCACAAACACTTTTTAAATGCCCTCTCTTCAACTAGAGGAGTGTGAATCATCACCACTGCTGCCTCGGCCTTTTATTCTAATGTGCCCTATTATGTAACTCATAAATATGACCATTACATCAGCATTGCAAGTGATATTTTACACCCTTGTTTTTTAGCATGCAATATTCTACTAGCATGAAGTAAATTCTGTTCTCTGTTGAAGGTGTCATATTAATTTTCAAATGAATGAATTAATCAGTCTTATAACTAAAAGGATTCAAATCCATATTAATTCAATTGTATGTCTCCTTGAATGTTGTAGATGCCACAGAAAGGAGATCTTTAAGAAATACTCCTTTTTACAATAATTTTGAGAGAATAAGGCAGTTTCTCAGTACTGATGTTTTATTTTGGGTTGTCACAAAACCATTTAGCTTTAAGCTAATGCACAGATCTACTGTACGCTGCTCTCTATGTTATACAGTCCTATCAACTTCAGGGTTAAAAAGTAATGCACAGATGAAATGCCCCATGTGTCTAAAGCTTGGCAGATACTGATGTCACAGTTTGGAGCTACAATAAAGGAGCCTAGCATGAATTGTTAAACTTGCTCTATAAACATTTTGTTAGTATTGCACAAGAGGGCTGCACAGCTTTCATGTATTTATAGAATGTGCTCAAAGATGTTGGAGCATCATATAACTAATGCTTTAGCCACTGCAAGCAATCATAGTGATCATTTAGAGCTGTGCACTGTAAAAACATTTTTAAAAAAAACTTTTGAAAACCTCATCAATGTAAATAGTCGCTCCTCTGAGGCTGCACTGCTAGATCTAATCAGACAGGCATATACAAGAGGGAGGGAGAGAGAAGTAGAGAGGGAGGGAGATAGAGCAGTGATGTCAAAATGTGGGGAGATGGGAGCAGGGAAACACGTTTCCATAGCAACTAGTAGAAGTGAGTGTAACTGTGGTTGAGAGACATGAGCAGCAAGCAAATACTCACTTGTTCCTCAATACTAGTAAGAAGTGATTTATCTCACTCTGGGTTTGCATTGTTACACAAACAGTCTTCTTAGTGTGTGTTCATTCTAGATTAAATGCTTTTTAATACAATTCTAGTAATATGCTTGTTTTTTTCCACTTAGAATCAAAATGTGTGAGGTTTGTGTTCTACAACACTGCATGTTTATGGCTGCCTGCTGCAGAATAAACCGGACACATTGCATACATTCTATTGGAATAGAAATAGAAATACATTAACATCAACTCATTTGCCAGACATTTACACCGAAATTGACTTTGAACTTAGGCACAGCACTAAGGCTCCAATATACAAGGAAACCATGAAGTAAATAGTAAAGTAGTAGTTAAATCTGTTCAATGAGAAGAAGAGTTTTTGTTGACAGAGATGAGTTTTCAAGAGATTCTTGATGGAATATCAATATATTTGGTAGCATGTTCCACCACCACCACCACGTAGGTGCACTGATGGTAATGCCAGACAATGTTCCTTGAAGGCTGATTAATAAATGATAATTGATTAATTGTTTGTCAATGTTGATGGTTCTTCGGTGTGGGGATTTGCTATCTTTTCATTCTTATAAAGGGTCTGACTTAATCACTGGCCTGGGCCAGTAAACGTTTAAGCAAGGCAAAGGTGATGGTTGGTCTTCTATAAGATTAACCATCACCTTCTTTAAGAGATGACATGGGATCCCAGTATGTGTTAAAAGTAAATTAAAAAAGAAGAGTTTAGGTCTATTGGTCATATACAGTAAACAATTTGAAGACATTACCCTGAATCGTTTTTCATGTTTTGAAAGACCCAACAACTAATTGATACATTTAAAAGGCTTAATTGATAATGACAATGATAATTAGTGGCAGTATATCTAATACACATTTTATTGTAATTCTAGAATGACCCACTAGTTGTAAGTTGTTTACAATAATTTAAATACAACATGGTGGATTTAGTGGAAGAGAATCTATTCCTTATGTAGATTAAGGGTCCATTCTAAATGAAAACTCAATTATTCTTAGGATTAGCAGATTATTCACTTGCTTTTGTATTTTCTATTTATTCTCTGATTCTATATGTAGTTTTAGATTTATTTTCTTAATTTTGGTCAACTATGGTTGCTCTAAACCTGAGTATTACAATCAATTTAGATCCACCTAAATCCTACAGACTGGTCCTTAAAGAAACTAAATTGTTGTGAGCTTGCTCAAATATGTGTCATGAGTTTTGTGTTTGAAAACTATATGCCAAGAGTCAAACCAGAGACTTGCTGCGTGAGGGCATGTATGCACATGTGGTGCGCACCTCAACCATTTGGCTCTTAGGCTGCCCCCAAGTTTTTTGTTTGTAATAATGAACTAACACCATAAATCAGCCAGCGTGGGTGAGTTTTTGGCAGCTTTTCTTTGAGAGTAGGTGTGGGACAAATCATCATCACTGTGATATATTGTGATATATTGTGAGTCAGTCTCCCTTGCAATACATTATAAACGCACTGGCACCATTACTGAGGCAGTGGCACTTCATTCCTGCAGACATTTGACCTCTAAAATGATTTTCTTGCTGACAGTTCAGACACCACCAGTGAAAGGCTTTTAAAAAGGTCTTCATTCATTGTGATACACACCTTTTCATCTCAACAGCCTATAAAACAGTGTGAAGCTCAATATATAAACAACATAGATTCGATTTCCTTCATCTAATTATATATTTTGCCCTTTAAGATGTTCTCTTTGGTTACATGGATACAGATAGTTATTTGGGATATATCATATCACAGACCCCACTGTGTTGTAATATACTGCTGTTACATTACTATTGGCATATGCAATTTAAACATTATTTTAGTATTGATGCACAGCCCTGCCCAACTAAATAGAAACCTTCAACCTGAAGGACAGATCAGATTCTGTTGTTTATTTTAGATTACACATAGTTAGGATAGGGTTTAACTGTGACTGTCAGTTGGCAGGCTTACATTTTAAATGTGTGTGTGCGCGCATGCATGCGTGTATTACGCTGGCAGAATAGATAATGAGCTTAATCCCACACGGCAAGTGAAGCAAGTCACGGCTGGGGTTAAGGCTTACTACAACATCCAGTAGCACAGGCTGCAGCACCCGAGGTGTTGTTCTAAGATAACTACAGAGGCTAGAGGAAAGAGGCCAGGCTCCGCATTAATTCTCATCTATATGGTGTCCTTACTCTTCATATTTTATCAGTTACTTTGAACATAAGCATGGAAAGTCGGAGCATTCCATGGGGAACTTAAATATAAGGTAAAACCTGAGCTAGCAAGGATGGCTTTAGATTACTTGAGACTATTTAAAGATCTTCAACTGCAACCGCTGTTAAATGAAGCTCAAGAACATCAATGTACATCATTTTCATTCATGAAATAGCCCCTTACCACAATCATTACAGAGAGACAAACACACCAACACATGTGCAAGCACATCTGCATGCTACTGGTTGTAAGTAGGACAATGGCTCATGGCTGTGCTCAAGACATCATGAACATGACCCTTAAATAGAAACTCAAAGACTACTGTAGTTAGAAGTGAAAGGAATTCATTATTCTCTATGTTGCTATAAATTTAATGAGATTCATATAAGATATGAAACACTAAGCTATTGTTGATGACCTACAGAGACATGAATTATTGACACTGCAAGCTGTCTCCTATAGTCATGATCAGCCTGCATCCAAATATGACATTGCCCTCAGCTACAGTAAATGTGACATCACAAATGAACTGCTAATGTCAGAGCCACAGTTCTCGTGCTGCATTCAAATTCGCCTTGTGCCTTTCCCTTACATTTGGACACAGGAAAACAGACAAACACTAGATTTATTGCTGCTCTTTTCTTGGTATTTCTCTTGGTCTTGTGGTAGAATTTAGGCTCGACATAATTCTCTGCTTATGATGTGTCATCTGCCAGGTTTATTTCAGCCTGAACACATGGCGTGATTGTAAATAATGCTAGCATTCTTCATCTATTTTTTGGCAGCAGATCTTGAGGGTTCTAACCATATTATGCATCCAAAATTGTGAATGTCTTTGCTTCTAGATTTATTTATCCATTTTCTGTCTTAAGAACAAAATACTGATGTTAAATGCAATCCATAACGTCTTTGAATGTTTGGGGTCAATCTGCCTGACATTATCCTAACAAAGGAAGACTCTACTTGGTCTGTTGTCAATGGCTCTGTAATTCTTGCAAGATGCCCTCTCACTTTATCAGGTTCCCGTTTTCCTTTCAAGTATTATAGAGGGTTAACAGGTGCTGATTTTGATGGGAAGAGAATTTGGATTGGAGTCTAGTTTTTGTTAAAACAATGTGTTTAGATGAGGAGCACACGTCTAATAACAGATTTTAATTTGGAATGTCAAGTTTAACTGCAGGGAGATTGCGTGTTTTCCCAGAACTAGGTCACTCTTAACTACTTGAATTGTTATTCTCTGTAGGTTTTTAACCAGTCTGGTGTTGTGGGTCTTCAAAACTTGGAAACCTAACACAGATTTGAGTATATAACTCAGTAAAACTGCTTGTATGCAAGATTTATAAGCCTACGGTAAGGTTATCCAATTAGTGGCACATAGCATCTTCTGAAAACTTGGGGCTGTCTTCTCTTCTGATTATCAGATCAGTGCAATAGGCAGTTTAGTGGCTGGGTTTTTAGTATGACACGAAATATCAAATATGTTAATCTACTTTAAATTTATATGTTGAGATATTTCTTATAAATCGGTATATTTTGTTTCAAAATCCTTAAGTATTTTTTTCCTTGTACAAAGTGATTTTTGTAATTCCCTAACTGAATTTTAATTGATTTGAAATGTATGCCATTCTGCATCCTCCTTTTTAAAAACCATATGTTTAGGAATTGATAGTATTGATTTTGGTAACACATTAGTATCTAAAATACAGGCAGAAAGTAGTGCTCTGTGAAAGACCTCTGACTGAATAAGGATACTGACACTCCCTTGATATTGATTGACATATGGGAAATCAATTACAACCAAGATTCTGCAGCAATGCTTGCAGCATATGAGGCTATAATTAGCATGTGTAGAACAAAATGTTAACATGAACATGCAAACATTGACAATGCTAACATGCTGATGTCCATCAGATGTTATCAGATGTTTAGTGCAGCTGGAGGTGTTATGATAAACCAATGTTTAGATGAAGGTGAAGTGCACAGAATTTCATGGAAGATGATTATTTAGGCATTTCACTTAAAACCACAAAAGTGAACCACATTGTGGCATTAAAGGGTAGAACTGGCCTCAGTTAAGTCAAGAATACATTTCATTACTAATTATTTGTACCATGTCTCAGCTATGTCTTCGCAGATGTACACTGCAATGGCAGCTGCTACCTCCTTCCAGTTTAGTGATTTTTTGCCATATGGCGCACTGTGAGCAAAAGCCTCTTGCAAAATTTGAGTATGGGGTTTGTTTTGTTGTGGCTCTCATCTGTTGACTCTCTGTACTGTTTGAGATGATTCCTACATAGGTGATAACAGAGGTTGGTGGTGTTTGATGCTGTTGTCAGGACTATAATTATAAGTATGATTTTCTGGTAATTTTCAGACTTTTCAGACCCAAACAATGTTGTCCATGTGATTAAAGAAGTCCCTCTGTTATGTATGAGCTCCTTGTTTTGTCTTGACTTATAGGATTCCTCTTGATTGAAATTATCATGTGTTGGGGGATCCTCTCCATAATTGGATCATGGGGGGAGTAGAGAGAGCTCAGCACGTAGGATATGTAAGCTACTCTGTATGCTGAGCTCTTTCTGAAAAATCTGAAGCTCAACATGAATCCCTCCATCCATTATCTATACCGCTTATCATTTTAGGCTTCGGTCCGGTTCTCAATGGGTAAGAAGAAGATCATCAAACATGAATGTCTGAAATTTAAGGACAGTCTACCCAGTAGTTATGTTTTTGTCTGGACCATGGTGGACCAACAGACCAACACTGCTGTGCTTCGAGCTATGCCCTAAGCATGGCTAAAAATATGCAGTCCCAAATTAAGGAATTATAAATTTGTTACATTTATTGTTAACTATTTTAAAAAATTTGTGCTTTAGGCAAAAATGCCTTTCTCCCATGAAGAACGTCTGCATAATGAATTAAGACTAAAAGTAGCGTACAGCATATGTAATTCTCAACACAATGTTATCTTCTTTTTTTCTACACTGCTTGCTCCTTTAACTTCTATTATGTGGAGACCCCATGCAGGCTCTTTCCTACTAGGTTTTAAAATGTGTTGGTTCCAAGGGATTCACATTCTTATTACATTTCTAAGACACACAGTTCCTTCTTGTAATTTGGCCACCCCCTGCTTTGAAGGAGTTTTTCCATGAAACTGGACATCAGCGGATGTAGCTTGTTAGCCTCTGCAATATATAAAAGTGAAGTGTTTGGAGAGCAATTACCCTGTCCTCTTGTACCTTACTATGTGCTAAGAGAAAGAGCAGCTGCCGCTCTGTTTTTGATCCGAGAGAATCAATTAATGCATGGACTACAGAATTATTTAATTTGGAAAACTCCTGGACTGTACAGGGGTGTTGTTGTATTTTTAATGTTCTACAGAACAAGGAGAAATGATTTAGTGGGAGGCAGGGAAGAGGATGGGAGATCATGTGATGGAAATTCCTTTTGGCACCTTCATCATTCTGAATGTCAGCTTGGAAGATATGAGAACGGTTTTGCATTGTTGGTTTTAATTTAGGAAAAAGCAGTGTTGTGAAGTTTAGTGACAGCGTTTACAATCTGTCTCTCTGTTTTATAAAGTTTGGTCAATGCAAAATTTTGAGCCAGTTATCCAAAGAAACTGATTGAGATTTTTTTTAATGTAAATGTGCCTGTTTCTCCATTATTAGCTATGAATGTTAGGATTATACTGTAGATTCAGTTGTAAGTCAATTGAAAGCCAGCTTTAAAGGTACAGTGTGTAGAATTTAGTGATATTGAGTGCTGAAATTGCATGTTGCAGCTGAAAACCCCTCTGGACCTTTAACTAGCACAGTAGAGTACAACGAATAACTCATATATTCATACGGGTAATAATGCACAGTTTTGGTTTGATCTGTTTTGTTTATGTGTTGATTCAGCTTTATGTATATGAATTGTGTAATAAGTAGTTCTTGTTGTATTAGATCTACCCTGTCTGATATTTTCAGATGGTAAGAAAAGGAAAAAAAATGAAAACTCGAGCAACAGCTTCACCAAAGAAGACACTTCGACGGACACAGACCAAAGCTCAAAAGATGAGGACATTGTTGAAAAGAAGGGTCAGAGGCGTTCGGTAGTGTGGAGATACTATGACTATTTGAAGTCTGACCAGAAGCACAGTAGCGTGCACTACAAATAATATCTAAAGCATGTTCCAACAAAGACAGGTTATACCACTAATCTTTTTTACCATCTGAAGCAGAAATGACAGAAATAGTGATTTGATTTATAGATATTGATATCGACTAATGTGAAAAGATTATCGTGATTTTTTTCCATATCGCCCAGCCCTAGCCATAACAAACAGCATTAGGTTTACTTTGATGCACCATATAAACTGGCAGCTGTGTGTGCAATATATCCAAGGTTTTATAAGACACATGCACAACAACTTTTACTCTCCTCCTCAAATGAAATGCTTTTCTAAGCGTTTTTTTGTATATTCCAGCATGATTCTGCAGCCTCTGCATTGCACTGATATATTACAGAGTATACACTAAATCCTGAACTTGTGATCTTTGTTCAGTTTTGACTGCACAAGAATCTCTAACATTTCATGGACTTATATAATGTAGCTCTTTTGACTTGACTTTCATTCAGCTGTTTGCTTAATTAGACTTTTTATAATAGGTTTATGACGTAAGTGTTGAACCTATAGTTGTTCTTTTTTTGAATTCCAGTATTTTCTTTTTCTTTATTATGTTCTGGTTTCAGCCATTGTTTTTGTGTACATAGAATATTTCCCATGGTGGTTTTTCCTGGAAGGTGAATTAGTGTTTGTGTAAAGTGCGTCCAGACATTGGATGTGATAATGGGCTGTACAAATACACTTCCCCCGACTTAAATAATCATCATCATGCCTCCGCTGCAAATGAGTTGCCTGTTGTTTGCCTAAATGAATACCAACAGTACTTATTTCCAAGGCACAATTAGAACAAAATCGTTATCCATAAAATTAGCATAACATTGTCTTAGTTAGCACGGGGATAATTTGACAGCAGAGACAGTGAAAAACCACAGTGTGCTTCTACATAACACTAGTTCTGATGGGATGATGGATTATACTGCAAACGTTATGTAGTAGATATAAAATAAAGTGATAGATTTCTATCTTTTGATAAAACTTGAATCTAAGTATGAATAATGGATTATTTTGAGTGCAACGAAAGTATCATCACTATTATCTACTGGTTTTCCTGTGCTTTATATTTTTATTCTACCCTTTTGTTTTTTAAGCGATCAGTAATTGATTATTTGATTGATTTACAATAAGTACAGTAACCTCTACACTAAACCCACTTAATGTTAATTTTAATCTGAGTAGTTGCCACTTGCACTTCATGTTTTTCGTTTGTTCCCAAACAGTGACCAAATAGAAAGTGATTTTTAATCTTCTTTTCTTTGCTTGGGTTAAGCTGTTTCAGTATGGATGGTGTGAAGTGATAGAGTTGTCAGTTTATATGAGAAAAATAGCCAACAACTGATCACTTAACAGCAACAATCTTCTTAATCATTGGAAAATGATTGTGGCAATTTCTACCAATTTCTGATACTTCATAGATCACGCTATTAAATTGTTTGTGTGTTTTTTTATGCCTCTGCACCGGTGACAGCCAGTGGCCGGAGGCATTATGTTTTTTTGGGGTATCTGTCCTTCCATCTGTCCCATTCCCGTGAACACAATATTTTGAGAATGCCTTGCGGGAATTTTGGTCAAATGTTTTGGTACAAACTTTTACTTGGACTCAAAGATGATCTGATTTGATTTTGGTGCTGATAGGTCAAAGGTTAAGGTCACAGGACCTCATTTTACTGAGAATGTCCCATATGATGACTGCTCTTTGGAAATTTCATTACATCTGGCACAATTCACTTGGACTCACTGATAAATGTATTAGATTTCAGTGGTCAAGGGTCAAGGTGGCTTCCTTTGAATGTGAGTTCTCAAGAGGGAATTTCTTCCACTTTTGATCAGTTGTCACTTGGACTCAGAGACAAAGGGATTTTTTTTCATTTGTCAAAGGTTCCAGTGACCTTATGTGAATCTCGAAAAAAGTACAACGTAAGTAGAAATGTATACACAGAAACTGCACTGGTTGGCAGAGGCATACAACTGCAGACCGCTAATTCTAGTGGTTTGTAACAAGTTAGTCATTCTTGCTCTCTCTAAAACATTTAGTTTTATGTGTTAGAGCTTCAGTATATGAGCCCAGTAATGGTTAATTTTCAATAAGTTTAAAGAGGTTATTTAGGGTTTTAAGTAAATCTAAAAGTAAGAATTAGACAGAAGCTTTAATTAACAATCTGATTAAAATAATGACAATGTGGTAACAGCTATGGGGCTCATACATATTATAGCTCTAATGTACTAGAATCAATCAACCATTGTAAAGTAAACAAACATCAAAGGTCAGAACATAAATTAAGGGATTAGAAATGTTTTTGAAATGTGACAAAACTATGTCAATTACTGCCTGTTCGCCTTGTGTGTTGGCATTAAAGATAAAATTTTACATGTTCTTTCCTCATGTCTAACTCTATGTGCCCACTCCCACCCTGAGCTTCAGTGTGTTCTATACATGTTCACACATTCTTACTCATGTTTTATATACAGCAGGATTTTGGGCCCTATTTAGTCACGCTCCCTAGTCAACCACAGGAACTCTTAATGCTCCTGTGGGAGATTCTGTTGGAAACAAGTGAAGCTTTGTTCTAATTAAGCGCAGAAGAGTTTCAGACCATTCTTCTGTCTGTTTCAAATAACAAAAATCTGTTTTTTCATTTGGTTTTTGATGAAGTGAAGGCTGTCACTGAGAGACGCAGTACATTTATCTTACTAGACACAGCAGGGTTTCCAAAGTCCTTCAAAGCATCTTACATATAAATTCTCTTAAAGTGAATTGGCAGCACAGCATTGGTTCTTACTTTGAATGTTAACTGAATAATTTCAGTGCTTGCTTGATGTCATTAGTCTGGAAAGGACAGACGACTGCAGGCAAAAGAGGAATAGGAAATGTCCATGTCATTGGTAATTGGGCTGTGCAAGTCACAACTGGCAAAGTCCGTTTCTTGATACATGACCATTGCTTTCCACAGATTTGATTTCCTATTGCTTTTCTAGACAATGAAAATATTGATGCATGTTCAAAGAGAATGGAGTAGCTGCTGCAAAATTGAATTAGGTTATTTTTGAGTGCTTTCTATTTATGATTTGTAACACCAGTCTCTTAACAATGAAACAGTTTGTAAGAATTTCCATCATGGTTGAATGGATCTTATGTTTAGCATGTTTCTGATTTTGTGTTGTATTTTTTTCTGTTGTAGTGTCACTGGAAGTGCAGATCACACCAAGTCACGGTGAGATTAGCCTCGGAGAGTCCAAATTCTTCATGTGTGAGGGTAAGTATATCAAACCGTCCTGACTATTTTCCTTTTAACTGCTCAAAGCTCAGTGGGTCAGTCAGTACAAACTCATGTTATACAATGTGTGTTAAACATTGTTCAAACTATTACAACTGTGTTTTAAAATCCACATATAAAATAATAACAACAAATTTAGAATGTGAATTAAAATGATGTCTCTGGTTTAAATATTTCACTTTAATAGAGCTTCAAAGAAGAAATGCACTCGCACACACAAACATGAGTGTTTATATAGTTCTCTCTTATACCTGCCATCCTTTAATTGCCAAACCACCAAGGAGCGAGTGACTTTTTAAGGGAATGTGAGATTCCACTCTGGTTGGTTTATTGCATTATTAATTAAAAAACTTTACACAAACAAACACTTTGATGCAAGCGTCTGTCGCAGTGACCTTAAACTAAACATGCTCTTAACTTGCTTATAGCATGCACTTTAAACCATGTTAAACTAACCAATAGTCACATAGATAACCGGCACATTAAGGCAAGGCAGATTTATTTGTACAGCATATTTCAAACACAAATCAAAAGTACATCAAAGTGCCTCTGAAATAGGCAGATACATGATATTCAGACCCAAAACCAATTCAACTCAGAAGAAAATCTATAAAAATAGATTATTAGATTGATAAATAAATACATTAGATTAAAAGACAAATAGATTGAAAATAATAGTGTACAGTTAAAGTGCTGTGACACTGCAGTAATAGGTTGATAGGAGCCCCAAATGTATCACTTCACAAGACATAATTTAGAAACCTTCGGCGTCCCGGTGATTTAAAGGTCTATGATGTTTATCACTTATCCCTGCAGCTCCCTTAATGTTGTGTTTCGTATTGCCGTCCCCATTGGTTTATTGTTTCATTTAAAATGTATGAACCAGAGCCCTGTTCATGCAGAAGAATATCCAAGCCACAGTGCTGAGTCTGTGGACACTGGTTGACTTCACTGATGTCTAATGTGTACCTTTAGAAACGCTTTTGTTCTTATGTGCTGCTCTTTACTGTGCCCTCAGTTGTAGGTGTTGCCAAGCACATAGACTGGTTTGGACCGAGCGGGGATAGGATAGAACCGAACAGACCAGACATAACGGTAACCCGTAACGATGAGTCATCCTCCACCCTCACACTGTATAAAGCTGGGATTGAGAATGCAGGGACATACAAGTGTGTCGCTACCAATGGAGACCAGCAAGGGGAGTCAACCATTACAGTGAAAATCTTTCGTAAGTTTTTCTCCCACCTTACACACACTGCAAGTATTGAGCGGTACAAGCATATAGGGAAAAAAATCTTGTTTATTGAACTCATAGTATTTTATTGACTGCTCAAGGGCAACACATTACTCTTTTTCTTTTCAAGTGAGGATAGATTTTTCATCAGTTCAATAAACGGTCGGAAGACCATTAGAGGGCTGCTTAATGATCCTGTCTGTTGTGCAGTTCTTGTGAGTAATGGCTTTTATTTTCCATGAATGCCAAACATCAGAAAATGTCCATCAGCGGCAAAATCCCTTAATTTTCCAAACAGACTTGTCATGTTATTTCAATGTTTAATGTTTATTTATTATTAAGTGCAGCTTTTAGATTATGCATATACGGTAATCGATATATGGTGTCTATCTCAAAATGAGACTGAAGTTCTATTCTTTAGCCTTTTCTCCTGTAATCTTTTTTTTTTTTTTTTTTTTTGGCAAAGCACGTTATGGAACTGGCTTAAAGTCAACTCACAAAATCACACACATCCACATTTAGCAAGTTATACACATTCCAACTATAGCAATGAAAATAGCTGCAGCAACCCTTCAGGCAATGAGAAATACAATCTATACAATCTGTTTTATTTTATTTTTATCGATATTGCATGTAGCATGTGAATGCATCCAGAGTATAGCTTGCTTCCTGCGATGCAGCTAAAAATGAATGTATCCATGTGTTAAAGTTTGACTGGGCGGCCCTGTAATTTGTACCCGAGTTAAATCTGCGAGGTAACTTTTGTTCTTTCCATTCTACCATGTACCAGCATATTCCATCAAAGCATTGATTACTTTTAGAAAAATAGTGTAGGCTGGAAATATTTCAGTTCTGGTACTTAAAAGTAGTGAGTCAAGATAACTTGTTAAGAGTTATAGTATAGAAATGTTCAGCATTTTCTGAGAAAACAAGCCTGAGGGGAAACATTTTTATTAATTAACAATACGATATTTTTAAGTGTCATCCAGTTTTACTTATTTTGTGAAAATTGCAGGTAAAATCTATTTCTACCAAACAGTCTTACAAAGTCAAAATGTTTTGATGACACTTACTATATCACTGTGTAAAAAATGTGTTTTGCATGTTTTATTACAGAAAAAATCACCTTCACGAATGTTCCCTCACCCCAAGAGTTTACTGAAGGAGACAATGCCAACATCATTTGTGACGTCGTCAGTTCCCCTTCTCCCACTGTCATCTGGAGATATAAAGGATCAAGAATGCAGATGGAGAAAGATGGTAAGATTTCTCTGAATGGATCATACCTCAGTTTGTTGAGATATGTTGTGAAACTGTTTAAAGTAAGTTAGAAAAACTGTTGTAATTTTTTACAACTGCACTTTGCACTTGTGTTTTTAAGTCAGGGAAGTATCTAGGTATCTTGTAAATAACAATTTAATATGGCCCAATAAACATAATGGCAGTTTTGTAGTGACAGCAAAGAATAGAAGAAAACTCTTGAGACGAAAAACAAAAAACAACATCTAAAGAAAATATAATTGTTGTAACTGTAATGGACATGGACTTCTACATAAAAGAAGACTACATGGGCAAAAATAACTGCAAGTGATACTGGGTTGTTAAATTCAACAGTGTTAGTGACTTGATATGGTTCACATCAGCTGTTGCAGCCATTATTCTCCAGGGTTTGTGCTTCGAAAGAAAACAATTAATTTGATTTTGAATTTGAAAACACAATTGACTCTCTGTTCTTCACCCTTCACACTGAACAATATTATTATGTGTATAGTATTGCTCACTGGAAAATAATAACACAAGCGTGTTTATAAGTTGTAATCGTATTTTTATTTACTGCATGATTAAATTTATTCAGTTCACATTTCATCTCAAACTGAGTGGGTTCTTGTGGGTGTTGCACATATTTCTTTTTTTTTTAATATATAATGTAATATGTGCCCAAAAAAGTCAGTTATCAGTTACAGTTCATTATATAAACCTCAGACCAGCAAAAATAAATCGTGGTTTGCCATGACATTAAAAGTGGCTACCTGGCTAAATTGTGGTTTGTTCATGTAGTTTTTTTTTTTTTAATGAAGCTGTGAAGCCAGTGAAATAATTGAACCTATAAAATCATGACTGATGGTTCATAATCAACTTTTTTGAAACAGGTCAAGGGTTTACACAGATATTTGAACCAACATTAAAACCAGTTACCAGTTTGAATCTTGTAGAAAAAGAGTTTATTTACTGTGTTTCTTTATATCACTCTGTATCCTCCTTGTAACATAGCAGCAGCTGTTCATCATCAAATATGTCAAGTGATTGACTTGTCCCTGATTTTTCAAATATCTAACAGTGAACTCAACATCTCCTTCCTTTCAGTTCGCTTTAAAGTGCTGAGCAACCATCACCTTCAGATCCATGGCATAAAGAAGACGGATGAGGGCTCATACACCTGTGAGGGTCGCCTCATGGCCCGCGGCGAGATTGATCTGCGGGTCATCAAGGTCGTTGTAAACGGTTAGCGGCCTTTTACCCCTCGCACAATTACCCCTTCCTTTTTGTTCCTGTGTGCATGTTTTTGTGCGGCAGGTGTCCCACAACGCTTAAATAAGCTGCCGGGCTCAACATCAATGTGGAAACAGTTGCCCAGAGCAACCGTGTATCAAAGATGTTTCATGCTAATGAGGTCTGTTTTCTGCAACTTCTGAGCCCAGCACATGAGATTGCCTAAAATAAGTGCACTGAAATTTGTCACCGCTTCTGTTTTCCCTCCTGATGCTTTTCTATGTATCTAAGTGACTATCTGTAGATATGTATGTTCGGTATCTATCTACCAGTTTATTATCTCTCTCTCTGTCTCAGTGCTCCCGACCATCAGGGTATGGCAGTCAGAGGTGAATGCCACAGCAGATGTTGAGCAGTCCGCCATGTTGACTTGTGCTGCTGATGGCTATCCTGAACCCATGGTGACATGGAAAAGGTAAAACTCTGCTTACAACTTGAGATACAAATACTTAGTTACAATTGCAGGAGCACTTATCACATGCTCAAACAGTGTCCCAATAGAAAATATCCCTGCTAATGTCTAGAATTAGGGACTGACTGAATTGTGGATGCGTGACGTTCACTGAATGTCTGTTTTCATTTTGTCACCCATGTTGTTAACAGGTTTGAGCAGCTACTCAGTCTACACCTCACTGCTGCAGCCCTTCATCTGGAGTTTCTGTGTCGCACCTATTTTTCACATGTGACGCACACAGTTCCCAGTAAAATTAGATGAGGAAAGGATCAGTTAATAGTCAAATTGACGTCATAGCAGCAACACTACATAAAAGTGACACATTTCACGACAGTCTCAATGTCTAGGCTATATCTACACATGTCAGATTCATAAATAAAAACATAAAATGCATAAATGTAATTATACAAGTAACCATCTCAGCAATTTTGTGCTTTTTACAGGGTGAAGGTCATATGTGTACTATATAGCAATTGCTAATTTTTGCTATAATTATATTATGTCATATACTAAGTGAACAAAAGTATTTTTCTGGTGTGATGAATTTCTTTACATCCGATTCAACTTGTTAGTGATTGTTTATTGAACAATACTAGCAGGTGTATAAGGCTGTACTCTGGTCTGTCAAATAGTTAATTAGTCAATATATTTCATTCTTAACCAAAAAATACAGCTCACTATTGGCACTGGAGGAAATGTCCGCAGATCACCAAGTCAATGCTATACATTCTCTGGGGACCTTGAATCTAAATCAGTTTCATATTTCAGTCTAGTTTACCTGCATCAAACTGAAGACCCAAGTTTATAATACCTTGTCAGGTTATTAGAGATACTCTGCTAACTGGTTTATTCATTGCAACAGGATACTTAACCACGAGATATAAAAGGTGAATATAAACAGTGAAACCTGAAGACCAGAGTGTCATCAAGAGCCACATTATACTCTGTGCCTGAATACAGCCATTGATAGGCTCCTGCTTTGTTCAACTGTTCCTGTTTGTCTTGTTTCCACGACAGCAGTCGGCTCTATAGACAGTTAAGAACCGGTGGGTCACAAAGTGCAAATAGCCCTGGAGCATCTGATGCTCTTGGTTTTTAGTATTATAATTTACATCAGAATATTTAATTGAATACTTCTGCAGTTGGACAGAACCTGCACCTTAAAACTGCCTGAAACAAATGATCACAGACAGTCAGAGGTCCGAGAACATCTTAATTGGGTCCCTGGTAAACAAATTATAAATACATCTGACACTTGATACCAAATGTCAAAAAGCTTACAAACATAAAACATTATTTATGTAACGTTCTTTAAAAAATATTCCGCTTTTACGTTAATCATCAAGGCACTTCACCACTTGACCTTTTTCACATTGTCATTCATCGAGAAACGACTGCATATTTTACAAAACTCTATGGGTTATGTTTGGGAAAATACATTTTTTTGAAGAGCAGTGACCTGTTAACATGTTACATATTAAATAAAGTTTGGAACAGATTGGTAAAATAGGTCTAATGTTCCACACAGGAGTGAGGTGGTTCTCGACGCAGGAGAGAAGTACAGCTTTAATGAAGATGGCTCTGAAATTACAATAATGGATGTTACCAAGCTGGATGAAGGAGACTACACATGCATTGCCAAGAATAAGGCTGGGGAAAGTGAGCAGGAACTCAGTCTCAGAGTGTTTGGTAAGGAGACACATTTTATATACATACATGAATTCAAGTGGTAATATGAATGCTCCAAGTGTGTGGGAATGAAATATAAGAGCGTGTAGGTGGGTGAAGAACAATTGTATGGTTTTATGTCTTGTTTTCTAGGGGATACAAGATGAGGTGTTGATTCAGTGTGGGTTGTGAACGTTTCATGTACCGATGGTGTTTAAGGATTTAGAGAATGAACTCGGCTGAACTCTTTGAATTTGATATTTTTTCTTAGTTTTTCCCTCTAAGTAGTTGCTGCCTTTTTTTGTAACAGAGACGACTGTTATTTCCGTTACAATCACAGTATTGGTTCATGTAGACATGAGAGTTCATTTAAAATAGCTTAGTGAACTTTATTTCCTAAACAAAAGAAATGCCCAAAGCCTGGTTCTTTGGATCTCAATGGATGAACAATCTCCATGAATTTACTGAAGACAGCTTTCAAAAAACATTGTTTAGCTCTTTAGCAACATCCTTTATTACTGGATTCTTCTTGCACTGACAAAGCTCTGGTTTTCTTACATAAGCTCCCATATTCTGAATATGAAAGCTGAAACAGTTCTTTTTTAGTTCTTAAATGGCACCTATCATTACCAAGTCTGACTGGAAATTCATATTCTTCTGGTACAACTGCATACTGCACACAACGCTGTAAAGCCCCATTTAATATGTAGAAGTCGCAACAGCTCTCTCTAACTGAACCTTGCTCATTTCAAACCAGTGAGAAGATTACAGACGGAAACAGAAATAAAGAGATCTCTAGTGTAAAATCGCCTAAACGGGTCTAAGTTTTCTGTGTTGGTGTGATGTAAGAATCTAATTGAGAATATTGACTTTCAGAGCATTTACAAAGGGCAACACTGAAATTAGTAAAGCAAACTGCCTGAGTGCTGAATACCGCTGAAGTCAGAATATGTGATCTGCTTTAATACCTTTGGAGAAAAGTATGTGAGTGTCAGAGATATAGCTGTAGGTTTAGGCAGGATTTAGTTATTTATTCTCTTTGTCTCCAGCATGAACAAAATAAGTAGATAGCCAGCAGCAGAAACCTGTAGAGATATTCTGCACCTGCAAAATACAGAATACTTCACTTGCTCACACACATTATTGTGGATACTGTTATTGACTGTTTACATGGAAGGCAATATTCCAATTATTGACTTTATTCTGAGTAAGACTATTTTGATTATGAGTTGCGGAAAAATATTCCATTAATACACAGTCTGATTATGACTTCATGCAGTTGGTAACTGTTGTAAATGTTGTTGTAGCAGAATGCTGTGAAAGCTCCAATAATATGTTACAATGCAATTAGACGAATACATGTCAACATTATGCAACTAAGGTGACAGTGTCCTATTCATTGACACTCTGGTCACAGTTTATTATTTGTACTGCTCCGAGGTCCTCTCACAATGCTGTTCTAGTGTTAATGATACAGGAAGGATTGGGATGGATCTGCCTTTACATAGCTCACAGAATACATTAAAAAATATATATTCTCCAATCCTGGATTTAAGTTTTTGACATTCCTGGCTGTAAATAGAAACCTCTGCGTGTTCAAATCTTTGATTTATAAATCACTAAAGGCAAGACAGTTGTCCTATTATTGGCTGAGATAACAGCATTTTTCATTCAGGTTGTTTTCTTGTGCTGAAAATTGTATTCACTATATTGACGAGGCTTGCATGGAGCTAACCCATAGCCTAATCCATGCATTTCATCCGTCATGGGCTGGAATGGAATAGATGTGAGTAATGCACATCCTTGAGCTGCAGAACAGGCACGTCAATTGGCCTTGCTCCGCTCATGTCACAGTTGGGCCCCCTGCTGTGCTTTCAGGTTAGCTCAGGTGCTCTGAGACAGTTTGCTTAAATGTAAATAAAAATGATGAACGGCTCCTCTGAGATAGGCCACAATTATAACAGGAATTTTACAACTGCTGGGACTAGGAACACTTAAATACAGTTTTGCTGCCATGAAACCCCCCCTAACCTGTCAAGCTACTGATCCTTATTCTCTTTGAACTTTTCCCCATTCCATGGAGTTGCTCTTTCACTTATTGTTTCTGTGCTGTCTAACCACCCTGCTCTTGCTATACATGTGTCATACATGGCTTCAATGACTGTGTGTTTGTGTTTTACAGTTAAACCTAGGATCACATTCATCGGGAACCAGAGCACGTCAGAGATGGAGGAGCAGGTAACTTTGACTTGTGAGGCTTCAGGTGATCCAACTCCCACCATCAACTGGAGCTCTGGCGACCACGTCTTCACCGAAGGAGAACAGGTGAAATAATAAACACAGAGTGGATGACAGCAGTAGCTAACTGACTACATCCTGGGTACTCAGTTCTGGTCCTTAAGGGCCAATGTCCTGCCACCATCTTTCCTTGGTAAAGTAGAGTGATACTGTCTGTGTCCCAGTTGCACACTTTACATGAATCTGAACCACTTTGTAAGTGGATTAATATTACTTGCACTTTGCAATATCTCCAAATTGAAAATTAGTGATGTATCTCTGAATCTGCACTTCTGCACCAGTTTCTCTGCAAAAAATGAAGTTAACATTTCCATATAGTTAACTCTAAGAGGCATTCGTTTTTCATGTGGAATTGGGACACCAGCTGAGAAGAACACAACCCAGCGTGTGTCAGGGAGAGGAATTGAATACCTTTAACCTAAATTCTAGAGGTATATTGATCATGTGCAGGTAGGGAATCCATGCAGTTTCATTATGAAACACCCACAGAAAGGTTTATGTGCTGCTGTTTATTTTCCCTAAATTACCAGCTCCTTCGAGATGGCCCAATTGATTTCATGTAATTAGCTGAGCCGTACTCTACCAGTAATGTGGAGTACTCTCAGATTTGACTTGAATTTTTTTCCAAATGTCAAGAAAATCAGCATCAGAAACCCAATTATAACATTCCCAAAATAAGCATGCAATTGAAAGCATAATAATTAGTCTTCGTCTGCTTCTTATTGTATTTGCTCGAGTGAGCACTTGAATGCTCAAGTGTTAGTCATGCATTTTTCAATCACTATTGTCATTATTCTACTCATACCAGTGATTGAAAAGTTTTTATACTAAAATGTTATAATTTTAATCAGTTTATATCCTGCTCCCACCTCATACATTTGTTTTGACACAGCATTGGGTAGGAGCTGGCTTTTTTATTTTCCATCCTTTATACATCCTGGATTCCCCTGTATCTTCTCTTGTTAATACACTCAACAATATTCCATGAGCAAACCCTCAAAATCAGTCAATACCTGATTGGTATTCTGGAACATCTATTGCCCACATGGCCTGTTTCTGTAAGGTCTTGGAGTGTTGCTACAGATGACAGGTAATAAGGGGAAAATGCTTCAGAGATAAACTGTAGTTCATGGAGGAATTCTGGTGCCAGTCCATTACATGCGCTACATTTTCTTCCTACAGGCACATCTAAACAGGATCTATCAGGTATGAAATCTGCGTGGCACAGAAATGTACTGGAGTAGTGTTGCAAAGTATGCCTCCATATTTGACAACCCACCCCCCCCCGTCTGAAATAAAGTAATCCCTTTTTATTGAAAAATTCCCAGCTGTTTCTTGAAAACCCCAAGGAATGATCTTATCAGAGTTCATGAAATTGATTCGACTATTGCATGCTTTCCAAACACAGCCTGAAAACTTCACTGATCTTGTGACACAAAGTATGTAGAGCTTATCTCATGAGATCAGATGAATATTTGGTTAATAACATAATGGAGAAACACCATTTCTGTGTCGCTGTCGCCTGATCATTTCAAACTTTCCATCACAGCATGAGGGTGTCGGGATTCAAGCCCAGCTCAGTGTGTCTATCATCTCCATAATACTTTAGATTGTCTAACATTTTTGTCGGTATCACCTGAAAATTGAGGCTAGTAGTGATCCACCTGAAATCTTTTGAGTATCCTACACTCAACCACTGCAGACGAGATATATGAAATGTGATCACAGAGGTGGTCAGGGGAGAAGTGGATTAACTGACGTGGATTCAAGCATTCACAGGTACGCTGCTCTGTGAGGAACAGAAATATTAACCTTTTACACATTCTATCACCTGCCAAACTTACAGGGCTGAATGTATGATATTCAAAAATAGATTTCGAGTGGAGCCTCGCAAGCACAAATAACGCTATCACCACATGAAGCACGTCATGACTCCGTACACAGAAGCAGTTTAGACCTCAGACCTGTTATCCAGTGTAGATGAGAAGCACCTGGCAAAGCTGCTGTAGCTAAACTTCCTCGTCGCTCAGGGACAGGTCAGCTTTGTTCGTGGTCTTGAAGCTGTCAAATGGAATGAGGAGAAACTTATCAGAGCAGTGTATGAACACAGCTCTACATCCCATAATTTCACCATTACATGTCATGATGGACATGGTTTACCGAAGGTGTGAGGACTGAAGACATAAATCATATTTTTCTTATAAATAACAAACAGGAAGCAACAGTTTGCATTACCTACCCTCTCTCTTCTGTGTGGTCACTGACGTGTGGAACCATGACATGTCACATGACACATGTCATGACGCCCATCTGTGCTGTGGTGGCAGTGTGTTTTGCGCTTTAGTCTGCAGTACGATGCATTATCTCTTCAAAGAAATGATTAGCAGCCTCACTGAATCACTGTGGAGTAAGAGTAGATACAGTTGGGGTTATCCGCAGGGGAAATGATTTCCATGGTGGGGGCTCTAATGAATGCATGAGGAAAGGGCTGCTAATTGTTTAATTGTCTTGTTCAGTTTGTTCTTTTGAAGTCTGTCTGCCATGCTTTCTGTAATCATCACAACAGCTGTATTTCATCTGGAATGGGTGTGACAAGTGAGACAACATTCATTTGGGGTGGACATGTTTAATTGAACCAAAACAACTGCAGCTGTTAATTTGTTTGTAGAAACTTAAAAGAATGGAAAGGGCAACATTTTCTCATTAATATATGAAAATGAGTTTTTTGTATTGGTCATAAAACCAGTACAGATCTGTACTTTGCATTTTTAGATGTGTGGTGATGATGAATAGCCAGAATTAATTAGCAGTTTTTTTGAATGTGTTTTCAGTTCTTTGGCTCCTTGGCTGGTCAGACACTCATTTTTCTCATCCGCAGAGCTCTGGTTATAATTAATTAATAAATGAATGTGCATTCAGTACATACATATTTAAACCTTTTTTATTCATAACCCAACAATAATAATAATAAAATATAGTCCTTTATTACACTTATTAACAATGGGCTGTTTATTGTTCAAACTGACATTTACATTTATCACTCTGATAAATTATAAATAGGTGTAATCATCAATGTTTTACAAAAACTTACTTAAAGGTCCAGTGTGTAAGATTTAGGTGAAAGGGATCTATTGGCAGAAATTTAATGTAGAATAATCCTCATGATGTTTTCACTAGTTTGTTTCATCTAAATTGTATGAATTGTAGTTTTCTTTACCCCAGAAAAGACCCTTTATATTTGAATTCTTTATATTTACATGGAGGGCACCCTCTCTCGAGTGGCCACCATGTTTTTCCTTTAACTAAATGCTTTTAGTTTTAGCTAATTGGATATTGGCCTGACTGTGTAGGAGACAGTGAATATTTGTTGAACAGTAGCACCACAAAAGAGTTAAATGAGCAAAATGCATTACACATAGGATCAGTTTAGATTTTAGAGGGATTTGGAAAAAAACCACAGTTTTTGCATATTTGTTGTTATGGTTGTCTTCCTATGTTAAAATAAATAAAGATAGAAAAAAAAGAAAAGAATATAGCCATGAAGAACCTTAAAAACATCAATTTATTAAACATTTCAGAAATGTGTAAATCCTAACAGATTTGTTGAACTTATAAAATTTGAGCAAACTGATTTTTACATAATTATGTTGACATCTACGTTTACCTTCTCGCAGTCGTCTTCTTCCCTGCCGTTGTTACAGCGCTGCCTCCACCTGTAGATCAGCAGATTTAGCAAGAAACCATTAGCAGGAATGTGTACCACGTCAAATGCATGCCTTGGGCGTGCATGTCTCACTTCCTGCAAAAGGACAACACATTGTGGAGCACCATGTTAAGACATTGTTTCATAATGCCAGTAGGCAAAAGCTCCACAAGCTATTTTTAAGCATTTACACTTTCTATAATTTTCAACAGCTCAAGTAGATCATAATTAGAACGACTATTAAAATTTGAAGTAAAAAGAATAGAGAGGGTCGGTGTTTTATATATACATATACATTCACTTTTCACATGAGAAGTATAATATTTATGCTGTAGCAGATGGAGGGGTCATGATGCTGAATAACTTTATAATATGTGAGCATAAAGATCAGACAATTCTTCCAAACACTGTTGACTATTACTGGTGATGTTCAAGTATTTAGCTTTCAAATCTTTGTCTGGCTACGTTTGACTCTCTTACCATCATCTTCAGCGTTGGCAGACAACATAATTGTTCGACATCCGTGAGTAAAGAGTTGCACAATGTGAGGATTGAAGGAGATTACTGTATCACACAAAAGAGCGGCAGTGGGTCGGCACATAAAGAATAAAAAGGATAAAAAGAGCAAGTGAAAAGAGATATTCTACACTTGTGGTTTTATACCTGCACAGAGTTAAAACTGTAACTAATCTGAGAATAGTTTGTTTTGTTTATATGCTAATGAGAGTATGTCACTGCTCAAAACAAGTAAGGGAACACTTAAATCACATATCAGATCTTGATGAACGAATGTGACTCAGTAGTGTTAAGCCTTGTTAAGCCCTATTAGACAAATTGTGATTTGTGAATATGGGCTATACAAATAAAACTTGATTGAATGTGTGTAAGGCCTCTGCGTGCCTGTTTACACTCACGACAACATCTGAGCATGCTCCTGATGAGTCCCTGGATGGTTTCCTGGGCGATCTCCTCCCAGACCTGTGACAGGGCGTCAGTGAGCTCCTGGATAGTCTGTGGCGGTACTTGGCAGTCGCTCTGAAGATTTCATCCCAGGATCTCACAGAAGTCAGGGCACCGTTGGCTATGACATGGAGGTCTGTGCAACCCACCGAGGATATGCCTCCCAAGACCATCACTGACCCACTGCCAAACTGGTCATACCGGATAATGTTACCAGCAGCATAACATTCACCACAGCGTCTCCAGACTCTTTCACGGCTGTCACATGTGCTCAGTGTGAACCTGCTCTCATCTGTGAAGAGGACGAGCGCCAGTGGCAGACCTGCCAATCCTGGTGTTCTCTGGCGAAAGCCATGCTCTTGAAACTGTGCTTGGAGGCAAAACCTCTGGCGGCCGCACGTATGGATGCCGACCTGGAGGAGCTGGACTACCTGTGTAACCTGGTTGGGCTGCAGGTACCGCCTCATGCTACCAGAAGTGACAAGGACACCAGCAGAACACAAAACTAGACAATAATTAGTCAGGAGGGAGAAGGAGAGAGCTATTGTCTGTGGCCACCACATGTAAAACCATTCCCTTTGTGGGGGTTGTCTTGCTTTTGCCTCCATTGCACCTGTTGTGCACTTTCATTTGCACCTAAGCACTTTAAATTGATTTACAATCACTTGTGCACTCAATGAACAGATTGATATCCTTGAATTAACTGACTTGGTGTTATACCGTGACCATTAAGTGTAATTTAAATGTATCTTCTCATGTGGTATTTGGTCGTCTCGGTCCTTTAGAATACCTTAACTGTGAGTCGCTATAGATAAATGTGTCAGTTTAATGAATGAAAATAGAAATTAAGCATTTATCCATACTTTGATTATTATCCACATAATGAGCGTTTTGCTTATTTGAATACATATTAAATATTCTGCTTGATGCAGGGAGTTTTTAAGATGCAAGTATCCAGAAATATTTAGACCATAGAATGAAGTTAAAATCAAATAAAACTGTAAAACTCTATTCGTTAAAAGCACTTAAGATTTGCTAAAACAACCAGACTTTGAATCAGAAATTAAACAAACGTCATGATTGCTTCGCTTGGCATGAGATCCTTCAAGAAAAAGTGTGAATACCGTTGTGTGGGGGAGGTGTATAAGAGCATCTGGAACAAAGGGATGCTTTAAACATTGCTCGCCAGTGCAGAGAGGAGCTTTGTTTTCTCCAAACACAAAAGGCTCCTCATTTGTAACACACACCTGCTGGCTCAGTAGTGGCCTGTTGTCAGGGTTTTTTCTCCTTCATCCTCGTCAGTTTTCAGTGGTGCACTGGCAGAGTTTCCTTGGCTCAGCAGTTAATGACATGGGACGCTGACGATATGCATACTCATCAGTTTCAGTCAGGCGTCACCTGGTGAATAAAACAGTGGGGTTCAGTACATTTATGTGCGTAGGGTACTCGTGTTAGTGTGTCTCTTCTCTCTGCGTTGCCCTCTTCACGCTGACATCACATTTCATGTCAGAACAAAGAGCAAGGATAATTCTCTGTGGAAGGAAATAACAATGGGCTCGAAAAATTAGAAGTCCCAAGGGAACCGTCACCATATTGCTGTGCACGTTCGCTCTGAGAACTGATTATGTCGTGGTGTCTTCTTTTGCTCGCTCGCGTCTGCTGCTGTTCGTTGTCCTTTTGTCTTAAACAAACACCTGTCACGGATTGGACGGTGACGGTTGTCAGCTCGCTTGCTGCAGACGAGTGTGTGGATGAGGGTGGAGATGTTACACACCATTAGGTTGCCTGTTTTAATTGGACTACTACTCTTTCTCAGCACGGTGGTGATATGCAGCCAACTGCTGTTTGTAATGATGCACGGTGCACAGCAGTGTGTTTTGCTGTGACAGTAGAGGACTTACAGTGCTCCTAAGGACTCATGTAGTAAGGCTTGCATATGCATTCTTCTCACCTCCTGCATTGGTGATCATTTGTCAGTGATAGTTTGTCAGTGATATTAACCATTTGAATTCAAACACACCATGTGTTTTGTGTTATTTATAAGCCCCCAGTATTGATTATGAGAGGATAATACTGTGGCTTGAAGTTTTGCCCTTCAATTATTCCTGCAGATTGCTTTCTTGACATTTTCTTGCTGTTGCACCTGATGAAATAGCTGTTTATCATTTCGCTTGTTACGCCTCAGTACTTTTTCGCTATGTGGGCCATCACATCTCATTGTCATGCTTAACATTTTCTCCTCAGCATCATAAAATCCATCGAGCATGCTTTCCAAATAGCTTTTTGTCTTGTGGAGTTGGGCTTTTCAGTGTCACTGTGATTTAACTTGACATAGCATGTTGTCTAGTACAGTGCAAATATCTGTTACTCAGCAGTTTGATTTTATCTGTCATGATATCAAGTAATTCTATATTCAGGAGACAATTTTTCTGTCCTGAGTCAGTCTCAATAACTCAATATAAAGCTGCAGCACAAATATTGTTAATATCATACACTGTACATAAAGATGGACACCATGACCCCTCTCCAATTGCTCCCTGGTGGCTAGCTGCTGTATAGGTCATAAACCTTGCCTCTGTCCCATGTTAGTGGATGGGACATGGACCAAAGAGCATGTGTATTGGTGGACCACAACACCGTGGCTCAATCCCCTGATCGATACTGCACAGAAGTTTATGTCTCTAAATGACTCCATTGGCAGCATTAGGGCTTTTTTTCTGGGGGCAAGTGGAGACATGTCATCTATCTTTACATTCAGTCCATGCTTAACATATATCACCTGTATGCAAAGATTAATTTCAAGGAGAGCTGCTTCATTGAAAAACATTTCCTATTGAGAAAACTGGCAAGTGTTGATTCAGTGACTAGGGTACTAGTTGTTGTTTCTTCATGAAAAGAAAAGTTTTTTTATTTGCACAAATAAAGAGTGTGAGAGTAAATTATCGACTATTGGCAGTTTGATACTAATCTTCTCGTTATTGCTTCAAGCCTCACAAATAGATTGTGAGTCGATAATTGCTGCACGACTTTTATGAAACAGGCCAACATATCTCTGTTGCTGCCGTGTAATGGAGTCGCCTCCTCTGATAAACCAATAACCTTCTTATCTTTATCATAAATGCCTTATAGGCTTTTAGAAGCCGTGTTATTCGAGTCTGTAGTACTAATAAAAAACACACACCATAAAACCCCCCCCCAAAATTATGTTCAAAACTTTTGTCATATAATAGGTTTCTCCAGAAGGCAAATCCAAATTATAGCTGTTATTATATCTGTAGACCTTTAGCGAAATCAGACATTCAGCTCAGGTTCTGTGAAAGCACAGAAAATAAACTTTATACACTTAATACTTGCATGCAATGTGCAGCATCCCAGCTTTACCTGGATAAGGATTACTTTCTAAGAATTGCTTTGCCTTGTGTTTGTTGTTCTGTCTCTGTCCTCCGCAGGCATCATGGACTCGGCCTGAGCAGCACAAGGTATTCTAAATGCATGACTTTTTCCCTACACCCATCCATCTTTCATGTCAGGGGAGTCTAATTCAATTCTGGATGGATGCAGATCAAAATTCTTGATCAAATAAGGGTCAGGGAGACTATAAACCCTGGGAGCAATGCAGTAGCCAAACAGGCCAGAGCAAATCTGTCTGTTTCTTTTACTTGTTTGTTTTCTATATAAACTTAACATGCTGTAGCATTGTTGTTTTTTCCACCAAGCCTGTGAAAAGACAAGTCATTAAAGGACAACCTGATTTAAAAAAAATATTCTATAGATTCAAAACACGACACTTCTCAGATCTCCATTTTTCCCACCCACATGTCCAGACTGCCAATTCTTGATCATATTTCTGATCGTTTGTTGGACCAAAGATGACTGAACATGTACATAAAAGAAAATGAAAGATGTCTCTGTGCAGCAGCCCGGATTATCAGATCCAGGCACTTTTCCTTAAAGAAAGTAGAAATTGGCAAAGATTGCCTCAGCCCATTTCTTTTATTTTTGTGAGAGAATTGGGGTGAAAACACACTTCTGGCCTAATATTTGTGGCAATTGCACCTTACTAGAGGACAGAGCTGTTACAGATTCCGTTTTTGCTTTTCAGATAAACAGAATTTCTTTCTCTTACAAAGTCCGCATCTATGTTTTATTGTTATTTACACATTTGTACCACTTGACAGGATATGAACATGTATTTTTGGACCATTTGGTTCCACAAATAGCCGTTCTATTTTACTTTCAAATTGCAGGAGGCATTACACATAATCTAAATTGGTCTTTTCCTTCTGCTCCTTTCTATAACAATATTGAGAATGCTATCTTTTCTTTCATTCATTGTTTTCACATCACATAGATTTGAGATCAGATGAATGTACAAAAATTACGCAGCTCCAAAAAGCTCAAACTAGTGCATCCTAGTAACTTAAGTTTCTCGGTTTTTAAGAAGGATAAAGATAATCCAAAGCAAGTACCAATTTCCCATAATCCTGGAACACTGGTAGTTTAAAAATGCATTATGCTGTCCTTTTTATTTTCTGAACTGTATTTTAGTAAGCAATTCAACAAATAACATCTCAACAGCACACATGCAGCACATTGGTAGCTTTGGTTGTGAGTGTTTCGGTCAACATTAATGGATCGGGTAGTAATAATTTTCAGGAGCATGAGGTCTTGTGAGGAGATACAGAAGGGAAGGTATGTTCCCTCTTTTCATGCTCCTGTTCCAGCTGTGTCTCTGTCTCTTCTGCTGGTAAAGCTGATGAAGCTTTTTGATGAAGCTCTGGCGTCAGTGTGGTTTGATTTATTGAAAGTCTTTTTTTTTTTCTTCCCTTGTCCTCCTGGTGTTTTATTCCAGGTTTTCACATAGACGTGGAAAGAGGTTTTACAC
Organism: Paralichthys olivaceus; assembly: GCF_024713975.1. Classification (NCBI taxonomy): domain Eukaryota; kingdom Metazoa; phylum Chordata; class Actinopteri; order Pleuronectiformes; family Paralichthyidae; genus Paralichthys; species Paralichthys olivaceus. The sequence goes on from NC_091103.1 coordinate 18,869,583, forward strand.
CTATATGTAATAGGTAGTAAAACCAAAAGTTATGACCGAGAAGGTTTCATAAAGAAAGCCACTGTGGTACATTATGCATTAACTCTGAAAACTATAGTTATGAAACATTAATGACTCCCAATATTAAATTGCAGAGAACACATAATTTTCCTGTGGTAGATAATGATATTCATTACTGGCCTCATATAGGGAGTATGTGGCTGCAGCCCCTGAGAAACTGGTGACACTTTGATTTCTCCAAAACGTACGAGCACAAAATAAAATAGGATCAATGTTGAGTTGAGTAACAATGACACAGTGGTCGCACAGTGTGGCATGTTGCACAGATGCAGGAGTCAGTAGTTGAGAGGCATCATTTTCTGCACAGGGGTCAGAATAAAAGGTTAGTGTGTTATGAAAGTGTCTCCCTGGTCCCCCTATGCATAATAAATGGCCCAGACATGCTTTGTCTGTTGAATTTGAATACAAACCAACAAGGGTTTCTCTAACATGGTCGCCCAGACTGGGCCCTAATTCAATATGTGTAAAAGCAACCGTGGCATTGTTTCTCCTGTAGCTTGGATCAAAGCCATGAATGCAACCAAGAGAGGCTGATATATTCAGTTCTGCTGCATCTTGTGAAAGGAGCAATTCACAAAAACACAAGAGCTTACTGTATAAAACTGTACACAATGTCCCAAATCCATAAATTAAATTGTCGGTTGAAGAATTACTGAGACTGACTGTTGTGTACTGTTTTTATCTAAACGACAGTTACGATTTTCTGTGTCATTAGCAGCTTAAATAATCAGTTGGGTTGAAGTTCACAGAACTCTTTAATGAGGGGAAACTAACGTGTACAGTCTATATAATAAAACATTTCAAAAGAACAGTTTGAAGTTTTAAAGAAACATTTCCACCACTAGGATATTACTATCTGTAGCTTAATACCTCCACAGTTTGGTGTCACATGACAACAACAGTCACAACAACATGGAGCTGTTGACCTTGAAAGCTGGGAAGCTACTTATTGTTGGATGTTGTAACTGCGCCTATCAAGTTAATGAAACCAGGTATCTTAAGAGCAGGAAGGTCATTTACTCATGTCATTAGCCAGCTGTCTGTTGTTATTCACCAGGTTTCGAATCCTATCTAACCTGGCATGTGTCCTTCAACACTGAAAGTGGGACATGTGCCTACATGTGGGTTCAGAGAGATGCAAGCTAATACAAAAACAAAAACTGCACACCACAAGGAATGAACTTAGTATGTTATTTTACAAAAAATGATGTGTGCAGTGACACTAAGTCATAAAGGTGTCTGACACTATAAAAGTGTTAGTGTGTGAGGCTAATGCTCCGTCTAGTGGCATGCATCAGCATATTTCACAAGTTGGTAAGCCCTCGTGTGAAAAGCTCTCAATGGTTTCTAGTGCCTCCTGTCATGAATTATTGATAAGCTCCCCTGTACTGTCAACTGTGTCCTTATGTTTCCACATCTTTACAGAACAGAATGTGCCCATTTCATTAATGTAATGTCTGTTCTGCTCATTAAAGTCCCGCTTATTTCTCAGGTCGCACATCTCTCTGCTCAAATGTGCTCTGTTGATGTAAATGTGCAATATGGCTGTTGAAAAATAACTGATGCGAATGGTTTGTTTTCCTACACAAAACCCATTTCTTTTCTCATTTAGAGTCTGGATGGGAATGTGGTGGTGAGGAGTGATGCTCGTGTGTCCTCCCTCACTCTGAAGTACGTCAAGTATACAGATGCCGGCCCGTACCTCTGCACAGCACGCAGTGCCATTGGAGAGGATAGTCAGTCGGCATACTTAGAGGTCCGCTGTAAGTATTCCTTCATTCTTAAAGGAAATTCCTAAGAAAATAAGAAAACAGGACGTTGCATCATCATGGGTTACCTTCTTTTATTCACATCGCACTATTTTCAGGTTGTGGTTAAAACCACAAAATCAACAGTTTTGGCAGAAACATGGTATCAAGTGTATTTTCTTTGTTTCCTAGATGCCCCTAAAATACATGGGGAAGTGGCACTGTATACCTGGGAGGGAAATGCAGTGAATATCAGCTGTGAGGTCAAAGCTCATCCCAGTGATGCATCTATTGTTTGGCTGAGAGACAGACTGCAGTTGCCCAACTCAAACACCACCAACATTAAGATCTTCAGGACTCCGTCAGTCAGCTTCCTGCAGGTACAAAATCAAATCCATACGTCAGGCCATGATTTACTCTTTGTGAAAATAAATCTACACACATACACGTAGAGTCCTACATTGCATCCACCCCCCACACACACCCACACACGACCCTCTTTTCATCAAAATTTCATGACCATAGGCTTGAAGTGAAGGGTTTTCTTTCAGCTCCATTGTGTAAAAAATCAGATGAATAATTCAGTGGCGGGGAAGCTCACAGCAACAAAAAATAGGCTACGCTAATGGACAAACAAAGAGGTCACCTTCAGAGCGTTTGACACACAGGTTCGGTTCATCTCTTTTGGTACACTGCCCTTCATTTATTTGTTGTTTTTTTTTTCATTTTCCTCCTCCAGATAACCCCAGAGTCTGAAAATGATTTTGGGAGCTATAACTGCTCCGCCTCTAATGAGATGGGCACAGAGTCCAAGGAGTTCCTGCTCATTCAGGCCGGTCAGTGATGTTACTGTGATTTCCATGTTTGTGTCTTGTTTTTCAGGTCATGGTTGAACGTTGAAGTGAATTTACTGAGACGTAAAGAGATTGCTAATAGAAATTTGTCTGCAGGATGTGCATTTTCAGAAAATGTTTAAAATCCTGGTTATTTGGGATAAATCAATTTCTTGTAGCACATTAATTAAATAGCATGTTTTTTTTTTTCTGGCCAAAGCTTCAGGAGCAGATTTTTCACCCATATTCAAAACATCACAGCACAGTGTGAGATTACACAGCTCAGAGTTTGTTTCCATGGTTGATACATTTAGATAAAAAAACATTCAAACCATTTCACATAATTTAATGTTACTTCTCTGTGGCTGCTTAAAATTACACCAGATCTAAGCCTTCTAAGTTCATACAGGGCTCAGAATCATTATACAGTATTTTCTTGAGCACTAGTGTTAATTCTGTCAGCTATTTTTAGATTTTATCTTAGTCCTGAGATAAAAGCCCATGACAGTTTTAGTCATATTCAGCCTACCTCACCTTTTAATTTAAGGAATAAATGTTTAGTTGAATAAAACCTCTTTGCACACAAATATAGTTGACTAATCACCTAACAGACTTTATTCCAAAACATTCTTCTACATTTTTAACTGTGGATGCTAATAATAGAGAGGTTGTATTAAACAGTCAGAGACCCATTAAAAATAGCAGAGACCTGCAATGTGTCAGTTAGGTTGTTGAGTACACCAAAATAAACAAAGCTGACTGGACTACTGAGGTAAAGTGAGACCTGTGAAAAGCCATGTAGCAGTGTCACTGTTATAGTGAGAAGTTCAAAGATAAGATTACAGCTTTTAGCTAAATATGGTTTAAAAGTAAAGAAACGTTTATCTAACAAGTTAATGACAGGTTACCTTGTTTCTGTGTGTTGCACCTCGCGGTGTCTCCTCAGGTTTGTGTTCTTCTTCCCAGTGATCTTGTATCTGCAGGACACACTCCCTTTTTTTCTGTCAAACAAATGTCAACCTGTTTTGCTGCTGAAATGTTTTCTTCACTAAATTTGAGCAGATCTCTAAGCAATAGCCTTTTACAGCATAACTAGGTCCAGTTGTGCTGCTGCTGTGCAGAATCACCAGAAAAGATGAGCCAGCGAGAAGTGAGATGTGAAGAGGAGCCTTTTTAAGAAATCAATCATTTCAAAAAATGCTCTGTGCAATTAAATCTCCTGTTTGTATCAACGTTGATGCCATCATCATCATCAACTTACTAATGGAAGACAGTTAATCAAAGTTACAGCATTTATCTTAAACACCAGATCACCACCAGCTGATGCCACAGACTGTATTCTAACCAGCACATTAGTCAAATGGAGCAGAGAGCAGAGAGCCAATGCAGTCCTAACCCACAGGGTCAAGTGAATGAACTGAAAACACCACAGGCCGCACTTAGAGTAGGATATGGTTAACTGCAGTAATTACAGTGAAGCTTTTCATTCAGTACACAACGTTGCTCTAACCAGAGTGTGTGAGTTCAGCCACCAGCCCTTGGATATGGATATAGTTACATTCCTACAGTGGTTGAACCAACTTAAGGTTGTTCTTTTCAATAAACTTGTTAAATATGTTTTTTTACTAATAACTAAATAGTCAGATAATCCTGTTCAACACAAATCAGATATTCTTTACACAAATCTAAAATTAAGTGATGATCACTTCTTATTTTCAGCTTGATTTGTAATTCACTTTTTTCCTTCAGCACCAGCTGTTTATAATTTCATTCTCATTTCTTTCAAAAAGCTGCTAATTTTCACTGATTTTCTTTGTGCATCCTTTCAGACTTTCAGCCGTTACTTGAATCAGTTTGTCAGTGCAAGAGAAACGTCTCTTTACTGTCAAAAGTCAGATTTCTTACAAAGAAGATGGAGCCAATTTTCAATGTAATTTGGAGCCATTAGGATATGTGAGCTCACTCTCTAAGTGTTATGGAACAATGGAGTCTGACAGTGTTGGTGTGCTGCAATCTTACAGGTCTCGTTGTAATCACACAGCATTTCCTCCTTCTTTACCAGAGGTGCCCTCAGCTCCGTTCATCAGTGAGGTGAGACCCTTCTCCACCACAGCACAGATCCAGTTTGCGGAGCCCGATTCCACTGGGGGTGTTCCTGTCCTGAAATACAAAGCGGAATGGAGGACACAGGGCAGGGGCAGCTGGGCTCAGAGTGTCATCGTGGTTGAAGATGGTGAGAACATGAGATAAAACAAAAACGTGTTTTATTTTTGGGGAGCGTTTGGGGTGTAACGTGAAATAAACCATCTGCGTGCCATCTCCCATCTGCTTTAAAAGCCAGATGCACTTGCACTGTGGTAGATTACTGTTATAAGGATGGATTTGCCAGGTAGGGAGAGAGGAAATACAAACAAATGTTTATTTTCTTTCTGGAACACAGGTAATATGTTTTAGCTACTGTCAACTGATAATTTTAGAGGGTTTCCATAAGGTTGTAAAGTCTGAAATTCAAGGTGTTCTCAGCATGGATGGCTCTGCCTCTAATATGTTGCAACAGGCTCCATCAGTGAGGCGACAATCACAGGCCTGAAACCAGAGACCAACTACGAAATGAAGTTGTCTGCCATCAATGGAAAGGGTGAAGGTGAAGGCAGCCCGGCAGAGTTCTTCAAGACAGAGCCTGTCCGTAAGTGACTTTTTTTTAACCTGTCTCCACTAACACAATAGCTGAGGTCCATCCTCTCTGTCTTGGAGGGAGGGGGGCTCTTCTGTCCGATTGTTGATCTAAAAACTCATTGAAGAAGAGAGTTTCTCAGGAACACGGGTCAGCGCTGACACTGAGTCTGACGTCTCTGTCCTCCTCGGTTAATTTTGTGACTGAAACTGAAAACAGGAACCAACTCTGTCTTCCTTATTTGGCTGTTTTTCATGTGCCCTTGAAATCTCAGAACTCATGAAACATTCTCATGTTTAACAGCATCTTGATTAAATAAACATTTGGATATATTCACACAATCATTTAGAATCCACAGTTTCCCAGCACGTTATTAGGCTCACTATGTGTTTGCAAATCATGAATTACGATATGAACGTGACTAAAAATAATTAATAAATAAATAGTGGCCCTGTGGTGAGTCTTCAGCTCATTATTTAGCTGTTAGCTCCCTCTGTTGGTTGTGAGATACACATCTGGAATGTGCCTCTTGACTTATAATTAATTCCAATTGTATTTTTACATCTCATCATTCTGTCCTTTCCATTTTTCACATTTTAATCATCTATTGTTTACCATCATCTGTCAGTTGTATCCATCAGATTACAAATACAAAGGACTCATCTCTTTTTGTTCAACTCTCTGTAATTTAAATCTCTAATGAGATTTCATTAGTAATAAATCACACAAATAAACATCTGGATTCATGTTTGCAGAACATTATCTTACCCAGGTTAACTTTGCTTTGTGTCCTACCTACCTGTATCTGTTGTTTGTCCATCTCTTTACACACATTTCTCACAAAAAATGTAAACCCATGACAAAGAGCAAACTCAGTGTCTATTCAATTAAAGTTGCTTGTTCAATGAGTAAAAGTCCAGGACAAAGACAAAAAGTAAACCTCATATGCTCTTTTAAAACATTTTATAATAGTAATTTCTTATGAAGTGAAGTGTTTGATGTCTGTCAAGTTAATAATTAAAGACTTATTAGAATACCCAAAATGAATTAGCTGGAATATTTCCCAGAAACATTATTGAAGAAAAAAGACATTTCTCTTCATACCACCTTTGAAGCGGTGTCTTAAAACAGGCTACTGTGCCTCATTCCAACATAAATGTGGCAGTCATTAAAAAGCATGCTTTGTTTCCTCCTCTGTGTCTACCAGGGGACATTCTTGGTAAACTCTCCAGTGAAGTGTTATTACAAAGATCCAGGTAGATGTTTATGTAGACGGCTGATTCTAATTGCCTGATATCTTCTCTTTTATGTCCCTAGACGGCACTTTTCGTTTTTTCACTGAAGACGCAGGTTTGTTCTGTAGTGAGAAAAATAGACGATTAGTTTTTTACTGCTGTAGCTGTGTGAGTTGACAGCTGAGTTATACAAATATGAATATAAATATATCATTTTGATCTGCAACCTATGAGCTAATCTCAATTGAAGGAGACACATGATGCTCATATTCAGGTTCTTAATATTCATTGGGGTTATTACTGGAAATGGTTACACGCTCTAATGTTCAGAAAACCCATCTCTTTCCTCAAACTGTCCAATCCTGCAGCTCCTCTTTTCAGCCTCTTGGTATTAGCTACTCTCTCATCAAGACTGGCAGACTAGCATTGAGGCGTGCGTTATGCATTGTGATGTCATGTGATGTTATGTGACATTACAATGATGGCGAAGTATCAGCCGGACTAATGACGAGGCGTTTCAGGACTTTCAGGGGTAGTGTTTTGTGTGGGGGAGGGGAGCTCGCTGTTCTGCAGACTTTGGGCTTTTTAACTTTGCAGAACTTGTATATACATAAAAAAACATCTATAAAGGACATTGGAGGAAAGAAACACTGAAAAAGCAGAATATGTCTCCTTTAATGTCAGTACCATGAATTATTGGCAGATATGCAGTTTAGGAGCCGTAGTTTTGGAATGTCATCAGCATTGAATAAACTGCTGCCTTGCAAATTACAGAGTCTATAACGCTAAGAGGATAAAGCTGTAAGAAGTCCATTACACTTTTCACATTGAAAACCCAACCAGATGAGTTTCTCTGCTCGGTTGTTGTGCTATTTGTCCTCTACCTGTATCTAAGTTTTGTCATCTGTTATGTCTTCTCTATTTGTCTTCTTCTTTCGACCACTCACATGTTCATTTCATTTTTCCATGTGACTGTTATTTGCCTTGCATGGTGCTGATGATCCCCTCCGCTCTGCAGAAGGTAACCTGATGTTGCAGATTTTATGAAAGAAGATTCCTAACTCTAACCGGAGAATCCCGCGAATTAAACATCACGTTCATTGCTTCTACTCAATCATGTTAATACATGTCTACCTCAGTCGTATTAATCAAGTCATGTAGACATTTGCCTCAGCTGGATAAATGAGCGGGAGCCAGAGCTGTCGCCGCAGTAATACATAACAGTCAGGAGTGTTTAATATCAGCGTCACTTGGATGGTACTGATAGCACGCTACCTGCGGGATGTTACCTCTCCTCCTTATAGGTCGCCCCTCCGATAAATCAAGTTTGAAATAAACATTTTCCTTTAATCACACGAGAATCATAATCGGTGTCCTCCTATCTTCCCTCAAAATATGGCTCCTTACTGCTGTGTGCTCTGGTTCTCAACAGCTCTCAGTCTCCTGCTCAATGCTATAGCTACCATACACTGTGTATCTTTCATGTTGTTTATCATGTTTAATCGTAGTCTCAATACCATCGCTCCAGGCTCAATCCACTAACAGGGACTGGTGAGTTAATCAGGGATTTGAGGGCAAGGAATCGGTAGACTTTTCCAGAACCTGGGAGTCAGTACAGTAAGAGCTCAGTCACCATGAGTCTCTAAATCTGAGTGGAGTAAGATCAGAGGCCCTCGTCCTGAGCGTCTGTGCTCAGCAGCCCCCTCATGTATGATGGAACGTCAATTTTGTGCCAGCTGAATGTTAGTCAGCAACTGAATCATATAAATGTGCGATTGTGTGTCATTTGGCTGTTAGTCTGAGTTCAGACGAACCATCTTGATGTTAGTGACTAAAGGACAAGGAGAGCAGCCAGTTTCAAACTTTCTTTGAAGTTTTTTTCCATTCTGTAATAAATAAAGGTGGACGGACATAATTGCATTTTGCTGCTTCTAAGCAAATAACACATCTAGATTTCTAAACCAGCATTTCAGTAACCTCTGTGCTGCTCATGTGTTGTAGGGAATCCCAACCCTCCTAAGCTTGAAGGGGCTCTTCAACCTAAAGGTAACTCGCTCAGAGTCACCTGGATCAAGCAAGACGACGGCGGCTCACCCATCTTACATTATCTCATCCGCTATAAACCAGTGAGTATGTTTTTGGTTAGGAAAGCTGACACTGAGTCTATCAATCGTTTAAATTATTTTAAGCTAAAATGCCAGAAATCTCTAGTACTATTAAATATGGCATTTTTCTGGTTTATGTTAGTAAACTGAATATATTTGAGTTTTCTGATGAATTATTTTACTACCTACCTTTTATTTACGGTTGATCAAGCACTCATCATAAATGAAAATGACGCTCCCTAATGTTTGAAATCTCACAAACATTTAAATTGTTAAACTTGTTTAATTATTTCATGTTCAAGCCTTCATGTTAATGCACTTATAGCTGGAAAAAAATGTTTGATTATTTTATTAACAGAAATCTGACAAAACCAGTCATTAAGCCAAAGAGACCTAAGAATCAATTATTAAAAATACTGAAAATGTTATTTAAAGACATAAAAGTACTTACTAAACGTCTGTCTGTGTCCTCAGATACAAGCGTCAGAGTGGAAACCAGAAATCCGACTACCCAGCGGCAGCGAGTACGTGGTTCTCAGCAGCCTGGAGTGGGACACAGAGTACAATGTGTATGTGGTGGCAGAGAATAAGAAGGGCAAGTCTCAGCCAGCAACCATGTCCTTCAGGACATCCCCACAGCCAGAAGCCATCCCAGGTACCCTCCCTCAAGTCACTCACACTAAACTGGAACTAAACATCCAGAAAACTGAATAGCCAAACTCAAAGCTCAAAGCCTGAGCATCAATTTCTATTTTTAACTCTCTCTGAAAGGTAAATGACAACTGAATAAATCTACAGGGAAAAAATGATTTCCTGGACAGCTGTTGGCCAAAACTGATTTTCTGGCTGACCTTTCTCACTTTAAAGTTTTAACAGCTCTTGCTAAATGAGCTTGAGTTTGCGCTCACAGAACTGGGACAGTCGTTCTCCTCTGAGGATGAAAAGATTTTATTTAATGATTTTTTCTTTAGCTGTGTTAACTGTTCAAATAGCAGATAGACTGGATAGTTTGTCCCTTTATAGACGCATCCTCTAAATTGACCCATGATAACCTCAGATTAACTCGTTCCTCAAGGTAGTAGTAGAATTTTCTTTTTTAACCAACCGTACAGAAAACCCCAGCCTGTTAGATTCTCTTTAGGTGCTAGACGCTGCCAAGTGCTTTCCTGAAACATCACGGCACACCATTACGTTTTCCTCTCACTCCTTTTCTAATTCATTTTCCAATCCAAAGCATTTTCCACTCACTCCTCTGAGGCACCATCGAGTCAACATGTAGTTTCCCCCCGTCGCTGTGCTTTCGCTTTGGTCTGCTGCTGTTCCCACCCCTCCGATATGACTTTTTTTCTTTTTTTTTTTTTGGTGGTTTTCAGACCTGACACATTTTCACTTTCTCTCTTCCTCTGTTTTCCCCACCCTTCTCTTTTTTTTCCTCTGTTCTCTTTCATTCCCTCCCCCTGTACTCGTCCTTTATTCTTTCCCCTTCTCTCTCAATGTTCCTGCTCTCTTGCCTGGTCCTGGACATTGCTGTGGTGGATCACGTGAACATTTTCGTCTCGACCTGTGTGCATTTTGGTGTTTTCGGGGGTTTGCGCTGTCTTCAACCCCTTCAGCCACTCAGGGCTGCTCATCTGTGACATGCTCTTTGGTATCACTCATCTTGTCCCTCATCTCTGTACTTCTGCTCTCTTAGTTTTTGTGGGTGAATTCACACAGTGATGGGGAGCTCGGCCTGGTTGTGTCTCTGGATGCGTTCACTCCTTAAAACAGACTTTGTCAACAACAGACTTCGTCCTGTGTAGCTTGAGAACAGACCAGACAGACGTGCTTGACCAAAGGCAGTGGAAAAACCTGCGGCTCCCACAGACTCACATTTTGCTCAGCATTAGCTCAGCCAGTCATCAGTCCTAGAAAACAGAGACGAGTGCCAGTTTACAGTGATGAATAATAGTGGAATTGAAATGAAGTTATTGTAACAATAGCACTTAGAACAGAGTAAAGGCTGAGTGCAGGACCTGTACGTTTACATAAATACTGTATTATATTCCTAAATTAATCACAAAACTTTGCATATGTTCTGTAAATGTTTAATGATTAACGTTTCCATTTTTTGAACAGAGACAGCTAACCTGAGATATTTGTAATGACTGTACAGATAAGCTGGGCACAGAATTATCACAAGGAAACTTATTTTTGTGCTGATTACTAAGACAAACATCCAGATGTTTCTCATGCATGTATCAAATATTTTAAAAATACCAGTTTTTACACATTTATAACTGGAGGGTGCTTTACTCAGCTGTTGATCCATTAGCAGATCTTGTTTACCTGTTAATTGTTGGTATCAGAGTTGAATTTATCTGTAAACAGAAGGTAGTCTTCTGCTAGAATTAAAAAACGACTTCACACAAACCGTGATTATGCATTACAGCTTTTTGTACGTTTATTTTGTCCTGCATGTGTCTGTAACTAGCAACTCAGTGTAAGCGTTGGTTTGCTCTTCTTTCTAATACCAAATAAATGTGTTGAATATTTATTTTGAAATGTTTTCTTTAAGGACAGCCTCACAAACCAATTTGCATATAAATTCTTCAACATGCCTCATATTTACAACAAAGTCAAATAAATGATTAAACACGAGTGAGACAGCAGAGTGAAGACAAACACACTGCATCTAAATACACACAGAGACAACTAGATTGTATCAGTGCTCACAGCAGGTGAGTGGTTTCTGTTTTCTGGGAGCATTTGTGGCTACAGTAGCATAGCGGCACATCATTTATTTGTTCTTGGCTGTTTGTGTAAAAGTGTCATGCTGCAGTTCTGTGCTCTCCCTCCCTCATGTCTCCTCCGTCTGGCAGATTTGGGTGAGGAGGCAGCGCTCTCCATGGGCATCATGATCTGGGCAGGGATCCTTGTTGTGGTGTTTGTGCTGCTGCTGCTGGCGGTGGATGTCACCTGTTACTTTGTCAACAAATGTGGCCTCATCATGTGCCTCTGCGGCAAATCTGGCACCGGAACCAAAGGACACAACCTGGAGGAGGGCAAGGCAGCGTTCGTGTGAGTATTAGAGACAATTAAAGGACAAGGGGTTCAGTCCTCTCAACACTGACCCACAGTCAGAGGCACGAAAGAGAAATGTGTCTTCATGTAAAGTGTAAATGCTCAGTGCTGTTATCAGCAGCATTGTTCGATCTCTGCCAGGGATAAATGCAAAATATACAGTGTGACTCCATTTAGAGAAAAGTCCATTTTTTTATCTTCAAACAAGATACACAGGCAAAACACAGCACAGAGTGAACAGCACCACCCTTAGGCAGGGAGGGAGAACCACACCATAAATCACACATACACAACATGACTCGGAGTCACAACAGTCCGCTTAGCCTCTTAGCCGCATTTCTTTCATGGACAGCAGTCACTGCAATAATCTGGTTTTCAGGTTGTGCTAAGAGACCATGACTTTCACATCATCTTGTACATCTCGCTGTTTTACAGGAAAGATGAGTCCAAAGAGCCGATAGTGGAAGTCAGAACGGAGGACGAGTGCACAGCCAATCATAACGCAGCAGGACCCACAGAACCCAATGAAACCACACCTCTCACAGAGCCAGAGTAAGTAGGAGCTGACTCACAGCACATCGCCTTTTTACTGCTCAAGTCGTTTTTAGCTGTCGTACATTGCACTCCACTTCAAAGAATAATCACATTGTTCAACAGGACGACATTTGACCCTTGAAAATCTCTGAAACCTTGAGGTCATTCTTGAGTGGAGTCCACTGAACTACTGCTGTTGCTTTTCTGTTTTTATTCCCACTGAGAGGGAATTACTGCACTTCGTGTTCCTTTCTCCAGCCGCAGGAGATTGTCTGTCTCATTATTACCAAGGTTGAAGCAATACCAGTTAAAGACACAGAGGTTTTAGTCCTCTTTAGTGTGGTCAACTCATGAAGCCATTTGACAACAGCCATCTTTCATATCAGCAGTCTGGAAAAAATGAGATTACACAGGATGAGATGGTCACTGGTACTGTTTAACCCTCATAGGTGGTTCTGTGTGGTGCTGTAGTTCAGCAGGAGTGCGGGACTGGTGCTATCTTACTAAATTAGTTTTCCCAGTCGGTGTACTCCGTGTTGGTGTGTGTATGGGATGTATCCTTTAATGTCCACTCACAGCATGACGCCTTCTTTTTCTGTTCTTTCTTTTACTCACTAGGCTTAAATACTTGCTGTTTTTTTCAGTTTATTTTGTCTTTGTGTGATTTTTTTTCTAAAGCCAACTAATCCCTCTGCATGCTCTTGTCCGAGCCACCCTTCCTCTGTCACAGTCACCCTGGTGTCTAGTCTGTGTGTCTCTGTTCTCTCCCTGCTCTCTCAGGCTGGCGGCTTTCACTGCTGCTCTGGCACTGGAAACCCTCTCGTCTGTAGCCACCAACTCTGACACAGCCACTGCAACAATTGACCCTGCTCAGGACAGCCCCTCTAGCGAGACCACTACCCTCACTTGTAGCCTGTCTACCCCGGCCAACGACCCCTCACCTACCCCCATCAGGGCCCCGGCCCCGACTCCAGAGTCGAATGCGACCCCGCTGGCCCCTGTCCTCTTCACGGCAGCCGTTGAGGCTAAAATGGCCCCGTTAGTAGAACAAAGAGGAAGTAACGCCCCGGAAGAACAGGAGAACATAACCACCCCTCCTTGTACCCCTGAAGCGCCTAAACCTCAAAAATCTGGGACACCAATACCACCGAAACGTAGACACTCTCCCAAACTTGCTGCACTGAATGCTAAAGGTACCCCCTCTGTATCTCCACTCGCTACGTCCTCCCCGTCATCCTCTCCCACTCCTGACACCAAGAAACAGGCTCCGAGGCCACCAGTTACCAAGCCTCTGACAAAACAAGACCCTGTAGCCTTAGAAACTGAGACACCAGCACAAACTGCCTCTGCTCAAGCAAACACTGCCCCTCCAAAACCAGACGCCGAGTCAAACGCCACTGCTCCAGATTTCAGTAGGCGTAGCCTTACTGCCTCCGACACCAACAACCCCTCTGACCAAACTGTTGACAGCAACATACCCACTGCCAAAGATGCTGCTACCAGCTCTCCCTCAGTGATCCACACTGCTCTTAATGCTGAAGAATCTGCTCCTTTAGTTGCAGAAGTCCCCTCTCCTCTTCCCATCACTACCATTCCTACTCCTGCCCCACCTAGTCCACAGGTGCCGGTCTCGAATGATCTCTACACAGCGCAATCAGACATGTACGACTTACTAACCCCCGACGTGGGGCCCAGAAGTGCAGATTTAGACTTAGAGCTGACAAATGGGACAGAGAGACGCTCCCTGCCCCCCGCAGACCTTATTAGCTTAGAGAGCCCGCCCTCTGCCCCCTCTCTGCCCAATGGAGACGGCGCAGACCTCCCCCCCTCAGGCCCAGTTCTGGACGCATCAGAGACTCTGGCCAAGACTGCTCCTGTCAACGATGAGTACGGCTCCCTCTAGAGGTTTATCTGTGTGTGTGAGTGTGTGTGTAATTTGTATGCCCATTCATTCACCACCGCATCTTGCCATTGACCACACAATATGAAATATTGTAATGGTAAACTGTGGTAATGACATTGGGATAGAGAAGTGATATGATGGTTTTCTTTCTTTATGCTTGTGTGTGACAGTTCCTCATTGTGGGGTCTCTACTTTCTGCAACAGTCACCTCAAGTACAGATGAGCCTCTTTCAGACATGCTGCTCATTACATACATGTGATGACGATTTTAGACATTGATCTTATGTCTTAATTTGTAGTAATTAGTATTAGCCCTTTAACGTAAAATAGTCACAACAGTTTTCCTCACTTGATTTCTGTAAATCTTCCAACACGACACACATGGGTAAAGTCAGATTAACAGAGGCTGCAGCACTGTTACATTAAATTAGTGCAAGTAAGGATCCACATAAGCAATAAACCAGCATTGAACAAAGTGAGGAACAATGGGTGATGCCAAATCATAAAATAAGTAAAAAGCAAAATCTCTGCCTATACCTAGTCTCTACTCCCCTGACCGACTGCACACGTTTTCTTATCCTCTCGGCCAAGAGGTCATGAGCCGGGGATTCTAATGCCAGTGGACGGTGCAGGGCGGTGCTCCAGGAAGTGCGTAACCACACAGAGGAGTGGTTAACCTGAGGGAGAACAGAAAACCCTGCACCTCATCAGCAGTTAGGAAACAGCCGAGGCTCATGACAAGCAGGAACAAAGTAAACCAGTTCAGTTGTTGGAACTAATGCATCACTGAAACATTAAAGCTGATAATGTGATATTCTGTATTTTTCATATTATCAACCAGTTTTTCTGTGTATTCAAAACCTGACATATGTTCCATCGAGCTCCCTCCTAGAATTAGAAAGGCACATTCATCTGCCAAAGCCAAACACGGCCCTTAAAGACAATTAAGCTTCATCAAATTGTACACACTCAAAGATATCAGTCCTGTAAATATGCCAGATTTGCTTCTGTGATAATGACAGAGAGAAACATTCCTGGATCCGCCCCAGAACCGGCCCAAAATTAAATGGCTTCTATCTTGGCCCGTTTACCGTCATCTCAACAAATTGGAATAACATCGGTTCTTTAGTTTTTGCGTGATCCTGCTAATAGAGAAACAGCAAAGAAAACATCAGCTCCTTAACAACAAACAACAATAATCAGACGTGTAGTTTCTCATTCGTGCTATCATCATGGATGACTTTATATATATATATTTATATATAGATAGATAGGTAGATATATCCAGAGAAGCTGACATTATGTGAACTAATTGAATTTAAATGATTCAACTTAATAAAACATGCAGAAGAGTGAGACGAGTGTTCAAAGTGTCATTAAGTCTTTAACAGAAAAATAAATAATGTTACACGGCTCCCACGGCTCTTTCTAAAACAGTCCTCTCATGTCTAAATAAAGTATAAATAAAACACCTGGAGACCAGTGATGTCACACAGTCCATGTCTGATGGACATTATTTTAATGACAAAAACGTTTAGTCTCAGGCAGTAACTCGATGCCTCTGAGTAAATCCTCGGTCGCTGTGTAAAGAAAACAGATGCCTGACGTGGTATCCTGCTCTGAGCGGCAAACAACATCTACATAAACAAACTCTGAGAACTAAACTCATCAGTACAGACTGATTATTTGTGTTATTTTACAAATGGATTATGTGAGTTTGTCATTATCTGTTTAATTTTATCTAACTGTTGTCAAGGTGGTGAAGAAATATGTAAGAAGACGTCTAATCGCGGTGTCTTCTTACATATTGGGTGAAGATGTCATTGAGAATAAATGGTTCAACTTGTGTTTGTTTGCTGGGATTTTGTTTTCTTGCCAGAGACGATCAGATTTCTAATTTTGATCTCTCCTTCCCCCCCGCCTGTTGCAGGAAGCATTTTCCCGACGAGAAAGTCAAACTGGAGGAGGCAGGATTATCAAACGCCCTGACGGAGATCGCTGCAGAACACAACAGTGTCATGCAGACAAAAACCACCGGGGGCAAAGCATGATGGGCCGGGGGAAAACCCCAGCCTGAATCCAAAACATTTTGTGCAGCAACGAGCAAGAAACACTGCAGGAGTTTTGATTTCCAGTGCCCTTAACTACATATTCAAAACACACATGTTGATCGGTTAGAGTGCACTTTGACTGTGCTTTTATTTCTGAAATGTTTACGACACCGGAGGAGTTTATCTTTAGTTCATAAGAGATTTATTTTATTTTTTTATTCTTATTCTATTTAACCAGTCAGGATTGAAGGATGAACAATCTGTTATTTTAACGATTGCCTGGTAAATATATGAAATCAGACTCTACTTTCTATTGTGCTTAGTTTAAATTGTCATTACACACACGCATCTGATTATTATTGAGAAATGTAAAAAAAAAACTATATATAGAAATTATTTTTCTTATTTTAATGTTCTACTGCTCAAATGTAAAACTGTTGCATTTTATTTTTGTTGGATTTTTAATTTGAGGGCTAGTCTCATGAAATAGCTTGTTCTGCATGTCTGACCTGCAAGTGGTTGTAAAAGTTTTTGTTTACAAGGTTTATTGTTTCACTCTGTGTGATACAGGATGTTTCATCTCTCACAGAAACACTGGCATCAATCAAACATAGGCCCGAGTTCAACGTTTGGATTAAAACCATATTAGCTACGGTGATAAAAATACAAGATTAACCCAGAGCCGGCTGCAGGGGGAAAATAATCCCACAACACGTTGACGGTTTGGCCCATTTTACGATCAAATGTATTCAGTCTGTCACTGCCTTCCCACAGTGTTGCTTCAAAATATTCATTAATAAAACGTATCTGATTAAATAAGGCAGCTCAGTGAACGCAAACATTCACAGAAAAACAAACAGAACGTGCTGGTTCTCAGTCGAGGGTTGAAGAGCCCTGAACCGAGCGAATGTCTTATGATCTCGAGCTAAATATAAGCAACGTTATTGGTTTTGGGAGGGAAACAACTTCGACAGCGATCACTTCCTCCTCACATTAAAACACAACTGGATTTGTGCGTCGACTCGTGCTTTAGAAGCAAAAAAATCAAATAAGGACTCAAAAGCACTTTTGTACTATTTAAAAACGACAGATATCTTTTTTCCATTCCTGCCTGCAAGCTTGTGCACTGTGCCTGTGTGTCAGTAGAGCGTCTTGTCATCAGTTTCTATGATAACCTGTATAGCTTCGTCGTGAGAGATTTAGCCTTTTCTTTTGATTTGATATATTGTATTATTAGAAGAAAAAGTACGATAAATGGACTAATGTGGTCATTATAACACGTGTAGTGTATGAAACTGTCCGTCTCTGGTCACAGCACTTCTATATATTGCCAGCTATAGTGAAGGGAGGTGTTTTTGAGCCTTGGCATGAATTCAGTCAGTACTTTATAACATATAACTACAAGGCAGATAGACGTGCCCGTGTTTGTTTGGGGCAAATAGTTCTCATATTGATTTAATGAGTGTTACCCTGTGGGGCTTGTTCTGGCATAAATACAGTTTTTTTTATTTCCCTCCCCAGTTGTTATTCAAGTGTTCCGTAATGTGGTCTTTGAATTTCTCTCTTATTTTTTTTTGTTTTTGTCTTTTTGTACAACAACAACCGCAAAAAAAAAAAAAAAAAAACTCACTTACCAAGAGCGACTGCTTGACATGTTCTGGATCCACTGAGAGGAAGCAGGGTGGTCCCCCCTCAAACAGAAGATCAAGCTTTTCAGATAATAATAGATTTGAGATGTATCAGAACAAAATGACTAAATAAATCAACCCTGGACTCCTCCGCTGTTACCAGACCACCTTGCTCCCCTCGTCTCTGGACGCTCCTTTTGGTTTTATTGGGTGGACCTCAGAAACGATCTGTTGTGTACAGTCTGAGTGATAACCCATTTACAAAATTAAAAATAACAGTTTCCAAATCTAAACCTGTCCTGGTCCATTTTTATATGGAAGCATTATTTCTCTTCTCTGAACAAGTGTCTCCTCTTAGACTGAGAGCATGCAGTGACATGTGGTGGCCTGGAGATGGCGGTATAAACCTGTGTTTTCGCTCTTATTGTTTTCGCCATGTCATGGACACAGGACTGTTGACGGAAAGGTTACAGAGCAAACAGGTTGTGTCTGGGCTGCACGATCCTCGGGCTCCGGGCTCAGAAAGACGGGGCTCAGATAAACACGTGTTACATAATGTGCGGGAGTTAAGTTAATACTTCCAGGCTGATGTCACAAATACTGTGGAGCACAGCGGGGTTGATATTTTCAGCTGTGGCATTTCTCCCCCTCGGTCCCCGCGAGTGTGACACGGACCTCAGAACCGGTGTCAACAAGAGGAGTGTTGACCCGGCACAGAGTCTGGTTTCTGCCCGCAGACAGAACGCCTGTCCCCCCCTCTCACACTCCATCTCTCGCCCTGGTGTCCGGTTCAACAGCACCTGGATTCTGCGCTGTGTGTTATTGCTTCAGTCCTCAGCCTGTCAGGGATTCGCACCTGTGACGCGTCTCCGTCTGCAGCTGGATGGAGAGACGAGGATCATTCGGGGCCATGACGTCTCCTCAGCCGGTCAGATCAGCAGCAGGCAGCCGGGGCCACACAGGAAGGGACAGGAGAGGCCCTTCAAAGTAAAAGAAAGGAACACAAGTTAGGTGATGGTGGAAATAAGATGAGATGAAGCTTTACTGATCTTTACAGAGAGGACAGTCACAAATGATAAAGCAACACCAGCTCATTTCAATTATTTTACCACATAATTAATAGTATCTGTGCACAATAAAAAGTATTTCATCAGCTTATCATAGTTTGTTTGGGGATCTGCAATGTAACTTCTAATAGATGTAGAGGGGTGAAAGACTTAAGTACAATACAAATGTGGGTGTATTAAGAAGTAGTACCCCAGAAGTGAGTAATTGTACATACAATTTTTCACCTTCTCTATTTAGAGTGTGGGTATTTGTCGACTGATTTCCGGATTTTTATTTTTTGTAAATGTAATGAACATTTAACTTATTTTTAATGAACAGTTAAGGAGGGAAATCGTGAATTCGTCCTGTATTACTAGGATCTGATTCCAGGCAGAAATAACATTTATTCCTTCATGTGAAAAAAACACCAAAAAAAACAGAATATGTATTGATCAGCTCACAGAGTACCACAGTCAGCAACTTAAAACACCAGGTCACCAGATTTGCACTTTGTTGAAAAGTCCCAAATGAAAACAGACTGAATGAATGAAAACAGGCCCATTGTTATACTCCCCTCCCCCGTCCTGTTCAGAAGTGCACACTAAAGAGACTCACACAGTTCTGAGGTGACTTAAAGACACAAGTTTGTTCTGAAACACTTTCTCTCCATGTATTTTTGAGATAGATACTTAGAGGAAATGTCTTTTATCAAACAAGTAGGGCCTACAACTTTGTATTAAAATCAATAAAAGAAATGTAACACATATACACATTGATAATATTGAATATATTTAATATTGAAGCAGACAGCCTCTAGTAAAGAAGATTGTGAAAGCTGCCACTACAGATAAGCAAATTTTTATCAAGACTTAAATATCTGGAAATCTAGTGATTATTGAGAAATATGCACTTTTTACAGATTGTATATTCTCTATTTAGCAAACAACCCCAGCCTTCCTTGGTCAACTATATATATATGAGCAAGAACACATTCACTCTAGTGTTGCTGGTTTGATCAAGGTAAAGAACAGGGGCAACAACAATAATATCAATTATCTCAAAGCACTTAACATAGAAGATCAAGACCTTAAAAATGATAGAGAAACCCAACAGTTCCCACAATCAGCAGCACTTCAGCGACTGTGGAGAGAAAAAAACTCTCTTGTTAAGTAGCAGAACCAGATTCAATGTGGGCGGCCATTTGCCTCGACCGGTTGGGGTAAGCATAGAAAAATGGGGAAGAGAGGAGAGATGGAAATGGGGGGAGGGGGACTGGAGAAATGGGCAGAAAAGAGGGGAGTGAAGAGAGAGAGATAGGGGGGAAGGGGAGAAAGCGACCAGGATAGCTGCACACCATCAGGTTTCAGCCCTGACTAGTTGCTATAATGGAAACAATAAAAGTTCGAATTATGGATGTAAAGATGTTATTAATGATAGCAGCAAGAATTCATATAATAATAATAATAACAATAATAATAAACAAATCTAACAACATAGTTAAGCTTTTTTTATTTATTTCCAACACTATAGCTGCATTAATGTTACATTATATCGTATGTGTAATAAAAAAATTTGACTTAGAAACTTTTAAAGATTTTCAAAATTTTTCTTCATTTTAATTTGATAGTCCAAGACAACCAAAGGAATAATAAAAGGTCTGGTTGCACCATTTAAGAAAATGTTTTGTTTCTTTTCTTGACTCTGTAAATCAGCCTTCAGTACCTTTAAAGAAACTATATATATATATATATATGCCAAGTTGTTCTATTATTATTATGATTATAAGACCTGTTACTACCATGATAAATAAACTGGACACCTCTTCTTCATCAGTTTTTCCTTCTCCCAGTTGTCAACGAATAAATCAGAACCACTCGCTCCTTCTCTCCTGTGCGTCAACACGTGGTTTGGGGGGGGGGGGGGGGTGGGTGTTTTACTTTGAAAGGTGCCTCTCGGATGTGCGTGGTGTCCTGCGCAGCTCTGACGGCGGCGGCTCGCCGATGATTCGCTTACTCGGAGCAGCAGAGAGTTTGGAGCGGGGACTGTGAAATGTGTCCGCATCATGATGTGTGGATGATCGGCGGTGGACGGTAGAGACGCACTGAGGTAAGAACTGTGGCAGCTTCACTTCCATCGTGTCCTCGTTGTTTTCTCTTCAACTTCTGCTTCTGTCCGACTCGTCGTTTTAAATCACACACTTTGTGCGCGTGGGCTCTGAGGTTGGATGTGACAGAGGACATGTGCACGAAGAGTAAGTTTGTCCGCAGCCTCGTTTAGGATTTTACAAACTTGACTGAGCTCAGATCGGATCACGTCACTGCGCTGTTTGGAATAAATGTCTTATATTTCAGGTCTCTCTCTCTCTCTCTCTCTCACTCACACACACACACACACACACGCGCACACACACGCACACACGCGTTAATTCGTCGCTGTGTGTCTGTATAATAAAAAGGTGCGTGTGTGCACCTGATGCGCTCTGCTGTTGCGGGACTTAAGGATGCAGCCCGCGAGCATCACTGGAGGAGCAGCTGAGCGCAACATTAAACACCTCACACACGCACACGCACGCACGCACGCACAGATCGTCTCATTCAGCTTTTTAAACACTGACAAACACCGAAGAGCAGAGAGGCGTCGGGGCTGCGCTTCATCGATCACATAGTTTGATAAGTTATTTAGGGATTTTTAACTGAGAGTCTTAATTGTCTTTAACGCTTCTAATCACGGACGTGCGCAGCCTAAATGAACTCATCAGCCCTTCAAGGCGTTTGTTAATAGCAGGTC